>NC_141050.1:36634993-36777493 GCF_041138505.1 Cibotium barometz
GCGGGATCGGATCTTGCAGGCTAAAGAAACATGTCAATCTATGGCTGATCTTGCTCAGTTTCGGGTTTTAAATACTAATGAACAAGAACCTTTAATGCAGGCTAAGCATTTCCTCATGCTAAATGATCAGAGAAAATTGCAAAAATGGTTGACACGTTCGCGACATCGAGCTATCATAGATAAGGGTTGCTCTTCCAAAGATTTTTTCAAAAATCTACATGCTTCAAGACAAAAGGAATGCATCAGAAGGGTGAAAAAATCTGATGGTCAATGGACTCATTCTTTGTCGGAGCTCTCGTATATTGCTAGTCAGTATTTTGCAGCTCTTTTTGCTAAACCGCCAACTACTTCACCTGACATATTTAATGCTCGTTATGCTTTATTGCATCATGTTCGGCCCATTATTTCTCCACAGGATGCTTTGGAATTAGAATCTCCGTTCACTGATATTGAACTTAAAGATGCTTTACGTTCAATGGGTCGATGGAAATCTCCTGGATGGGATGGATTGACAGTGGAATTTTTCCATGCTTTTTGGCCTCAGCTGGAACAATCATTGCTGTATATGATCAATGAAGCTTGGGCAAATGATGTACTACCATCTTCTTGGAAAGAAGGATTGGTTAAGCTTTTCCCTAAACGGGATCTTTGTGAAGCTTTTTCTGATTGGAGGCCCATTACTCTTATGCCTGTCATCTATAAGCTTCTGACTAAGATGTTGGCAAATCGTATTAAAGGATTTTTACATGATGGTTTGCATCCTGCGCAATATGGTTTTGTGCCTCGGAGGCAAATCAATGATAATTTGGCTAATGCTTATATTGCCATTGAATATGCCAAATACACTAAGCAGGATGTACTCATTTTGCAGGTTGATATCGAGAAAGCTTTTGATTCCGTGCATTGGGACTATATAGCTATGACTATGAGTTATCTTGGTTTCGGTGCGAAGTGGCAAAATATTGTGTATTGGCTCTATAATGACAGTGATGCTTCTTTGATTTTGAGCTCTTCTCTATCGAATTCTTGGAAATTGGGATGTTCAGTTCGCCAGGGTTGTCCGCTTAGTTCCTTTTTGTTTGCTATTGCCATGCATCCTTTTCTTTGCTACTTGGATTTTTTGCAAGCTACTGATGAATTGCATGGCTTACAGCTTCCTGCTGGGCATACTTTCCTGGCTCAGGCTTATGTTGATGATTCTTTTTTTATGCCCAAGAATACGCAACAAGATCTTCAGAGATTAATGGAGGCTTTGGAACTTTTTGGTCTGGCTGCTGGTTTGAAAGTGAATTTCCGTAAGTCTACCTTGCTTGCGCTTAACGTACAGCAATGGCATCATGTATTGTGGCCCGATGGAATACCTCCTGGTGGACATATCGTTCGTCATTTGGGTTACCCTTGGCAGCTGTCATCTTCACAAATGATTCAATGGGTTATGCTAAAATTGAATCGCAAAATTGATTATTGGCAGCTTTCCACTTGGCCTCTTCATGTACGTCTCAGGATAGTGCAGGCTATTGTAATGGCTTACATACAGTTCTTTCTTCCATTGATTATGTGGAGAAAAGCTGATATAGATCGGTTTTTGTCTCTGGCAATGGCAATTGTGTGGAAAACTCAACATCGTAAAAAGGGTCTTCGTCTTTTGTCAATGCCAAAGATGTGTTCTCCAAAGATACATGGTGGCTTGAACATATTGAATATTCATTTTCATGTGCTTGCTCGTAAATCCACTTAGCTGTTGGAATTTGTACAACAGCGCCAGCCATGGGCTATTATGTTGGGTCATATGTGTATGTCTATGTCTTCACCTGCTTTTGGAAAGTGGACTGTTACGTATTGGGATGCAATTTTCAGCCATTTCGATGGAAAAATTGTCGGCTGCCCTCTTTCATCTAAGTTAATTTTTGCCTGGAAACAGATTACGCAATATCTTTTTTGGAATCCTAGGCTTAATGCGCAATCTTCTTCGCTTCGCCTTGAGAGTATTCATTGGTCAAAGGCTTTTGATGTACCCTTGGCTCTACGTGAGCCTAGGAAGGCATATTTCCTTTCAAAGAAAGGGGTTTATCTTATTGATGATGTTTTGGATGCTGGTGGCCATGTGCTTTCTTTTGTGGTTGCCGCCAGAAAATTTGGTCTGGGGATGCATTATAGATCAATCTGGTAGCTTATTCGAGAGCTTCTTGCTCCTTTTGAACCAATTGCAGATTTGGATCGTTCTGATCGTTTGATTGATTGGAGCCTTAGAAGAGAACAACCTGCACGAGGCCCTTTATCAATGGCTAAACTTTCGGTTCATTCGATATATCATCTCTTGTTGCCTGCCTCTTGGGTTCAAGAACATGCGAATCAGATTTGGCATCTTCATAAAAGTCAGGCTTGGTGGAAACAGCGGCTTCATTCTCTTTGGAAATGCAGTCTTCCTTTGAAAAGTAGACTTTTTTTATGGAGATGCTTGATTGGAGTCTTGCCAGTCGGCCTTTTCTTGGCTAGGCGACTTTTGGCACCTTCAACTTGTCATAGTTGTGGTGCTTCTCAAGAGACAGTCTTTCATCTTTTGTGGAGTTGTCCTCTGACTAGGACTTTATTGGATCGGATTGCTGCACGTTTGAGAGCCCGCTTTTGACAGGCACCCTTTGGGAAATACTTTTGGATCTTCGGTCTTCTCCCTTCACCCCTTAGATCCTATAAAGTCTTCTTTGATTGGGTTCGCTACTGGGCTTTATGGACTACCTGGCAGTCTCGCAACAGGATAGTTTTTGCTGGGCCTCATTTGGATGCTTACTCATTCTTCTGTTCCTCTCTTCAGCAATCTTTATATGACTGTCTCTCTCTTCATGAGATTGACTCATCTCTGTATGCTCTTTTTACAGATTGTTTTTAGATGTTTAACTATGTTCACACTGAACATAGTGAACACTCTAGTAGTCTCCCTTGTATATGGTCTTTTTGGTGGGTTTTCCTCGTTTTGAGGTTTCCCACCTGTAATTAATGACATGAAGCTTTACAAAAAAAAAAAGTGTGTGTATATTGTCAGAATATGCAGCGGAAATGATAACCAAACTTGGGTTCACAAGAGCAAGTAGAATGCAGATAATAGACAGCACAAGAGACACAGAGAAATAGGCGTGTTAACACTTCTCTATACACAAGATCCCGCAGAAAACTGAATGATACAATGGTGAGGAGCATGGGGCCTATTTATATGCCCCATGCATGCAGTCGGCCAGCTCTCCACGACTGCATAAAGCAGTCGGCCAGCAGTAGTTGTCTCCACGACTGTAGGAAGCAGGTCGGCCAGCCACCAGCACCTCCACGACTGTGTAAAACAGGTTGGCCAGCCATGAGGTGCAGTCGGCCAGCACCATGGGCTCCTGCCAACCATCTGGCATCCATCCAAGGAAAAGATTGGGATGATGACAGTCATCCAAAAACAGGTTGGAATCCCGTCATTAGGTTTAGCAGAGGGGGATGTCATGTGCATGAAAGATGCCATGGACATTCTTAGATGCTGGTCCAGAAGAGGCAGCCAGATAAAGAGTATGAACCAGATAGAACCAGGATTTATGGAGCACAGAGTGCAGATTAGCCAGTGTGGACTTGGAGCAAGGCATGGAGGACATGAAGAGGAAGCTGTCAGTTGCAAGTGGGGACTGTCGGCTGCATCAGAAGATGACATCGGCTGGACTAGAGGACAAGGCGGCTAAAGGCGCAGCATTATAAGGGATTATGTCCAGATGGCACAGCTTTTATGATTGTTGGGGTAAAGGCATAATGCCCACCCTTATAGTGTGTACAAGCCCATAAGTTATAGTACATAGTACACTTAGTACTTTTAATGTACTAAGTGCACTATGTGTACTAGTGCAATATACATGTGTGATAGGGGAGTCACACACTCATGCCTCATGAGTTGACTTATCCCCACAACTCTCTCTCTCTCTCTCTCTCTCTCTCTCTCTCTCTCTCCCTTGTTGTTTCTCTGTGTATGTCTCCCACATGAACATTAACCTAACCCTAATTCCTGTTTCTCCCACACAACTGGTATCAGAGCCGGTGTCTCTGTGCAGTAGCAATCGGCTTAGGAAGGTAGCCAGCAGTCGTGAAGAGCCTTTGTGCTCGGTCTAGGGCTGGGCTAGCACGTGGTCTAGGGCTGGGCGCAGCTTGTGTGTGAAGAGGCCAGAAGCGACCAGCAGGTTTCAGCTTACAGGCATCGCATCAAAGTAGCGAACACAAGTGCACAGCAAGCGGGACACCCAAGAACACGTGTAGCGCGTGAGTGAGCGTTGAGCGAAAGCAGCGAGCCACTGAAGCGAAAGCGTGAAGCGAAGGCTACCACAGCCGTAAAGTAGGCGAAGGCGTGTTAATCATCGGCGAAGCACACGTTGGGCGGAACCTGTATACAGCGCACAACTCTGAAGAGAGGGCATGCGCAGCCACGCTGCCCAGCAGGCGCAGCCAAGCTGCCCAACCAGTCAGCGCAGCAACGCATGTGGGCAGATTCGCTACAGGTTGTGCATCGATTACCATGATGAGGACTTCCACGCTGCCCTGCAGAGATTTACCTTGCCGCCTACACACTGCCCTGCAGTACTGGATGCAGCCGAGAGGCTGGGCGTAGAGGAGCACCAAATTCATCACCAAAATCCGTACATGAACTACAGCTACAGCAGCTTCATCACCCCTTTTCCTGCAACAACAAAATTCAGCCTGCAAATTGAAGAAAAATCAAAAATTACAAGGTATTTTCCTCAAATTTTTTTTTGGGATTTGCAATTGAGCATGTCAATCATCAATTGAGCAGGTACAGGTGCCAAATTGCTCAATTTCTGAGCAAAATTGGCAATATTGGGTGACATTGGTCACAATCAGGATCAATTTGCAGGAAATTGGTCACAATCAGGATCAATTTGCAGGAAATTGGTCACAATCAGGATCAATTTGCAGGAAATTGGATGTCGAAATTTGGGGCTTTTGATGTAATTGTGCAATTAAGCACTCATACATGCTGTATGATGTGAAAAATCGCACATTTGGGCAAAATTGCAGCAAATTGCAGTGCAAATCAAGGGGCTTTTGTGCCGATTTGGTTGATTTGCATGCAGGCAATCGCATTTGATGCTGTGGATAATGTGTTGATGCCTTACAAGCACTCAATGTGCCTGTAAATCAAGGGGCTTTCATGTATTTGATGTATATGTGGCCAGGGGGAAGCATCGTCAACACTCTGGATGCCTTCATGTGCGTCAATGTACCATGTATGATCAAAAATTGATCTTAAATCAAGGGGCTTTTCAAGTTCGTATGCTTGTTAAGCTTGGCAAAGCAGCAGGCAAGACTTTTATGCCTTGAATCCTCAGAAATCAGCTTGCAGTCAAGGGGCTTTTGCTCAATTTCTGTTCGGGACTGTTGTATGCAGTGTTCGGGACTGTAAAAGTCTGATTTTCACTCATTTGTACAGCCAGGAGAGCATTTATTGCTACTGTACCCGCTGGTACAGATTTGGCACAGCTTTGTGCATGTTTTGGCATGGCTGTACACTGTTTTGAGTGACCAAAAGGTTCAATTTCAGCTGCTGTACTTGCCGGTACAGGTTTGGTACATCATTGGTGAGCACTTGGTATTGCTGTACAGTACTTTGGAAGGGCAACAGAGCACATTTAAGGTGCTGTCCAAAATCTGCAGCAACCAGATTTTGATGATATCATCACATAAAGTGGGAGAAAAGTTGCATTCTTGCTTCCACAGTGGGAGATAAAGCTTGGGAGAACAACTGTGAGCACTTTGTGTGCTTTTGGTGCAGTGTTTGCACATTTTGCAGGGAGTCAGGCATTGACAGGTTGCATATTGCTATGGCAACCACAGGTGAGAGCTCTTCATTGCTTCACATCAAGAAGCTTGAAGGCTCGCATAACTATGATATTTGGCAAACCCAGTGCTACAATGTGTTGCTCCAGAAAAAGCAGCACAAGCCTATCAAAGAAAGGGGTGTAATGCCCGCTTCTCTTACTGCTGAAGAGTGGGAAGATATGGATGAGCTGGCAAGATCTACTATCATGTTGTCTGTGTCAGACTCATTACTTTTCAGCATTCGTGAAGAGAAGACAGCTTGGGGAATGTGGCAGAGATTGCAGGACTTGTATGCCCAACAAAGTGCCTCAAGCAAAGTGTATTGGTTGAAGAAACTCATAGGTCTTCAGATGAAGGAAGGGGCCTCTATGACAGCCCATCTAAATGAGTTTAATGGTATTGTCAGCCAGGTCATTAATCAAAAGTTGGCAATGGACGATGAGTTCAAAGCCACTTTTCTGTTATGCACTTTGCCAGAGAGTTGGGACACATTCAGGACAGCCACTAGCAATTCGCATGCTATGCTGTCATATGCAGATGTTGGGGGTGCTCTTCTTCAAGAAGAGATGAACAGGAAAAACAACTCTGTTGGAAAGTCCAATGCAATGAATGCACGTGGGAGATCCCAACAAAGGGGAAAAAGCCAAGAAAGGGGAAGGAGCAAGTCTCGCTCCAAAAAGGATTTGGAATGCCATTATTGTGGCAAGAAGGGACACATTAAAAAGCAATGCTACAAATGGAAAAATGATCAAAAGGAAAAGGGAAAAGGCAAAGACAAAGAGAAGGATGAAGCCAAAGATGTAAAGCCAAAGGGCAAAAGTGGAGTCAAGATTGAAGAAATCAATGTGTCACATGCAGGTGGCAGTGAGGATGAGGTCCTCTTTACGTCTTCACTTGATGCCCATTCACTTCTTACAGGTGGTCATGGTATGCACTCATGGATCATTGATTCAGGTGCCTCCTTTCATGTCACAGGTTGCAGAGACTTGTTTGTCAGGTATACTGCTGGCAATGAAGGAGTGGTTTATTTGGGTGATAACCATGCATGCAAGATTCTTGGCAGAGGTGATGTGAGGCTTGTGTTTTCAGATGGCTCACAGCTTATGCTCCATGATGTCAGGCATGTGTCTGAGATCAAGAAGAATCTGCTTTCTACTGGACAGCTTGATGATGCTGATTATGTTACCACATTTGGTCGTGGAAAGTGGAAGATTTGTAAGGGCTCACTGGTTGTTGCCAGAGGCTCTAAGGTGGACACTCTTTACTTTATGCATCCAGGTGTTTGTCACCATGCTAATGTAAATGCAACCGAGCTGCCGGAAATTTCTATGTGGCATAGCCGGTTGGGACACATGAGTGTCAAGGGAATGGAGCAATTGTCTCGTTTGGGTTACCTGCCTTCTCTAAAGTTTTCAAGTTTTCAGTTTTGTGAGCATTGTATATATGGTAGGCAACTACAGTGCCCCCACAAGAAAGCTCTTGGACAGAAAGATGCTCAGTTAGAGCTTGTGCATACAGATGTATGTGAGATGCCTCAGCTTTCTTTAGGAGGGGCAAAATATTTTGTGTCTTTTATTGATGATGCCACACGCAAGGTGTGGGTCTATCCTCTTCGTTTGAAGAGTGATACATTCGCAGTGTTTCAGAAGTTTGTTGCTCTTGTTGAGAATCAAACTGGTAAAACACTGAAGGCTTTGCGTTCCGACAATGGTGGAGAGTATATGTCCAAACAGTTTCAGGACTTTTGTGATGCTAAAGGCATCAAGAGGGAGCTCTCTACTCCTTATGATCCTCCACAAAACGGGACAGTAGAGAGGATGAACAGGACCATTCAGGAGAAGGTCCGTTCTATGTTGTCACATGCTGCATTACCTCATGGTTTTTGGGCTGAAGCTGTTATGACAGCCGTTCACCTTATAAACAGGTCACCTAACACGAGGCTTGGTGGGAAAGTGCCAGAGGAAGTATGGACAGGGAAGCCTCCGTCATACAAGCACTTGAGAGTGTTTGGTTGCGTTGCGTACGTGCACATACGCAGGGAAATGCGCACCAAACTTGATCCTAAGTCTCACAAATGCATATTCCTAGGATATGGTGACAGAGGTGAAATGGGGTATAGACTTTGGGATCCCATGAATAGAAAGATCATACGCAGCAATGATGTCATTTTTGATGAAACATGCATGTATAAGGAGCCTGCAAGGCAACAGGAGCCTGGCAGAGTCATCTTTGATGATGATGGACATCATGGACAACAACAAAGGGCTGTAAATCAGCCATTATAGCAGGAAAACCAGCCCTTAAATGGTGCTGAAAATGGTCCAAATGGACAGCCAGAGATGGCAGAAGATATCCCTATGGATATACCACAGTTAGAGGAGATACCGGGCATGATATTTCAGCCTTATGGCATGGAACAGGAGCCACCAATGGGTGATATGCAGGCTGGACAGCAACCTGCAAATGATGGTCATTGGGTACGGAGGTCCACAAGACCCTCCAGAGCCCCTGACAGGTTTGTTCCAGGGGTTGACTACTTGATGCTTACTGACTGTGGTATATATATATATATATATATATATATATATATATAGAGAGAGAGAGAGAGAGAGAGAGAGAGAGAGAGAGAGATATTAACGTCTACGAGAGGCCAAAGTCGGCCTATGAGACAAAAAATAATTCAACTGTGTTCTTCCTGTCATCGGAAGAAAAGAAACAAAAGAAAAAGTGTGCATGTGTTTGGATACAACTGTCCATCACCTCCGGAGAGTGATAGAAACTCAGTTCGCTGGTTTTATAAAGCATGTTCTTTTGGACTAACCTTATACAAACCTGCACCTACTCTTGGGCACTGATGACGTGAGAAGGGATGTCATAGCTTATTGTCCACGCTATGCATGATAGAGTTGATGAACCTACACTTCATGTTTGGATAGACATTGGAGTTAATGGTTGCACTTTTGAGTCGAAGTTTTTTTTAAAGTTTAGCTTAATGTTTGGTTCTGGCTCTTAGTACTTTAGGTCTAGAGTTTACAATTCTCTGTTTTGCTATTTTGTGTTGTTGTTTAGTATCTCAGCTCAAAAGGTTTAAGTTCTTATTAAGAAGAAGTGTGTGTGTGTGTGTTTTTTTTCTAAAAAAATTTAAAATTTAAAATTTTTGAAGTTTCTTTCATTCATGTAATTGTTTTGTTTTGTTTTCTTGTTTCTTGTTTTTTATTTTGTTTTGTTTTTGTTTTTGTTTTTTTGGGTTTGTTTGTTGTTGTTTTTTGTTTTTTGTTTTTTTGAGTTTGTTTGTTTTTGTTTTTTGTTTTTTTGTTTTTGTTTTTTTTTGGTTTTTTGGTTTTTGTTTTTTTTGTTAATGTCTTAATTAAAAGTCTTTGTTTGATATTATCTTTTGATTTCCTCTTCTTAGTAGCTAGATTTGTTAGTTTATTTATTTTTGATCTTTCAAATGCTTTGTTTTTGTCTTTGTCCTTCTTCACTATTATTTCTTTCTGAAATCTCTCAATTCGTAAGTTCAGATTTTTCTGACCTTATATATATATATATGTGTGTGTGTGTGTGTGTGTGTGAAGGAATGCATTATGCATGTATGGTGCAGGTACATATGTGTGTGTTGAATAATCTAAATATGCATACATTTAAAATCATATGCAAGTTCAAGCTTATAATGACCCCTTCTTTCTTTTTCTCTTACAAGTTTGTCGGTTTTTTTGTTTTGGAGAATGTCTTAGGTTGCTGAGTGGCAGGTCATTCCCTGGTAGAGTTTTACTGAGCAGGAGGACAGAGACTACAGCTGAAAGCTTTCGGATTGCAAATCCGGCTTCAACATCAGATCGATTTGATGGAGATAGTGATGCGACCACAGATTCAAGTGATGGCACAAACTATGTCAAGGTAATTCTTTCATGTCTATGCCGTTCTTTAAAAAAAAAATAAAAATGGTTGTAAGTTGCCGACATAAGTTTAGCCAAAACTGGGTTATAAAAAGACCCCTTTCTGCTCATTTTAGAGCCCCATCTCTTGATTAGAGGGCACACTTTTGTGAAGGCCCATTGCCAATTTCTTTCCAGCCCTTCTACCATATTTTGCCTTCTAAAAGGCTGCTGGTTTCACTTGCTGAATTTTTAAATGATTAAAGGGTGCTTGGGTTGCATTTGTGGCCTCGGTAGGCTCTTGATTTTTGTACTTTTGTGCCTTGGTCTTTATCCTCTTCATAAATGGTTTGTGACAGGCGTGTTACAGCTGCTTTGCCAACTGTGTAGGTTTTCCGCCATCTGATCATGAGCCATTTAGCCCATACCTTCAGCTTGCATCTTTACACTTAAGCCACATCGTCTAGAGCTGGATTGGCTGATTTTACATCATTAGTGGACTAGTAAGAGTCCTGGAGCTGGAGTTGCAGTAGGCACTTCAAAGAATGAAACTCTCCCTTGTCCACACCAGCATGCATGTATATGCATGTGTGTGTGTGTGTCTCTTCTCTTCACACACACACACACACACACACACACACACACGAATGTATGTATGCATTTATCTGTGTGTGTGTGTGATATTACACAACCTCATTGGCTATGAGTTCAAGTATGAGATCAACTGTCCAGTTGTTGCAGTAGCACTGAATGCAGTCAATCTAGATCTAGGGCCAGTTGGAGCATAGGACACGATTGCCCTCCCACTTTGTGTGTGTGTCTCTTCTCTTCACACACACACATGTATATGCGTGCGTGCGTGTGTGTGTGTGTCTTCTCTTCACACACACACACACACACTTTTTTTTGGTAATATCCAGTGCAGTATATTTATATGCTCATAGATTTACATGATGGGAGGTCTCCGAAATGGAGAGTATCCCAAAGATCAGAAACATAAAAAGAAAAGCTCTATGTAAGAAGCATCCATATCACCCTCATGGCAGGCATCATATAAGGATTGCCGCAATGAGGCTCGGAAAGATTCATATGACTTGTGAATCTGCCGACCCAAGTATGCCAAATTATGCTCACTCCAGATTGTCCAAAGAGCCCAATATCTCACCCAAGAGAGAAATAGTGAGTATTGAGACAAAGACCTCATAAATCTGCCAAAGAGCCAGAAATGTTTCCCAAATCTGTGACTCGGGAAACGGAGCCGAAGATAATCTGAAATTCTCCTGAGGAGGTTCCTAGAACACGGGCAGTGCCAAAGCAAATGAAGAACAGTCTCTGAAGGAGCCTGACATCTTAAACATGTGGATGGTGCAATGCGACGTTTAGCAAGTGTGACCCCCCTTGACAATGTGCCTGTCATACATCTCCAAAGAAAAAGTCTTTGTTTCAATGGCATTTTACACTTCCATAACATCCCGAGATTCTTACGCCACCATGAGAGGGGCTTCCTTATATGCCACAGAGAATTGGCATGTTGCTGAATCCATGGAGTAGGTTGAAGAAGCCTGTAAGCTTTGATGGAGGTTAAGGCAGGAAGAGGAACAGGATGAGTGCATGTAGCAGAGGGTTGCAATTGCCAATCCGTAAGCCTGTCTGTGTCAGCCACAGGAGGAACAGGTAGAAAAGGATGTAATAAATCAGCAATTTTCTTCCATATAGACCTATGATGCATTCCCAATGCATAGGAAGCAGTGGCCTGAGGAAAAGATAAGACATAGCCCTGATCATCTACCACATCATGTATGTATCTAATTCCCAATTTCATGAGATTGTATGCCCGAACAGGTTCCAGTAAAGTGAGTGGAATGTCAAAGATGGCACTCCAATGAATACTTTCTTTTCTCATTGAGTTTGTCCCTGAGCAATTATCAGGAGCCCATTTGACCTTAGAAAGTACTTGTTTCCAGTCAAGTATCAGAGCAGTAGAGAAAGGACAGCCAGGTATCTTCCCTACAAATCTCCCAATGACAACCTCCCAATGATCAGTAATCCAATGACCATAAGCACAACTGCTCATGTTGACACACATGGATGCTAGCATACAAGTCCATGGCTGTTGTTGGCGGAAAAAAGTATGCAGCATAGTCGCCTTCCTTGCAAGTACATGATATCTTATATTGAGGACATTAAGTCCACCATGCATCCTAGGAGAGCACACCATTTCCATCTTCATCAGTCTCAATGCTTTCACAGCAGTTTTTGTCCTCCATAACATCTCCATAGCTTGAGACATAAAGGCTGAAATATCCCTGGAGGACCAATGCAGCAAAGGCAAATAGAATTGGACATAGGACATTACAATGGACTGTACTATTCTGAGCCTGACATGAAGAGGCCAAGTAGAAATCTTCCAGTATTCCAGTTTATGTTGAAGTCTTTGGAAGATCCATTTTAGCTGCTGCTTTCTGGTGATATGCCATCCTATGGGATATCCCAAATGCGTGACTACATCTTTGGAATGCACCACCTGACCCGGCCAAAGAATAGAATGCTAGTCACATTGTTTCAGGGGAAGTAATTTAGATTTGTCAAAATTGACATGCAATCCCGGTGCCAAGCCATAGAATGAAAGAGTGGTCATAAGCATTTGAACTTCCCGGGAAGAATTCTGTGGCATAAAGAAGGAATCATGAGCATATGCTCGTGCCAAAAAAAATGCAGCCCGAGGAATCATCACACACACACACACACACACACACACACACGAATGCATGTATGCATTTATCTGTGTGTGTGTATGTTTGTGTAATATTACACAACCTCATTGGCTATGAGTTCAAGTATGAGATCAACTGTCCAGTTGTTGCTGCAGCACTGAATGCAGTCAATCTAGATCTAGGGCCAGTTGGAGCATAGGATTCGATTGCCCTCCCACTTTTCTAAGAGTAGCTGGAGGCTATTCATCAGCTCCCTAATTTATCAAGATTAGACAAAAGGCTACGTGAGTGAGATAGGGGGTCAAAAACGGGTAAAAAAAAGTAGGCTGCCTACTAAACTATTGCAAATAATACAAAATCAAGACACGTAGGCATGCAAATTTGAGAGAACCTCGCTCACCCACCCCCCCACACCTGTCAAAATACGCAGCGGAGATGATAACCAAATCTGAGACCACAAGAGCAAGTAGAGTGCAGAAAATAGACAGCACAAGGGAAGGAGAGAGATAGGCGTGTAACTCTGCTCTATACACAAGATCTCGAAGTGAAAACAAGATACAATGGTGTTGGGGCCATGGGGCCATTTAATATGGCCCCATACATGCAGTCGGCCTGTAGAAAAGGCAGTCGACTGGACCTGAATGTCTACGACCAGCTCCATCCACCACCAGTCGACCAGTTGTACACAGTCGGCCAGCATACATGAGAGGTTGGGGACCAGAAGGAGCAGTCGGCCAGCATCTAGGACATCCTGACCAGCAGTCGGCCAGTGTCTGGATCAGCCAGGGTGCAAAGAACTGCCTCCCACACCTGGTAAAAATAGTAAAAAATGGGAAAAAATACGAGGAGTGAGGAAAAATGAGAACACCTACAAAGGGCGGGCACACCCACAACAGAGGCCCTGGTGTCTGATAAAGACAGGAGATGACTTCTAACACCCCCTCTTAGCTCCTGGCTGTGAAATCAACCCTAGGGAGCTGGAGTGCCGCCTGAGCGTAGCCTGAGGTAGATACTTCGTGAAGAGGTCCGCCACATTGTCCTCCATCGAACAATAAAGTGGCAAGATGTCACCAGCCAAGATCTTCTCACGTACAAAGTGATACTGTATCTCTATGTGCTTGGTCCGGGCATGGAAGACCGGGTTCCGAGCAATAGCTATACTACTCTGGTTATCACACTGGATGACTGTGGGCTCCTTCTGTGGAAACCCAATCTCGCCTAGGAGCCTCCGTAGCCACACAACCTCGCAAGTAGCACCACAAGCAGCCTGGTACTCTGCCTCTGTTGAAGATATGGCAATAGTTGGCTGCCTCTTACTGCTCCAAGAAACTGCTCTTGAGCTGAGGGTAAAACTGTAACTTGAAGTAGATCTCCTCGTGTCTGGATCTCCTCCCCAATCTGAGTCACTTCAACCTTGGAGTCCGACTCCATTCCCTCCTATGTAAAAGAGTCCTAGATCGTTCGTACTCTATAGATACTGCAAGATCCGCAATCCTGCATGTCAATGAGACTTCAATGGTGTCTGCATAAAAGAGCTCAACAGCCCCACGGAGAAGCTCAAGTCCAATTTGGTGTTCAGCAACCAGATCAATGAACCAACCAACTTCCGATACTGCGAGGCATGAACTAGCTCACAAGGATCATTAACAGTTAACTTTGTATTTGGGTCCATCGGTGAAGTAATAGGCTTGCAGTTTTCCATCCCAAAGGCCTCAAGCAACTCATGAACATACCGCTGCTGAGAGACAGAAAACCCCCTCTGGGTCTGCCAGATCTCCAATCCCAAAAAGAAGTGGAGTAAGCCTAGGTCGGTCATCTCAAACTCCTTTGACAAGGCAGCCTTCGTCACGCCAATGTGCTCCACATGACCACCGGTGAGAATGAGATCATCCACATAAAGGATGATAATCGTAACCATGCCGCGTTCCCGAAAGAGATACAGGTTGGGATCTGCAACCGATCTCTGAAAACTAGTCCGAACAAAGAAGGAATCAATCTTCTGATTCCAAGCCCTGGGAGCTTGCTTAAGACCATACAAGGCCTTACGTAACCTGTAAACCATCCCTTTTGATCTTGGAACAACAAATCCTGGAGGCTGCTCAACATACACCTCCTCCTGCAGGTCACCATTAAGGAACGTAGATTTTACATCCATTTGATACACAGGCCACCTCTCAGAAGAAGCAAGGGCAAGAATAGTCCGAATCGGGGACATCCTGGCTGTCGGTGCAAAGGTATCCTCGTAGTCGATGCCTGGCCGCTGAGCATAACCTTTAGCCACGAGTCTGGCTTTGTGTTTGTCCACCGACCCATCTGACCCATTTGACACCAATGACTGACCGTTTCGACGGCCTCGGTACTAACTCCCATGTGTTGTTCTTCTCGATGGGATCAAGTTCCACCTGCATGGCTTTTCTCCAAGTATGCTGTGAAAGGGCTTCCTTAACGGAAGTGGGCTCCTCGTCCCGCATAATACGAGACATCAGAGCATAGTTTACCTGAAGAAGCTCCGCTGTATTGCTTTTGTCGCGGACTCTTGTGCGATCTTCGAGGGACTCTTGTGACACCTGACTCCCGAAGGGTGTCCATCAACCACCTGGGTACTTGAACAGATCGTGGAGCCTCCTGCCGTTGCGGGGGCTCTACTCCAGCTGTGGGCTCAACCTCCTGTACTGATTGTGGTTGATCAACTGGAACAATGGACTGGGAATCATCATCAGACTCCTCTGGATCTCCAAGAAGTGGCGGCTCCTCGACAGTGGATACTGGAACATGCTCATCAAAGACCACATCTCGGCTGACAACAATCTCATTCCTCTCTGGATCATACAATCTGTATCCCTTGGAAAGAGAATTATACCCCACAAATATAAGCTTGCGGGATTTGGAGTCAAGCTTCCCCCTCTGCTTCTTCGGAATATGTACATACGCATCGCTCCCAAAAACACGGAAGTGGGAGACATTAGGTTTTCTGCCAAAGTATGCCTCAAACGAAGTCATATTAGGTACTGAAGTCATTGGAGACCGGTTGAGGGTATGGACAGCCGTTGCCACAGCCTCTCCCCAGAGTGGACGAGGAAGATCACGATGCTCCAGCATGGTCCTCGCCATCTCCACCACAGTTCTGTTTTTTGCGTTCTACAACTCCATTCTCTGAAGGCGATCCTGTATTGGCCAGTTCCCTCTTGATGCCATGGTCCGCATAAAATCTGAGAAAAACATTCGAAGAGAATTCACCGCCTTTGTCAGCCCTAAGAGTCATTACCTGCAATCCAGACTCTTTTTCCACCATCACGTGCCAATCCTTGAACCGTGCAAAAGCTTGGTGCTTATGTGAAAGAAAGTAGACTCATGTGAATCTGGTACAGTCATCAACAAGCAGCATGAAATAGAGAGATCCTCCCAATGATGGTGTCTGCTGAGGTCCACACAAATCAGTGTGAATCAACTCCAATGGTTTTGAAGCCTGCCTGGAAGCCTGCTTCGGAAAGGATTCCTTGTGCTGCTTACCACGTATGTAAGAACTGCAACGTCCTTGCTTGTTGCCAACATCTGGCAAGCCAACCACCATTTTGTCCCGGAAAGCTCGCCGCAGTGCATCCACATTTAAGTGGCCAAAACGAAAGTGCCATAGATCTCCGACCTGAGAACCTGTCAATGAGGAGAGTGCAGAGAGCTTGTAGATACCATTCTCCACACCGCCTTCCCAAACAACCTGGCTAGTCTCACGGTCCCATAGAGCAACTGAATGCTCCTCAAATTCCACCCGAAAGCCAGTCTTGCATACTTCATGCACTGACAGAAGATGAAAACCAAGAGCAGGGATGTAAAGAACACGGGAGGCATGCTTGCCCCCCTTGCCGTCGGGAATAATCTCCATCCGGCCCTCACTGTGTATCGGAATGGTCGAGTTGTCGCCAATGAAGATGCGACTTGACTGCGGTTTCAGATGCAAAAAGAAGTCTCGGGACGGAGTCATGTGCCTGGAAGCACCACTGTCAAGAATCCATTCTCGGGTATCCTTTGTGGTGAAGCCAATTGCCTCCTCGCTCGAAGACGATGAAGCATCTGAGTCCATCATCTCTAAGTGCACAAATGCAAGAGTCTTTGCAGCTGAGGCTGAAGAATCAGCACTCTTCCCAGTCCGCTTATGACACTTCCTCCAATAGTGGCCTTTCTCGCCACAATCATTGCAGGACCTCTCGGCCTTCAATTTCTCTCAATCTGTGTCAGGCTTCTTCTCAGAAGACTTCTCCGGTGAAGCCTTCCCTTTGCCCTTGTTGTTATTCCGGCCTTTCGGCCGTTGGCTAGTTAAGGCCTCCGAACCTCCGTTGTGAGGAGGGTTCGTGAATCGTTCCTCCTGGTCTAAGACCATGGGCACAAGCTCCTCCCATGTAATGGTGCTGAGCCTGCCACTAGTAATCAAAGAGGAGTAGAAAGCGGAATACTGAGCAGGCAAGTGGGACAGCAAAGTAATGGCCATATCTTCTGATGATATCTCCTTCCCAGCTTGGAGGACTTCCTGCTGAAGGGCTTGCAGCTTGTTAATGTGCTCCTGCTGAAGGGCTTGCAGCTTGTTAATGTGCTCCCCATCGTCGACGACTTTGCAGGGTTCATAACCTGCATCTGTACTTCCAAGGAAATCCTCTTTATGGGCGATACCCTGTTATAAAGAGAAGCCAAGTGCTGCCATATGCCTTTGGCCAGCGTCATATGCTTTACGTAATTGATTACTTGCGGTGTGCAGTTGAGGAAGATAAATGAACGGACCCTGGCGTTGGCACGAATTCACATCTATGCCTGTGCCTCGCGGTCCTTCTTGGTTGACTATAACTCCCCTTCCTCTGCTTCCGGCCGTGGAACCCCGATAACGATGAAATCAGCAAGGTCATATGACTCCAGCACAGACTCCATCATAACCTTCCAGATGCCGTAATTGTTCCCGTCCAAGTGACGGTCCACTGCGAACGTGGGGAGTGTTGGGATCTTCACATGCTTCTCAGCCATCTCTAACAAATCTGCCATCGCGGGGATGTAACTGAAAAAGGGTGGGTGGGTGGGAAAAAAAACTTTAAACCGCAAGTGGCTGTCCAGCAACTCAACCCGCCTTCCTCTTGCTTCTTCTCTTCCCGAACAATCCCTAACAATCCACCAATCAGCAACACAACAATCCCCCTCTTGCTCAGAAAACTCCCAAGATCTTTCAAGAGCCTATGGTTCTGATACCATGTCAAAATACGCAGCGGAGATGATAACCAAATTTGAGACCACAAGAGCAAGTAGAGTGCAGAAAATAGACAACACAAGAGAAGGAGAGAGATAGGCGTGTAACTTTGCTCTATACACAAGATCCCGAAGTGAAAACAAGATACAATGGTGTGTAAAATGGCCCCATACATGCAGTCGGCCTGTAGAAAAGGCAGCCGACTGGACCTAAATGTCCACTCCATCCACCAGTCGGCCAGCATCCAGGACATCTTGACCAGCAGTCGGCCAGCATCCAAGACATCGTGACCAGCAGTCGGCCAGTGTCTGGATCAGCCAGGGTGCAAAGAACTGCCTCCCACACTTGGTAAAAATAGGAAAAAATTGGGAAAAATACGAGGAGTGAGGAAAAATGAGAAAACACCTACAAAGGGCGGGCACACCCACAACAGAGGCCTGGTGTCTGATAAAGACAGGAGATGACCTCTAACAACACCATTGCCACCCACAAGGACATGCAACCTCGAAAGAATTGATAGTTCGAACCATGCTTGATTAGGTGTTAATGTAAGCTGGCCTATCCTCGCCTTGCACCCCGTGCTTTCTACATCGTTGACAAATCTTTAGCTGGGGAAAGATTCTTGAGCTGCATTTCATCTTTGCTCCCATCCGTGGGTGGTCTCTCAGCTCTGAACTTCAGATGTTACGTACCTAATGCTAACCTTTGAGGTTAGGGAATAATAAAGTAGGGTTAGGGTAGCCCTGGTATTAGGAAAAGCAAGCGGATTCAGGCGGCTAGGTTCAGATTTAATAAATCCAAGGTTATTGGCTATTTATAGCTGGACTATTATTTATTGCAGCAATAAGCACTATATAAGTGAGTTGGGGGTTATTATTGATTCAGTGTGGTCATGACTAGGACCAAGAGGCTGACTCCTACCACAAAGATGGTGGATCGTGGGTAGTCTTGTTGAGGGCCCTTGTGGGTAGGCACTAGTAGTATGGGATGCTAGGGTTGACTGGTATGGACTCGTGGGGGTGGAACCTTAGCCCTTGTTTATACTTGTGTATTAGGTGATCCTTCGGGAGTTGTCCTTACAATCGGTATTAGAGCTAACCTAATTGCAGAGGGGGAAAAAAGCAAGGTTTTGCATGTTGTTTGTGTTTCCTCAAGGTCACCCAATCTAGGTATCTCTCTCGGTTACCATATCTATGTTTTGATCAGCCAAGAAATTGGTTCTTTTTTAGGTTTTGCCGCATTGAATATAGATGTGGGGGACATGGGACTCAGTATTGAGGCAGAGGCCGCTTTTGTGGGAAAGCAAGTGCAAGTGATCCATATCATTGGGAAGTTGCACATTTGTATCCAAGGGTACCTTGATCATGAGAATTTCTTGGTTGCACCATTGTAGGGATGTGATAGATTGCTAGCAAAGCCGTGGCATCACCTCATTGAGCTACGCAAGGAGTATAAAACAAACTGAATTACTTTTATGCGTAAGGGCCGTATGCATGTTATTGATGCTGGTCAAGAGGGAGACTCCATCCCAGTTGTATCTCATGTCCAGATTAATAAAGTAATGAAAAAGCGTGTTTCAGCGAACTTGGTTTTTGCATGTGACATTGTTAAATGTGATGCTGTAAATGTAGACACCCTTACGAGTGATGGACTGAATTTTTTAGATGCATACAAGGATTGTTTTGCAGATGCATTTCTTGGAGAGTTACCTCCTAAGAGACCCGAGGATCACAGCATTGATTTGGCGCCCGGTAGTGTTGGAAATTGGGGACCACTTCCCGGGAGGTCACCCATCCCAGTAGTGTTCATGCCACTGCGTGGTTAACCTCCACCACTCTATTCCCTTCCAAGCCATGAAAATTGGTGGAGGGATGATAATGGTCCTATTCTTCTATTATTTATGTATGATCTCATTATCTCTGGTACTATGCTGTGGTATGTACATAGTCAGGCCATGACCTTCCAACACCCTCCCTCGATGGCCAGGACGTAGGGTACCCAAAGGCTCTAACGACACTTGGCTTAGAGGTTTGCGTGGTCTCACAGAGATGTCACTCGACTATTCAGACATATGCTTTGCCTGCTAGTGATCACTCTGGGCATACTAGCACGACCTAGCCTTCTTAGTCGTATAGGCATTCGGCCTTTGTTCAGCTCCACCGAGAGTAATCGGCATGTTGACCAGCTCCGCTAACATCATCCCAACATGTCCCTGGATCTAATACCACGTTGGAAATTGGGGGCCACTTCTCGGGAGGTTATCCATCGCAGTAGTGTTCATGCCAATGCGTGCTTGACCTTCACACTCTATTCCCTTCCAAGCCATGAAATTGGTGGAGGAGGGATGATAATGGCCCTATTCTTCTATTATTTATGTATGATCTCATTATCCCTAGCATTATGCATGTGGTATGTAGACGGCCATGCCATGACCTTCCAACAAGTAGTTCCCCACCAAATAGACCCGCAATACGGGTAAGTTTGAGCACAACAAGAAGAGATCATGAAACATGTAACTAAATTATTGAATCGAGGTTTGGTTTAGCCAAGCTCCTCGCCATACTCTTCGCTTGTCTTGCTAGTGCAGAGGAAGGACGGTTCCTTCCGCATGTGTCTGGATTACCAGGCTCTAAACAAGCTTACTATCAAGCTCCGGTTTCCAATTTCACGCATTGATGACATTTTGGATCAACTTGATGGGTCTGCATGTTTTAGCTGCATTGACCTTCAGAGTGTGGCACCGCAAGATGTACACAAAATGGCATTAAGGACATCATTTGGTTGAGCTTGGGTATCATGTTTGAATAACTTCGTAAGCACAAGCTCTTTATCAATGCGAAGAAGAGTGAATTTTTCTTGTCAGAGATTCATGATTGGGGGCACATTGTGTCAAAGGATGGCGTTAGGATGGATCTTGCAAAGATAGAAGCTATTTGGAATTGGCTTGAGCTATCTTTCATACATGAAGTACGAAGCTTTTTGGGTTTATGCTCATATTATAGGTGTTTTATGAGGCACTTTGCATGGATTGCTTCGCCATTGCATGAGCTCACTAAGAAGAAGGCAGTCTTCAAATGGACAGTTGATGAGGAAGAGGCTTTCTTTCGCCTCAAGGATACCATTATGAGTAGGCATGTGTTATTCATCCTAGACTTGCAGAAACCTTTCTATGTGGAGTGTGATGCATCCGAAAGTTGCATTGGGGTTGTCCTAAATCAAGAGGGATATGCCGTAGCTTATGAAGGCCGTCGTTCGCATGATGCTGAGCTTTCTTTGGGGATCTATGAGGGTTGTTAGCTGTGATTCATGCTTTGACTATTTGGAAACACTATCTTCTTAGGGCTGATTTTATGGTCAAGATAGATCATCAAAGCCTAAGGTACTTCTTGACTCAAACAAAGCTTTCGGAGAAGCATACGAGGATGGCAAACTTCTTGTCCATGTTTCATTTTTAGATTATGCACACTTCAGGAAAGAAGCATGTGGTGGCAGATGCATTGTCTAGAAAGCCATATGTGGTAGTTGCCTCACATGGGGACTTGTTCTTCGTATGCAAGACATAGGAGGTATCATACCTACTATGGACATGACTGAGCACTGTTTCTTTTGGCCAAGTAAGTGCAAGGATATTGAGTCATGTGCACATGTATGTATCACATGCCAGAAAGTCAAGTTTGGCTGAGGAAAAAGGCTCTAGGTGCTTTAGTCGTTGGCTATTCCCTCATAGCCATGGGGAAGTATTGCAATTGATTTTATCGTGGATTTGTCTTGTACTCAACAAGGCAACGATGCTATTTTGACCATTGTTGATAGGTTTAGCAAGCAGGCACATTTCTTGCTGATCAGAAAGATTTTTAGCTTGAGCATATGGTCAAGATATTTGTGGCACAAGTGTTCAAACAACATGGTATGCCTAAGTCCATTGTGGGGGATAGAGATCCTAGGACTATGAGCCTCTTTTAGAGAGCTTTGTTGAAGCACCCAATCACCTTCTTTGAAATCCACATTTCTTGGCATGTCCCTTGTGGTGGCAGAAAAAACAACGGTTCTCTTTGAAGTACCGTTCCTTCTCATCTGACTACGGGAATCCTCCAATAAGGCCCTCCTTGATCTTTTCTTTAGGGGTCTTTCTATGTCCATCTTGTTGCTCCTTCCCAGAGCTATTCTGGCCTTTCTTCTTTTGATTCTTGTTGTTATTGTTGGGAGCCCCCTTACCTAGACGCCTAGTTTTGTTGGGTGGTCTGCGTTTGCTGCTGTGGTTTGGGGGTGACTGGAGCGGTCTTGGGCTTGTCTCCATTAAGCATCATCTTATGATTCTGTGCAAGAGTCAAAGCCCTATCATATGTTTGAGGTTCAAAATTTCAAACGGGGAACCGAATGTTGGAATCCAATCCCCGAATGAACTGCTTGATCTTCTCCTCCTTAAACTTCCCCAACTGTTGAGTTGATGTGATCACCTTGTTGGAGTAGGTGAGCACAAGGCAACTGTTTGTTAGAATATGCAGCGGAGATGAAGACAAGATCTGAAAAGACAAGAGCAAGTGCGCTGCAGAAAAACACAACAATAGAGAGGGAGAGAGAGAGGCGTGTAACTCTACTATATACACAAGAGAAAACTCGAAATCTTGAATACAAAGTGTGGGGGGGGCAATTTAGGTACGGTACGGTATGCGTACGAGTACGCAAAGTACGCATCGGGATGAGTACTTTAAGTACGTTCACTTTTTAAAAAAAAAAATGTGTATATAAAAAAAACACATTATAAATCATTCATAATTTAACAACATTGGTACACAAAGATGTACAAAAAACAATTGAAATGCAAACATGTATGCTATATAAATGTCAAAGGAGCTGTCAAATGAGCTGCACTGCATACAACATGAAGGACTGTCCTGCTGAAGCTGAAATCCTAGTACATACTACATACTACAAAGTACAAATGCCAATAGCCATATGGCCGGCCCTCACTCATCATCATCCAAGCTTGAAGATGAGGATGATGAGTAGTCTCTATCTGTGAGGAGATTTCCAGCAGAATCATATAGTGGCTCCCGCTCCCCCACATCACCAGGTATCTCCTCAATGGTAGAGGTCCCAGGTATCTCCTCTGGAAGAGTCCTCTGGACCACCTCTACTGATCGCTCTGGCGGCTCTCCCTCTGGCATGTGTACCACGAGTATACACCCTGGTGCCTCTAGAGGTGGAAGGACGACTCTGCTGAGCTGAAGAAGTAAGGGAGCTGGTAGTGAGAGCTCGAGACCGAGCTCGAGTGACTCGTCTATCAATAGTCTCGAGCTCTCTGTGAAGCTGTCTATATATCTCCTCCTGCTCATCACGTACTATGTCGCTCTCCTTGGCATGTTGCTGGCTGCGGCGTTCGAACTCCTCAACATCAACCTATGGAGCATGTATTCACTAGTAGTTATTGGTGACTAATCACTTTAAGCTTACTATGAACTTTGAAGTGCATCAGTATGTCGTAAATCACGTACCTGTTTTG
Organism: Cibotium barometz; assembly: GCF_041138505.1. Lineage (NCBI taxonomy): Eukaryota > Viridiplantae > Streptophyta > Polypodiopsida > Cyatheales > Cibotiaceae > Cibotium > Cibotium barometz. Next base: position 36,658,163 of record NC_141050.1, read on the forward strand.
GTCTATCCATCTTTCAAAGATTCCGAATTAGTCGAAGGTTGGCTCTGCAAAACACCAACCTCTCTAGTTGAGCTGTGCTCAAGCGGTTTCGGATCTTCGTGTGAATAAGAGAGTAAGAACTCCAGTTCCTCTCACAAGCTCCAGAGGAACAATCCTTAAATCCATGAAGATTCGATTCTTAGTTATAACAAATCTTAAAGCTTGGGTCCTTAAAGACTCCAAAGCTGAATAATTTATCAATAATCAATATGTATTTATCATTTTGTATTATTACCTTGGATAATAGCCGAAGTGCAAGGGCTTTTAGTTGAGGCTGATGGCATCCATGTGTCTCCTACCAATCAAGAGGTGTCTTACACACCTTTGGCAGCATAGAAACACTGCGACTATAGAATTCTCCAAGGTTATTGGAGTATCCTATCATCTTTCGATCAATGTGTACCTGCTGCTCATCGGTCAGTACATGAGTCATGTACTGATCTCTCATGGATAGAAGCGCCGTGTCCATGAAAAGATCTGCACTCTTGTAGAGAGGATGCAATAGTGTTGCCATACCATGAATTGGACGACCCATCCAAACCCATCTCCTCTCTACAAGGCGCATAATCTCATCCACCCTGTGAATGTCAACAACCATAAGTACATACTACGAACTTCGAAGAGTAATTTATAAATACTAAATATTAAATAGACATTGCAATTTACAATTTAATATTTAGTACTCACCTAGCTTTGGAGATGACTGTGCATGCTGCAAGCTCTCTCTTCATCTTGTGGAAAAGATGATAGAGTATTCCCATGGTAGACCCCTCCATATTTGTGACACGCAAGAGGATAAAGAGGGGTTTCAATACTATGGTGATGCTATGTGCTTCTGTCCAAAACTCGTCATCTAGCACTTTTCTTTGGATGGTCCTTGTGGCTTCATGATTTGCATTATGCATTTGCCTCCAAGGTGCATCAACCTTTGATCAGCGAAGAGCATCTCGAACATCATACAAATGCTCCAAGACCAAATACATATAAGCGAATCTGGTCTTGGAGGGTCGTATGATATCTTTCGCACTATGAGAGCGAAAAATAGCCAATGCTTGGTGCTTCTTTCTAAAGAAAGAAGCTGCGTGTAGCATTATCGATGATGGGCTTCACCCAACTCAAGCTCCCAATATCTTCCATAAGAAGATCCAAGGAGTGTGCAGCACAAGGAGTCCACACAATGCTTGGAAACTCTTCCTTAATCAGCTCACCCATCCTCTTGCAGTTAGAGGCATTGTCTGTTACCACTTGCATCACATTCTCTACCCCCACCTCCACAATAGCTTGATGGATGTGGTGGTAGATAAAATCAGCTGTGATCCGCTCCCCTGCCTTGCCTGCATCAACTGCTGCAGGCAAAAAGTAGGTGCCAAGACATGAAGAGACCAAGATATTTATTATGTAGTGCCGCCTCGTGTCACTCCAACCATCTGAAATGATGGTGCAACCAAACTTCTTCCAACCTTCTTGGATAGGTTGGAGAGAATTCTCTTCCTCCAACATGGTGGTCCTCATCTTATTGTACTCTAAACCTGTCCACCCATCCACATTGCCTATAGTTGCAAAAGCGGCAATCATCCTCTTCCATTGGTTTGTGCATAGCACATTGAAAGAGATATTACACTCAATGAGAGTGCGCTCTATCTCAATCTCAGCCTTACGTTGTCTCTCCTTGAACCATGACATGGAGTGCAAGGAGGAATTAATGTTGCGTTGCGTAGAAGGCTGCCCAATAGGTGCAAAAGAAGCAGACACTTCCTCATCCTCAGAAATCCTAGCCCTCTTTCTGTTAGGTGCTGCATCTGTAGGCAAAGGATCCAACAACACGTAGTCATCAACGATAGTGCTACGAATCTCTCTACCATGTGGAAACTCCTTGGGATTCTCCCTTATAATAGCATGAGCCATCTCCTGTGGAATACTTGGGCACACACCAATTCCCTTGCCCCCCAACTTTGACATGTGGCGGATCACCCGCGTGATTGAGCTAGATTGCTGCAAGTTACAATAACGGCACTTCCAATGACGAGTGCCTGAACCTGTTGATGATGCGCTATTAAGTATGATGGTGTGTGCAGCCCAGTAAGGATTTGGTGCCTTTGGCATCTTGGACAAGCTGCAATTTAAAAAAATCAACATTAGAAGCCACATTAGTGGCTGAATTTCTGAAAATAGAGGAATTCGAGAATGAAGATTGGAAAAAATACATTAAAAAGGGATTGTTCAAGGGGTTGAATTTCTGAAAATAGAGGGAATGATTGGAAAAAATACAAAATTAATAGAGGGTTGAAAATAGGCTGAAAATAGAGTCTTGTGTGTCACCAATGATCATACATGATTCATGAGAGAGAGAGAGTCTACAAGTACTAAATTCTAAGTAGTTAGTACTAAGTAGAGAGAGAGAGAGAGAGAGAGAGAGAGAGAGAGAGAGAGAGAGAGAGAGAGAGAGAGGCAATGGGCATTGGGCACCTTGAAGCTATACAGCAGCAGACGGATGGGCGCACAGGTCACGCGGATCATGGCGCAGGTACGGTGCACAGGTACGGAGATGCGACGGGCGGCCCAAAACACGAGGGATTTTGAAAAAAAAAAGGGTATGGAATCCTAGGTGATGCGAACCGGCTTTAAAAAAAAAGTACAAGTTGACTTATTCCGTACGACGTACGGAACGTACGGATCCGTACTGTACGGACTTAATCTTTTCGTACTAGTACGGAATGCAACTATGAAACTACCTGGCCTGTTGCTTTGTCCTGGAGAGCAACAAAATGCTCATCAAACTCCACCCGTATGCCAGTCTTGCAAACTTGATGCATTGACAACAGATGAAAACCAAGTGATGGAACATACAACACTTGGGAGGGATGCTTCCCCCCTCTGCCATCAGGAACTATCTCCAACCTACCCTTACTGTGAACTGGAATAGTGGATTTATCCCCAGTAAGGATGTGACCATAATACCTGCAAAGATCCTGTAAAGCCGAATGGGAAGGAGTCATGTGCCTGGAAGCACCATTGTCTAGAATCCACTACCGAGTATCCGTAGCGGAGAGTCCTCCAACCTCCTCCCTGCACGAAGAAAATGAAACATTGGTGTCCATAACCTCCAAGGCTCCACTGCACAAAAGCTAGAGTCTTCACGGTTGTTGCTGAGGATTCCGCACCCTTCTCGGTGCTCCGCTTGGGACATTGCCTCTAATAGTGGCCTTTCTCGCCACAATCATTACAAGTCCTCTCTGCCTTCAGTTTCTCATGGTTTGAGTCGGACTTCTTCTCAGAAGACTTCTTCGATGAAGCCTTCTCTTTGCCCTTGTTGGTACGGCCTTTCGACCGTTGGCCAGTTAAGGCCTCCGAACCTCTGCCCTGTGGAGGGTTCGTGAATCTTTCCTCTTGGTCCAAGACCATGGGCACAAGCTCCTCCCATGTGATGGTGCTGAGCTTGCCACTGGTAATCAACGAAGAGTAGAATGCTGAGTACTGAGAGGGCAAATGTGAGTCGTGACAGGAACGTTATGGCCATATCCTTCGATGATATCTCTTTCCCAGCTTGGAGAACTTCCTACTGAAGAGCTTGTAGCTCGTTGATGTGCTCCCGCATCGTCGACGACTTTGCAGGATTCATTACCCGCATTTGAACTTCCAAGGAGATCGGCCAGCATACAGAGAGGGTGGGGGAGCGGTAGAACCAGTCAGCCAGTGTCTGGATCAGCCAAGAGCCACAGGATAGCCTTCTACACCTAAGGAAAAATAGGGAAAAATATGGAGAGTGGGGAAAAATGAGAAAACACCTAAATCGGGTGGGCACTCCCACAACAGAGGCCTTGGTGTAAATATACAGACAAGAGATGGCTGCTAACACCGTTCTGGGTGAGTTTGTAGAACCTATCTTCTAGATTATTCATGTACTTCGTGTTAGACATCATCCCCTTCTTGCTGGCTTCCTATTTAGTGTCCTATTTTAGCCTCTAGGACTGACCATGTTAGTCAGAGGGGCTGGTCACCCCTCATATATTTTCCCACATTATTCCCCATATTATGGAGTTGTGGGTATTTTCCCAGTCGTGGAGGTTTTTTATCACCAGTCGGCTGCCTACTCATGGGCATATATATAGCTGGCTTGCCTCCCTCATTTCTTACTGCTTGCTTAGCATTGTTTGTTGTTGTCCCTCACATACGAGGTTCTCCCCTCTTGCTCGGGACATGTATTTCTATTGGTGATGATATTGAGAGTAGGTTCTCACCTGTGTTTCCTCTCCATCTCTCTCTCTCACTCTCTCTCCTAATTCCCTTCTTCCGTTGCACATTCTATCATGGTATCAGAGCGCCGGTGATCTTCAGTGTTGGATGCTCTCTCCTCTCCCTCCTACGTTTTTGCGTTTTCAGCAAGGTGGACAGATCTGCGTTTTTTTTTCTCAGAAGTGCTGCTGGCCGCCTGCCTCTTCCAGGCGTTTCTTCTCAGCAGCCGGTGGTCCTTCTTCATCAGTTTGACCTCAGAGAACACCTGTTTTATGCACTGTTTTCAGGGCAGCAGCACCTGGTGTGCTGCGTTTTTCTACAGGTGGCAGTCTACAGCAGTTCTCAGCATTCATACCCCCCCTGTAGTGCTGGTCGCCTGTTTTGTACAGGCCAGCAGCAGCATATTTGTTGTGTTTTTTTCTTCTACAGGTTTCTGATGCTGATTTTTTGATCTGAGGCTTGGGTGTACCTATTTCTTCTGCGTTTCCAGATTCATTTCTATTGCCCCGAATACCTCTGCGTTTTCAGATTTGCAGCCATGGTTGCTGCGTTTTTTCTGAACTGATCTTGCTGGTAGCTCTACCTTCACCTGGGCTTCATTTGTTGGACCCGAAGGTACCTTCTCTTCAGTGTTTTTCCTCATAGGAGGTTTTTCACTGGTTGGCCTGAATTTTCAGGTTTGTAGCCCTTGTTTGGCTGTGTTTTCTTCTCCAGTGGACAGAGATCACTTGCAGAGGGGATTTCTTGTTTGGATTGTGGCTTTGGTGGCAGTTTGGTACTTGAGGAGGATTCTAAATTTTGATTTCAGTTAGCGTTTTGCTGATTTTGGAGCATCTATACCTGTGTTTTGTTCCTGGCCTACGTGCATAGTGATTCTGAGACTGATGGGCCGGTTTCAGTAAGGAAACCCTTCCCTCTTGAGCCCATTCTTAAGCATGGATTATTATACGATAATCTTCGTTTGCTTTTTATTGCTTTCCTTCCGAACTGCAGGACAGGAACGTTTCCCATTCACGGTTTCTCGGTTTCTTCATGTTCCTTGCCTTATGTTGGCGGTGGAGTGCTATTGTTTGCTGGATAGTAGTGTTTTGGCTGGATACACGACATTCGACTTCGGGGAGTGTTCTTACACTTGGGTTTGGCTCCATTATTTGGAACAGCACGTCGCAGCCTATATGGTTATTTTCTTCCAGAGGAGTGGTGTACTTGGCAGCTTATTCTGTTGCTTTTGTAGATGAGTTGCTGAGGAGATTGCTTGTGGAGCTTTCTTGGTATCTGTTTCTGCAATCTTTCATCTTTGATCGAGGACGGCGTCTCTAGCTTCTTGGAGTTCACTTAGCATCCGGTGTTGAGAGGGGGTGTTAGACGTCATCCCCTTCTTTCTGGCTTCCTATTTGGTGTCCTATTTTAGCCTTTAGGGCTGACCATGTTAGTCAGAGGGGCTGGTCACCCCTCACATATTTTTCCCACATTATTCCCCATATTATGGAAGTCTTGGGTATTTTCCCAGTCGTGGAGGTTTTTTATCACCAGTCGGCTGTCTACTCATGGGCATATATATAGTTGGCTTGCCTCCCTCATTTCTTACTGCTTGCTTAGCATTGTTTGCTACAGTCCCTCACATACGAGGTTCTCCCCTCTTGCTCGGGACATGTATTCCTTTTGGTGATGATATTGAGAGTAGGTTCTCACTTGTGTTTCCTCTCCATCTCTCTCTCTCACTCTCTCTCGTGTGTTTCCACTTTCCCTTCTTCCATTGCACATTCTATCATTGCGGAGGTAGAAACCTGGTCTTCAAATCGGACACAAAGGTGTCCCAATCATATTCCGATAAGCTAGTATAGGGACCTGTATGCAAACGGGACCAATATTGCCACCAAGTGACTGCATCACCTGTGAGGTGTGGAGCCGGCAATTTATAGCTTTATGATTTCACATACTAATAATTATGGGTGCAGGTCCACACTCACTTATAAGTGATCGGACAAAGTATAAGTTATTCACACTAGGCAAGACTAATTCAATACAAGTGGCGGCCAATAGATGGGCACTGGACAAGATTTAGACCAATCCCTTGTAGGAGGCTCCTTCTGGACACCAGAAAGCAGCACACGCTTGGACTATTTTCAGCGTGGAACTCTGTTACGGTGGTGGAACTCTATTAAAGGGGGGGGAACTCTAGTTTTGGATAGGCGCGTGCTTCCTGGTGCATGAGAGGTTTTGGTCGACTGGTTCTACAGCTTCCTGCAACCATCTACCACTACCGACTGTGACGGAATTCAACCCAGGGTGTGGCTAAGGCTGGTCGACTTCATCTGGTGGCTGTTTTTGATGTTGGCCAACTGTTGATAGTCCTAAGAAGTTGTTGGTCAGGGCATCCGGAGGTAGGGAAGTGTTGGCCGATTTGTGGGAGAGACATCCTCTACTGATCGGAGACCATCTGGCTTGTGAACTACTACTAGTCGACTTCCCTTGTGGCTTCTGAGAGCTGGTTGACTTGCTTTGTGAACCAGACGGGAGGAAGATGAAGATGTAGGGCTGTCCCGGGTTGATGTGGGAGTGCTATGGGCTGTCCATGGTGGTCCTACATGCGCTTAATGCCGGGAATGCTATCTGGTGTTGAAGACTGACATCAAATTGAGCATATGTTTTGTTTTGTTTTCATATTGTACTGGAAGAAATAGGTGCTAGCCAGTAGAGAATCCTTGGGCACCTGCAAAGTTCTATTTGGAAGCAAACTCCTTTTTGGTAATCTAATGATAAAAGAAGGGGGGGGGGTTGTGGGGAGGGGGTCAGCCTATCTTCTAAGATTTCCGTGTTACAACTGCCCTTTCGTTACAATACAAGCTTTCAACTTATGGAAAGCTTCCTTTTCTTCATCATCCCACTTAAAGACAACTTTCTTCTTAGTGAGATCATGCAAAGGTGAGGCAATCTCGAAAAAATGTCTGATAGACCTCCTGTAGTATGGACATAACCCAAGAAAGCTTCTAACTTCATGAACAGAAACTTTGGCCAATCTTGGAAAGCGTCTATCTTGTTTGGATCCATGCGTACCCCATCCTTGGATACGATATGACCAAGATAATGAATCTTAGATAAGAAGAATTCACTCTTCTTACCATTTATGTAGAGCTTGTGCTGCATAAGCTCCTCAAAAACTGTCGCAAAATGTTCTCTATGCTCTTCCTTGTTCTCTGAGAAGAGAATGATGTCATCAAAGAATGTGCGAGTAAACTGAATGGGTTTCCAGAATATACGGTCCATCATTCGATTAAAAGTGGCGAGAGCATTGGTAAGGCCAGAAGGCACTACCAAAGACTTATAGAGCCCAAAGGCAGTTTGAAAATTTGTTTTTGGACATCCTAAGGTGCCACTGTGATCTGATGATAGCCACTTTTAAGATCAATGAAGTTGAAACTGTCACCAGCCTGGACATTTCCCAGTCTGAAAGGGGTCTGGTGGACTCCAGGATGTTTAAATATTTGGAAAGTACAAGCTTTGGGAATGGGGGATTATCCTAAAATACAAAGGACCACACTCCTAAAATTTAGGAGAGTTGCTATTTTTGGCCCGACTCCGATGGAAAATCCGTTCGCGTCATTACATCTGGAATTGAGCAGATACCAAGAGTTGGCAAAATGCCTATGACAGAATGTCTACCAGTTGGGATATTTTTAGAGATAAAGTTTATGGAAGGACCCATCTCTTAGATTGGGACATGTGGCAAGGAGGTGGACCAAAGTGAGACAAGTGGCCTGACATTTGTTAGAAAGTGGATCAAAGTGAGACAAGTGGCCTCACACTTGTCACTTCAGCTATTGTGTGGCTCTCCACTTGTCATCGTAGCCTTCTCTTGCCATTTTTTTTTTCCGAGAAAAGATCCTTTCATTAGTTATATAAAAACGCCCATAGGGCTACAAAAGATCCTCTCCTGCTCATAAGAAAAACAGAGCAGTGAACAAAGCAAGGCAGCCTGGGAGACTCTCCCTAGGTGCTGCAAAATACAAGCATCAGTACAAAGAACTGAGGGGCTAAATCATACAATAGGAGGGGGGAAAAGCCAAACAGGTGGCCTGTAATGCCAACGGGGGGATCCTGTGTGTAGAGTATAGAAGGGGCCGCTGCGCCAGGTGGTGTGAAAGGCCTGGCGCCGCAAGATCGCCTCATCCAAGTCGCCCCGGATGCGGTCATACTGTCCTCACACGGTGTGGATCAACTCCTGCCAAATCCCCGGTACAGTCTTTGTTGGAGGCTCCAGTCTCCCCTCAAAGGCCCTGAAACACTGGGCCCTCCAGGTGAACTAGATGGTGAGGCTGCTGAGGAGCTCCCATCGTAAATCCCTCTCCTGTGTCCAGCTGGCGGACGAGAAATCCGGTGACGGAACAAGGCGAGGCTGGCCCCTAATGAATCTGATGGCCTGACTGTCCTGCTCCATCTCATAGCCCATAGCAGGCCCTGACGAAGTCGACCAAGCAGCGGCACCCCACGTAAACATACCCTCTGGAGAGAGGGGGGGCCAGAAAACGCAGCATCCGCAGCTAAATCTGCTGCGCCTGAGGGCAATCCCATAGGCAATGTCTCTGTGTCTCCATAGGGTGGCCGCATCGGACGCAGGTCGCCGGAAGACCGCTGAAAACAAGCCAGGTGCCAACTGCTGAGCCCCTGTGGGCGACTAGCCACTGGAAAGTCGAGATCCTGCGGGCCTGTCTACTAGCCCTGAGCCGGGCCCAAAAATCCTCTAGGAACTCCTGTGAGAGTCCCTGTAGTCGCCAGTGCCCCGCTGTCGCTGGAGAGACCATCCTCCTCGCCGTCAAAATATGCCGCCCCAGCCGAACAGTATACTGGAAAAAGGTGATCTCTGTGGCCTCAAGGGATGCATAAGGATCATGCCACTCGTACTCCCCAGGGTCCCATTGTAGCCGGGCCAAGGGGCGCGCTGCATATGCCCATATGCGCCAATCCGGGAGCACATCTGCAGGGTCTGGGTCAATATGCCACTTCCGAGAAGCAGCGGCCATCACCCGTATCCTCTGAAAGGTGCACTCTGCAACCAACGGCGACTCCACCTCCACTCTCTGAAGTCTGCCCTCGTCCTGAATCCCATAGTAGAGGCATCTGCCATCCTCAGTGCAAGCTCTGACAGCAATCAGGATCTCCAACTGTGTAAAGGCTCCCATCCACCGTGGGGCCACTGGCTCGATAGGCGTGAACCACTCCTCTGTGAGTGCCTCCTGAATATCAGCCCTCATAATCAACCCCCCTCTGAAGTGACTCAGCCTCTCCACGTGGATCTCCTCTGGGAGACTGCAGAAGGCCTGCCAGTCTCCAAAACTGCGTGCTGGGCCTGCCGCCAAAGGTCCCCAGGCTAGACGAGGCCGAGAACCCAGCATATGACCCTGCTCTGTGCGAACCGTTGGGCTCCAGATGAGCGGCTGTCTGGCCCGCTCCTCAACACAAGAAGGAGGTCGCTGAGAGAGCCCCGGTCTTAGTAGCTCCCAAGCTCTCAAGATGCTCAAAGCAAATCTGTCCTCCCATCCTCTACTGAGGCCTGTCCTCCTCATCTCTATGAAGATCCATCGAATCTCTGGTGCCCAAGTGCCCCCTGTTGGGGGAGCCCAAGCCTCCCTGAGCCAGCGGAAGTGTAATGACTGCCCATGCAACCTTTGTCCGGGTTGGCTGACCGTCTCGCCCAGACCACAGAAAGTTCCTGATCAGCCTCTGTACCTGGCTGATACAAGAGCTCAAGAAGATCCAGCAAGACGTAATGTACCACATGGTCGCTAACAGCACCTGATTTGCCACCACCACCCTCCCAGCCAAGGATAGTCGAGCTGTACTCCAATACAAAAGCTTCTTCCGAATGCTCAGAAGAAGCGGGGCAATCTGTTGCTCAGGTGACAAATCTAGTCCAATCTGGCATCCCAAATACCGCACTGCTGCGCCAGGAGGAATCCATCTAAAACCGGGGTCCGGGCTCCATGCCGGAGCGGGAGCGCTGCTGATCCAAAAGGCCACTGTCTTGCGCCAATTGATCAATGCTCCCGAAGCTGCACTAAAAACTTGGAGCGACTGCTCCGCCCGAAGAAGATTGGCCTCTTGGCCATGCAAAAATAAACCTGTGTCGTCAGCAAACTCAGCATCGAGTAGGTCCTCCCCCCGGACTGGGAGCTGGAGTCCTACCAACCTCCTCTGCCGTCAAATACATGCTCATAGCCTCCGCAAAGAAGAGAAAAAGAAAAGGGGCGAGGGGACACCCCTGACGGACTGATCTGGTCAGCTCAAAACTCGGCCCCCGTCCTCCTGCAATCAACACCTGGCTACGAGCTGTGGAATACAGAGCCGCCACCCCTCTAATCCAACCTGGCTCAAAGCCCAGGCGAAGCATAGTGCCCTCTAAGAAACCCTAATCGACTCTATCGTATGCCTTCTCAAAATCGAGAAGCATCACGACCAAGTCCTCACCAAGAAATCTAGCTCGGGCCGTCGCCTCCCAGAAGGTGAAGATGTTGTCAAGGATACTGCGCTCCTTGACAAATCCTGTCTGGGTAGCATGAATCAACTCCCCCAGGAAGGGCTGGATCCTCAAACTCAAGGCCTTTGCTAAGACCTTGTAGACAGTATTGAGGATCGTAATAGGTCTCCAATGCCGAATATCATCTGATACTCCCTCCCCCTTGGGGATAAGAAAGATCAAGCCCTGTGAAAAGCTCTGTGGCATCACCCCAGTGTCCAAAACATATTGAAAGCCCCTGCGGAGGCCTGGCCCCAAAAGGTCCCAATAGCGCATAAAAAAGGCAGGCGTCAGTCCGTCCTCCCCTGGGCAACTATGTCGCGGCAGGACCCTCAAGGCCTCAGCAAGCTCAATCTCTGAAAGAGGCGCACCAAGAACTGTACGCATACGATCTGTGACCCTCCTCTGCACATGGGCCCACACAGTCTGTCTGCAAGCATCCCGATCCTCAGTGGCTGGCTCCTCTGAAAGCAGGTCTCTATAGAATCCAGTGGCTATGGCTCTGATCTCTCCAGGCTCAGTAGCTACCGATCCATCCGGCCTCCCAAGCTGACGGACTCCTGCTCGAGAATGGCGGGGTTCAGTAATCTCAAAGAACTCCCCAGTCACTCTATCACCAAGCTGCGTCCACTGAGAGGCCTGACGACGATAGTAAAACTCATGTCTCTGCTCCTCTGCCTCTCCAACCTCCTGGCGTGCCTGGCTAAGCTGGGACGCCACCCACTCACATGCAGGCTGCTGCTCCTGAAGGCGCTGAAGCGAAGCAAGGCTGCGTCTCAGCCGATGCTCCTGCGCGCGAATCTCTCCCAGCCGTGTCAAAGTTGCAGCGTGCAGAAAAGAGCTAAGCTCGATGAGTCCCTGGGCACACTGGCCTGCTGCATCCTGGTCAAAGCACTGACTATCATGCCAGATCCTCTCAATGTCCTCAGCGAGACTAGGACCTGTAAGTACCCTCTCTGGGATCCTCAACTGCAAGCTGGGCTCCCGTGTCCTCTCCTCCAATGTCAAGATAACTGGCGCATGATCTGAAAATGAGGTGCCAGCGAGAATGCCGACGGAGCCCCCTCGCTCCCCTAACCAGTCGCCCACATAGAAGCGATCAATCCGTGATAGATTAGTCCCTCCCTGCCGCCGGCGATCCGACCGAGAGAAACTAAGACTGTCCTGAGAGCGGGAGAAGGCCCCATGCTGCCATGCATCAGTGATCCTCAATGACATGCAAAACCGGTCCCAAGCTGCAAGCTCCGTGCCGTGCATTGTAACATGACTGCCTCCCACCCTATCGGCCGGGTCCTCAAGCATGTTGAAGTCTCCCCCAACACACCAATGTGCGGCCTCTGGCAATGCATCCGTAACCTGGGTCCAGAACTCTGCTTTGGCACTAGCATGGTTGGGCACATAGACGTTGAACACGCCCAATAGCTCATCATGCATCCTCAGAATGATATACTGTGCTCTACCAGGCACAATGATCCCTCGATCCACAATGGCCTGCCGCCATACATATGCAATGACCATGCACCCAAAGGACCAAACCCTGCAGACCAAAAGGTGTCCCATCTACCAGGCATCACCGAACCATATCTCCGGATCCTGCTCTCACCCAAGTGGTGCTCCTGCATCATCAAAATATCAATGCTGCCACCAACCAGGCATCTCTGAAGCTCCTGCCTCAAGCAACCACGATAGCGTATAAAATGTGCTCCGCCAAGGCCCTGTACATTCCATGAGATGATCCTCATGGATGACCTGCTGAGGTGGATGCTGTCTCAGCCGTACGATGGGCCTTGGCAAGCGGCTTGGATGGAGAGTAGTCCCCATCCGAGCGGCTGCGAATCTGCCCACCCGGTGTAGTGCAAGAATCACGGATCAGGCGCCAGTGGCTGTGGCCCATGGCGACTGCCTCCCGCTTTGACAAAGCAACCTCGTGTATACATACATATCCAGGGTCGCGTGCTAAGTCTGCCACTATGCGAACGACCAAATGACGAATCCCTGAGGCGTCCACACTCCCGGGATCCAAGAAAAAGTGAGACAACTCCCATAGTCGGCCTATCACATCTGTCACCTCCAGATCGCTCACATGGTGAGAAAACTGAACTGCCTGAGTCTTCAAGGTGCTAAGAGCGAGCTCCAGAGTCCACTCCCGGTCACATGGGCCACAGAGAGGGAACGAGAAGGCCACCGCTGAATCAAGTGCCTCCTCCCCGTGGGCCGGAGGTATCACTACATGAACTCGGATGGGTGCTGGCTCATGGGGGTCCTCTGCTCCAAAAAGCTATGTGAAGGAGTAATCAAAAGTCTCCGAGCGCTGTCTAGTGTCGAGGCGACTCAGCCGACTGCGGATAGATGATATCCGTGAAGCCCGAATCAGCATGGTAAGTCTCCTCTGCGGTGCTCGATCAAGATCGGTGCTCAGAGCTCTCCTGGCTGCAGGTGAACGCCAGGGGACTGCCAAGGCCTCCCGGGGAGCTGAGGCGGGCGCGGGGGGGGGGGGGGGGGGGGGGAGGAGGAGGGGGCGAGGGAGGTGGAGAAGGAGCCGCTGCCGAAACCGGAGCGGGGACGGGAGGCGGCGAAGGTGGAAGCGAGGCGGTATGGGGGGATGGGGGTGGGGGGGGTGAAGGAGGGGGTGCTGGCATCTTCTGGTCCTCAGTCATCGCAGGGGTCTCCTCCTGGAGGGGAGCAAAGCTGTTCCTCACGGGAACCCAGTGATGCTGAGACTGTGGCTGTTGCTGCAACGGTCTCTGGGCGTGCTGCTGCGGCTGTCTCCCTCGACGGCGCCCCTGTCCAGGCTGCCACTCCGAGGTCTCTGTGGCCTGAGCAGGTGTCCCTGAGGCAGGCTGCCTGTCGAGCCGCATCTGTGGGCAGGCCATTAGGGGCCTGCTGCTGCGGTGAAGGTCGGGGTCTCTCGCGAGGGCAGGCCTTGGCCAGATGACCGACCTGCCTGCAAATAAAGCACTGGTTCGAGAGCCCCGAGAACTCCACTCTGTGATCAATCCATCCCCCCCCTATCCTAGGTAGCTGAATGACCTTCGGAAGGGAGGAGATGTCAGACACCAAAACTCTGACTGAAGGTAGCCCAGCTGCTCTGGCCACCACTGAAGCTGCTGTGGGGCCAGTCTCAAGCACCGAACCCACCAATGCTCCTAGCCTAGGAAGGAGCGGAAGGTACTCCCGGCGGAGTCCAAGGAAGCAAACTGTAACATGGAAAAGGCGCTCTCCCTGCTCAGCCGCTGCTGGGTCAAAGCCATGCTGCGAAGGTCTGAAGAAAGCCCAAGCACCCCTGATGTCAAGGGGACTCATGGCTAGGACCTTGGCCACGCTCTGGGCTTGCCTCGAACTCGATCTGGTAATGTCCACGGCCCAGTAGCTGAACGTCCAGGATCTTGCCCACATCTGCAAGAAGACGGGCCTGAAGAAGATCCCGGATCTCCCCTCTGCTGGGGCGAGTGCCGACTATACGGTAGATGGTGGAATGTGCCTGAATGCGTTCCACCTCTGCGGCGAGGCTCGCTTCCTCTTCCGGCGAAAGAGAAAGCCTGATGGGGGTGTCCTCAGGGGCGGGCGAGGGGGCTGCGGATGAGTCCCTCTGAGGTGGGGCGGGAGGAACCTCCATCAGAGTCTGAAGCTGTGTCGAAGGCGGAGCGGAGACGGAGAACCTGCAAGAACCGAGCTGCACACGAAGAAGGGGGAAGGTGAAAGGTAAAAAAAAAAATCCCTGGGGGGCGGAGAAAAACAGAAAGAAGAGGGGGGGGGGGGGGGAGGCGGCGAAGACGGAACCCTAGGGGAGGGGGGCGGAAGTAGCACGAAAAAAAAAAAAACGGGAGAGGGGGAAGCGAGAGCTGGCGAAGGGGGGGGGGCGAGGTGCTGAAGAGGAGGGGGGTGGGCGCAAGGGCTAAGAGCTACGGGAGGGGGGGGGCGCGAAGGCGAAGTACAGGGGAGGGGGGCGCTTCAGCGCAGGCAAACCAGGCTGAGGGGGGGGGAGGCGCAAACCTGAGGGCAGGCGGAGGGGGGAAAGCGCGAGGGCGGGCAGGGTGAAGGGTGTGCAGACAGAAGCGCGAGCAGGGGGGGGAGCGCGGGAGCTTCAGCGAGCAGTTTACCTCTCTAGCTTTTCTATGGGCCTTCTCTTGCCATTTTTGCTCATGGGATACCCAAATCTATAAATTGGAGCCCTCTCTCTTCATTAATGGAGGCTCTCTTGCTGCACACTAGCCTCTACCACCGTTGAAGGCTGCCCTAATGATGGCTACTCTCTTTCTCTCTCACTTGAAGGCTGCCCATGAAGAATACGGGCTGTTGGGGACTGTTTTGGACGCTTCCATCGCAACGAAATACTGAAGGCAAGGGTATTCAATCATTTATTATGATTTCTAGCCATTGTACTTGTTGCACCAGCATTTGTACTTGCTGTACCTGCTATACCAGCCATCGTACCGGTTGCACCAGCCACTGCACCTGCTGTACCAGCCACCGTACCGGCTGTACCAACCACTGTACCTGCTGTACTATTCATTGTACCTATTGTACCAGCATTTGTACTTGCTGTACCAGCCACCGTACCGCCTGCACCAGCCATTGTACCTACTGTACCAGCATTTGTACTTACTGTACCTGCTGTACCAGCCACCGTACTGGCTGTACCAACCATTGTACGTACTGTACCAACCACTGTACTTGCTGTACCAGCCATTGTACCTGCTGTACCGGCTGAATGGAGAGTTGTACTTGCTGTACCAGCTCTATTGCATGAAGACCCGTGGTTTTTGGGGAAGAATCAGTACCCACACGGAGGTATATGGATTATATTGATGGCTCGGCATTGCTACAGCCTATGTTCCGGCTCAGTTGCCTTTGTGTTGGGCTGTGTTATGGCATTTGTATAGGGATAATCCGGCATCTCCCGTGGGGAGAGTAAGGCCCTCAAAGCTTGTACATGATATTATTCTCCTTGGGTAATAAAATACTCCAAGGGGGGGGGAGGTCGGCCCATTCCGGCCTCTATGCGGTGTCACACGTGCAAGCTCCATTTTCAGCATTTGTGGATGTTTTGTGGAGCTTTTATGTTTTATGCAAAGTGATGATGGATATGTGTTAAGGCTGTGGCCATGTTTAAGTGTTTTAACATGCATTGATGGTATCAACAAGTGTGTAAAAGGCCCTAGTCCCCCGGGCACCCGCCGCGAGTTACATTGGTATCAGAGCATAGACTTCCTTGGAGGCGGAGGCTTCCTTCTGTCAATAAGGAAGAGAAAAGATCTCAAGTGGGGACCACACTTACCATCATTGCTATTAAGCATGGCCAGCCACTTCAGAGCCTATGAAGCAAGAGCATGAGCAATAGAGAGCTTGGTCTAAGGATTTATGAATTCACAAAATTTATCTTGGAAGTATGGAGTTGGCTTTATGTGCACATGTTTAGCACTCTTTCCATATGGATATTGTGGATTATATTATCAAGCTTACAGGCAAGCTATATGGAGATATATCTTAGGATATCTTAAGGATATGGTGACGAGATATTTCTTCTGGCTTCATGACCAACCTGGCAAAGAAAAGCTAAGTATACTTTGAGTTTGCAAAGTTGGTGCTTTGGCTATTTACTATGAAGTGTTTTTTATGTTCACTAACCCTTGTATAGCCATGCAAGGAGAAAGGTGGTGTTGTTTGCCTTGAGATGGTTTCAGGGAAACATTGTTTATGGCTCTCTTTATTGGGATGGAATATATCTATGGAGATTTCTTTCTTGGACGAGATTTATATAGATATTGGGCTTAACAGGCAATTTCTATGGATGAATCTGTCCGAGTTTATAGAGAAGAAATCTTTGGTTATCTCATGGATATGATGCTTTTATGGATAAAGTCCACCTCTACTCCAAGGTGTGTGGTTAGCACGGAGTATGTGGTAAGAGTTATGGTATACAAGGATTATGGTATAGAGGTCTATGGATTCTTGGACTTCTTTTCTAGGGATTTGGATCCATCCTCAGGTTTATGGATTATGTTTATGACTCCCTTTAATTGGGATGGATTATTCTTTATGGCTCCCTTTATTTGGGATGCATTGGACTTATGAAACTCATTGTTCACATACCCTGTGTAGTGTTCTCTTGTCCTACGTGCTCTCTTGAAGATTGTTTCTACCATGTGTAGGTGGAACAATAGAGAGCAGATGGAAGGGAACATGGGCACTTCAGAGGGTAGTGTCGAGCACAACATACCTTGTGTAGTGTTCTCTTGTCCTACGTGCTCTCTTGAAGATTGTTTCTACCATGTGAGGGTGGCACAATATTGAGTAGATGGAAGGAAACATGGGCACTTCAAAGGGTGGTGACAAGCACAACATACCCTGTGTAGTGTTCTCTTTACCTACGTGCTCTCTTGAAGATTGTTTCTACCATGTGTGGGTGGACAATAGAGAGGAGATGGAAGGGAACATGGGCACTTGAGAGGGTAGTGTGAGTTGGTGGCCGAAATGCCTACAAACTATTGGTGGCCGAAATGCCTAAAAACTATGTGTAGCAGAAATGCTTATGGAACACCAGGTTATCTATGCCTGCAAGTGATTGTTTTATCTTGTTACTTGAGCCCACCTCTCATCCAAGGTGTGTGGTCAGAGTACCAACACGGAGTGCAAGTGGTAAAGTGGACATGACGGGACTTATGTCTATGCCAAGGGTCATGTGGACCGATGTCTTGTTAGCAGGAGACTTATTTTGTCTCGCCCATTTATCTTGGGACATGATTATGATATCTGGACTTATGGGACTGTTTTGTCTCGCCCATTTACTTGGAACATGGATTATGATATCTGGACTTATGGGACTGATTTGTCTCGCCCATTTATCTTGGGACATGATTATGATATCTGGACTTATGGGACTGTTTTTGTCTCACCCATTTATCTTGGGACATGATTTTGATATTGGTATTATGGAGACTTATTTAGTCTCGCCCATTTCTTCGGGACATGGATTCTTCAGTTATATTGGATTTTTGAGACTGTCTCGTCTCGCCCAATCTATGGGACATGATTATATCTTGAATATATGGCTTGAAGCTTAAAGTTGCGGACAACTTTTAAGAAGCTGGGGAGGATGTCACCAGCCTGGACATTTCCCAGTCTGAAAGGGGTCTGGTGGACTCCAGGATGTTTAAATATTTGGAAAGTACAAGCTTTGGGAATGGGGGATTATCCTAAAATACAAAGGACCACACTCCTAAAATTTAGGAGAGTTGCTTTTTTTGGCCCGACTCCGATGGAAAATCCGTTCGCGTCATTACATCTGGAATTGAGCAGATACCAAGAGTTGGCAAAGTGCCTATGACAGAATGTCTACCAGTTGGGATATTTTTAGAGATAAAGTTTATGGAAGGACCCATCTCTTAGATTGGGACATGTGGCAAGGAGGTGGACCAAAGTGAGACAAGTGGCCTGACATTTGTTAGAAAGTGGATCAAAGTGAGACAAGTGGCCTCACACTTGTCACTTCAGCTATTGTGTGGCTTTCACTTGTCATCGTAGCCTTCTCTTGCCATTTTTTTTTTCCGAGAAAAGATCCTTTCATTAGTTATATAAAAACGCCCATAGGGCTAGAAAAGATCCTCTGCTGCTCATAAGAAAAACAAAGCAGTGAACAAAGCAAGGCAGCTTGGGAGACTCTCCCTAGGTGCTGCAAAATACAAGCATCAGTACAAAGAACTGAGGGGCTAAATCATACAATAGGAGGGGGGAAAAGCCAAACAGGTGGCCTGTAATGCCAACAGGGGGGATCCCGTGTGTAGAGTATAGAAGGGGCCGCTGCGCCAGGTGGTGTGAAAGGCCTGGCGCCGTGGGGCTGTGTTATGGCATTTGTATAGGGATAATCCGGCATCTCCCGTGGGGAGAGTAAGGCCCTCAAAGCTTGTACATGATATTATTCTCCTTGGGTAATAAAATACTCCGGGGGGGGGGGGGGGGGGGTTCGGCCCATTCCGGCCTCTATGTGGTGTTACACGTGCAAGCTCCATTTTCAGCATTTGTGGATGTTTTGTGGAGCTTTTATGTTTTATGCAAAGTGATGATGGATATGTGTTAAGGTTGTGGCCATGTTTAAGTGTTTTAACATGCATTGATGGTATCAACAAGTGTGTAAAAGGCCCTAGTCCCCCGGGCACCCGCCGCGAGTTACAGAAACAAGCAGATCCTCCCAGTTTATCCAAAATATCATCAATGCGTGGACCAGGAAATTTGTTTTTAATCACGATCATATTCAAGGCACAATAATCCACACATGCGATACGAACCATCATGCTTCTTTTGTATCAATAAAACTGGCAAACCTTTTCTCAAGCAAGTCGTTAACTTGTGTCATAATCTCCTCTTGTTGACTGGCACTTACTCTATAAGGTGGCCTATTAGGAGGAGAACTA
Organism: Cibotium barometz; assembly: GCF_041138505.1. Lineage (NCBI taxonomy): Eukaryota > Viridiplantae > Streptophyta > Polypodiopsida > Cyatheales > Cibotiaceae > Cibotium > Cibotium barometz. Next base: position 36,677,360 of record NC_141050.1, read on the forward strand.
CCTGGAATTAGATCAATGTGATGATCTTCAGGTCTCTTTGGCGGTAATTTACCAGGCAAAGCATCATGAAAACAATCACTAAAACCATGTAAGAACTTTAACCCTTCTTGCGTTAAATAATCCACGTTCACATTAGCTTGAACATGTTCAACTTTATCTCTGACAAAAACTAAGTAAGAACAAGTAGACTTTTTCATTACTTTGCGAATTTATACATGACTGACAATAGATATGGTGCTTCCTAGAGCACGAGCATCTATGACCACTTTCCTACCTCTATGCAAAAAGTTGATTTTCTTGGACCAAGGAATTCCTAACAACAATACATCACATCCCGTGAGTGGAGCAACCAAGAAGCTCTCATGATCTAGATAACCCTGGATATGAATGCAAAGTTTCCCAATGATAGGAGTTACATTAACCCCTTTACCAGCAAAGCAAAAGCAGCATCTGTATTCATTTTCATACCATAATCTGATACATCCAACCCAATAGCTACAGCCATCTCCTCAGAGATAAAGTTATCTCTGTAGATGCATCATCAAAAAGAAAGAGAGCGGGTTGGTCCTTCAATTGCCCCCAAGCCTTGCATATGGTTCTGCTCTTAGTAGGTTGTCCAGTATTTTACCTTGCACATTGGCAATCACATTCACATTCGGCTTCTCTGCATTGTCCCATGCATTCTTGGGATTATTTGGACAAGTGTTCCTTACTGCCACATCCAAAACTTTTCCCATCATGTATGTAATCAAGTCTCTGCTGTTTGGACAATCCATGATCAAAGAATTTACCCCCTTGCTTCTTAAGCACATAGTTGTTTCTCGTACCGGTACGAATGGGTTCGTACCGTACGGTTCGTACGGTACGATACCGTACGATATCGTACGGTACGAGGGTTTTTTTTTCCCAAATTTTTTTTTCCCTTGAAAAAAAAAATTCCAAATGCTTAAAAAAAATATAGAAACCCTGCTTTACGAAGATCCCAAATGCTCGCAATACTTCGCAACTTTCGTGTCCACTCAGTATTCCATATGGGGTTGTTGAGAGACCTAAAAAATCTGGCGAGGTAGACTGGTAGTGTACACTTGATTGGTAGGACGAGAGAATCTTGCTACATCACTTGAGGATCCTTGGTATAGGTAGGCTAGACAATTAGATTCTCAAGTTATGTACGAGGGAGAAGATTTGGACATGGCCATTTTGATCTAGAGAGGAGTCCCTAAACTTATCACCCTAGATGCACTCCTCGTATTTGTGCAAGGACGGTCCCTTAGTCATAAACGCTACACTGGGAGACCTTTGGTATTGCATTACCCATCTAGGTTCTTTTTTGGAGACAATCAAGAGATCCAACCGGGAGAGACACATATCCATGTTCTAGTTCCTCAAGCACTGTAGACTCCTCCCCTCCCAACTGTCCCTCACATTCAAGCTTGAAGCTCCATAGGTTGTAAGTGTAAAAAATAAAAACCGTATTTTATCGTACGGTATTCGAAAATTTCATATCGTACCAAAAATTCCCGTACGGTATACGGTATTGTGTTTTCGTACCATGACAACCATGCTTAAGCAATACTTCCTTTGTGTCCGAGGGACCTTTTATGGGGCTATCCCTCCTTTTTTCGGTCATAACCAGCCCTCTTTTTCCCTTGTATGAATCTGAAAATGACTTGGTTTTGGGCAAAACATGCAACCATTCCGCCACAGTAGCCGAATGAATGAGTTTTTGAAGTGTTTGATTCGGATACACCTCAAGGCTGTCTTGTATGACGGACTGTGACCTTGCCTCAAACTTTCTTTTCTTCTCTTCTTCGTCAAGAGACATGAAAGCAGTACCTTCCAAAAGTTCACCACATAAGTCTGCATAGACTCACCCTCTTCTTGCTTAAGCCGATCCCATTCCTTCTTCACATTCTTAGCAAAGTTTGGCGGCAAAAACCGTTGCTAGGTTTCAAAAAATCAATAATTTCATAAAGTATAAATACTTAAAGAACTTATAGTAGCCATCTAAAAACACAGTGTAATGATGAAAAAATGGTGTCTTCTCACACGAACCATCCTTATTTTGGTGAGGCATTATGACAATTTTGCTTGATTAGATGCCACAAGTGGTTCAATCAAGGATTCATAAGAAATTGAAGAAGAGAAGGTAGAAACTGGGAAAGATTTAAGACATTGAAGAAGGGTGTATGAAAAAAAGGGGAAAGAAGAGAGGAGAAGAAGAGAAAAGGAGAAGAAGAGCAAGGGAGAAGAAGAGAATGAAGAAAGGAGGAGTAGAGGTGAAAGAAGTATAGTAGAAGATGGAAAAGGGAAGGAGGGAGGCAGGAGAAGAAGAGGGAAGGAAGGTGATGAGGAGGATATGGAAGAAAAACAAAAATAAAAAAATCCCAGAAACATTGAAGAGAAAAAATTGAAACCTGAAATTTAGGCGAAACTATCGTGCTAGAGAGGTTTCGAGGTTTTTAAAAACCATTTCGAAGTTTCGAAAGCTAGAAACAGGTTTTTTTGTTACTATGCTTCTCTGTGAAGTCTTCATTACAAAAGGCTATCTCAAATTGCCTGACAAATGCAAGAGCCTTTGTATTATCCATCTGTCCAAGGAAATTTTAAACTTGACATTTTTATCTCCCGATTTGAATTCTCGGGTCTTCTTCCTACTGTGTGACTTGCCAGGAGAATCAAATTTGTCTCTCCTCAGACTCCCCAGACAGAGTTTGCATTAGTGGCAGGATGAGAAACGTTCTTCTTCACCTCTCCTTTGCCCTGCAAATAAGACATAGCCAATTCCTTGGGATCCTGGTATCCCAACTGGGCAGCTATGGCCTCAAATACCTCACCATCTGTAGTTCTCTTTTCCTTAGACTGCAAGACCCACTGTACATCAGGATCTTCCTGCATGGCCGGCAGTGTTGCAGTCTCATCATGATAACGCCTAACCTGGCGTCTCAAAGTCTCCAACTCAGACAATACATTGGTAGGTGATGTGTTATGTACATTCCTATGCACCTCATCTTGGATATGCTTGTCGGGTGTATTCATCACATGCTCATCATCACTCACATGCCTAGTCATTCATTATTGCAAACCACAAATATCTACCAACACAATAATTTCTTTGCCTGGAACGCTCTATCTGCTACCCTTGATGATAGGATTTATCACAGACTAGAGAACCGAGGCTTTGATACCACTGTCACAATCTGGAAACGTGTGCACAACAAAACTTACCCCATAAGTATCATCATGGCAAAATACATAGGCATCTGACAACACACGAACATGCTTTAAAACCACTAAAAAGAGAGATAAAAGCCTGCACAAGACAAAGCACAAGGGGCTGAAGTTGGGCCAGCCCCAGAGTAAGCACTCTACCAACTGGCACCAGATACATCTAGAATATGATGAAAACAAGTAAAACAACTACTTGAGACTTCGGTCTAAGTATTCCAAAAGTCCTTAGGGCACAAGTACGTGATCACACACTCTAGTAGTAGAGCTGTCTCGAATAACCAGCCATAAAAACCTTAGCTCTAGCCACCCGAAGGTTCCACCCTTTCAGCCACAAGTCTCATGCAGGTATAAACATTGTTTGCCTTCAATTTTGTCGCGAAAGAACCTTGCTTAAACAGACTGTACAGCCCTGTTTTCATCCCAGAATCTTGCCGGACATGTCACCCCAGGTGTAGAGAAGGGTGCCTTGAGCATCAAAAACCAGCCCCTATGCCTGCTGTCCAGCAATCGACCACCAGCCCCAGAAGTGAGCTAGAAGTAGTTGCTTGCACCAGAGAAGAGAGAGGAAGAAGGTGCCGGGGTCTGTAGCACCCATAGGAGCAAGCGATCAGCCCTTCTGCAGCCTTGGAAGTAGTCGACCAGCTCTAACAGTCTTGGCCAGCATGTAGAGTGCCCACGCCTGAGTAATGGCCAAGTTTCATTAAAATTTTGGTCCAACTAAAGTGAACACTCTCAAAACTGTTCGTCCAAATTTAAAAGTGTGTGAACACTTGCACTCATAAGCCTTAGTATGATAAAAATATAAGCTATAAATTGAGTTTGGACAAGGAGAAGAGGCGGAGCAACAGGTTGCGGTTGAGAAGAAGCTTCGGATGTGTGAAGTGGTAAATGCGTAGAAAACAAGGTCGGAAACAACGGCAAAAATTGCATTTGCAGAAAAAAACCTTTCGCCCTTTTTTTAACCTCATTTTACATTTGGGAGACACACCGTTTCAATGGGCAGGTTTCGTTTTGTTTCGAAACGTTTTGTGCCAGAAACGTTTCGTGCCGTTTCGAGAGGGCAAAAAGGGTTTTTCTCTTACTATGTCCGGGGACACCTGGAAACCTATGGACGCGTGTGTGCACACCTGTTTGGGACTGAGGTAGTGGTCTTTTTTTTTTTCAACTGGCCTTTGGCCCAAGATCCTCCCATTGTTACCAAATTTCACTGTGCGTAGGTAGCTGCCTGTAGACCCTTATTTATCCACCCGTAGGTGATGCCGCCGAGGAGCACCAAGGGGGGTTTTGAACCCAGGACCTCCTGGTTCTAGGCAAACACCTTCACCAGTTGAGCTATCACCTCATTGGCGACTGAGGCAGTGGTCTTATGTGTTTTGCAGGTGGTAAGTGTCCTTTCCGCTCCTTTACTTCTTCTCCTCCATGCCTCCTCTTCCTCTTCCTCTTCCTCTTCCTCTTCGCTTTTCCTCTTCCTTTTCCTCTTCCTCTTCCTCTTCTCCTCCACGGTCCACCATTCCTCTTCCCTCCTTCTCTTTGCTCCTTCTCCTTCTCTCCTTTTCTTGTCTTCCAACTTTCTCACCTCCTTCCCTTTTCTTCTTACCTCCCTCTTCCCTTCCAACTTGTTTCTTTCCTCCTCTCTTCCTCTCCTTTTCTTGGCGAAATTTTGAAAATACCAAAAAACCTACTTCCAAAATCATGAATTTCATACCCACTAGTCCCAAAAAAATGTATCTTCATCTTTCTGTTGGCTATGTTATAAATTTGGTATCTGTATATAAGAAGTGTCATTTCGAAACCTTTGCGTTTCATCCAGAACAGACGAAACGAAACCTTCGAAACGACGAAACGACGAAACGTTTCATGTTACTATGTCCCTGGAGCCCATGGACAATTACATGCAAAAATACCAGGCATTGTCTAGGCAACTAAAACAAGTCATTCATGCATGCCAAATCACACAAATGCTTTATGCACAATATTCTGGATTCCATCTCCCAACTTATTCATCTTGAACTTGTCTGGAGCACCACCCATACAGGTACTTGAAATGCTCACCAGGTATCCACCCTTCCATGAGACTTCATCATCATGCCAGGAACTCTCACTAGGGTATCTACCCTTCCATGAAGCCCTTCCACATGTACTAAGCCATGCCAGGAACTCACACCAGGATATCAATCCTTCCATGGAGCCCTTCCACATGTAATAAACCATGCCAGGACTCACACCAAGGTATCAACCCTTCCATGAGTCCTTCCACATGTACTAAACCATGCCTAGAACACATGCCTACCCTTCCATGGTGTTCCTCCACGTGTGTATAGTCACGAATATGACACTTTCCCATTCTTAAGAATATCAACGAGGTTTCTTTAAAGCTAAAGCTACCTCCTAGCTGGACCATGCATGATGTGTTCCATGGCAGTTGGTTGAAGTCTTATAAAGGACCTTCTCTCTCCGTTATCCACGATGAATAGGAACCAGACATGGTGGATGAAGCTGAAGGTGAAGGTATGGTTCTAAAACAGATCCTTTTACATTGTTTCAAGCATGGCTTCGGCTGAAGAGAAAGACAATTCCTCACGAAGTTTGACGACCGAGGGACACATGAAGCGGTGTCGCTTGACAAGAAATTTTTGAAGATTGTTGGCATTATTGAGAGACTACTTTAAGGCTTTGCAGCTTCCGTTAGGCAGAAGGGGATGTCACATGCATTTCGCACTTGGATGCCACGTGGACATATCTGTATAGTAGGTGCAGGACCTAGAGTGGTATAACTAGTTCCTTGTGAGCCCTAGTTCGGGACTCCGGGAGGAGTCAGCCAGGGTTCCACTCTAAGCGTCCAAGGTCAAGTGTACAAGTCTTGTACATGGTCTTGGTAGGTGTGCATGTCCCACACATGGAGTAGTGCTAATCTGTATTGGGAGTCACCCTCTGGAATGATGGCATGGTGTTCTGGGCATTGATAGGCTTGCAGCCACATGCAAGGGCACCTAGGATATCAATAGATGCATGTAGAAAGCATATAGTGCAAGGGCATGGGTCTACCCATGCTGCCCTACACTTGGGCCACTCTGGGGCAGCCCATGGGCCATGGCTTTGGCCCACACAAGGCCCACAACATAGTCAGCCAGCCCTTATAGGTCATAGGCCTAGTCGGCCAACCCTTGGAGGGCATGGTCCATAGTCGGCCAACCTCTAGGACACATGGTCCACAGTCGACCAACCTCTAGGACGCATAGGCTATAGTCGGCCAACCTCTAGGATGCATGGTCCATAGTCGGCTAGGCCTAGGGGCATTCAACAGCAAGGCGTTCATCATCTGGACATTCAGCAGGTAGTCGGCTAGCAACTAGCAGGCTGGCAGCAGGTATGATTCTCACGTGTGAAAAAGGCACCATTTAAATGTGAATTTCAGGTTGTGGTGCTATTTAAACAGGCCGCCTTCTAAGCAAACCTGTAGGCATATGCTCACTTATGGTAGTGTTATGTGTGAACAGGGCTTAACCAAGGGCACTTTTTCCCATGTGGTTTTTCCCCTTGGATATCAAGTGTGAAAGGACACTCTACATATTATATTTTGTACTTCTATATTATATGGATGTGACACACATACAAGGGTTGACTTGCATTTTGTGGCTACCACACTTTTGGCTCTCTCTCTCTCTCTCTCTCTCTCTCTCTCTCTCTCTCATTTATGTGTGAGCTTCTTTTGCCTGCACCTAATCCTAATGTGCAGGTTTCTGTGTGTGTGAGGCCAACATGGTATCAGAGCTGGGGGGCTACTTGTGGAGTTCTGTCCCTGAAGACACCTGCGCAATTCCGTCGCCTGCGCAATTCCGTCCGTTGCTATGGCCTTTCCGTTGATTGAAGCATTGTGTCCGCCCGTCTCGGCCACAGTCGCCGCCTAGCCGGCCCCACTAGTGGGGAGAGGACCGCCACGGCTTAGCCCACAGGCGGTGCCTTCCATTCCAACGAACCGTTGCCGCCGCCGATTGCCGCCTCTTGCTCTTGGCGGGGGTAGTGCGCACCCCTCCGCCACCGCCTCGCCCGGTGGGTGCGCCGCCCACTCTCGCCAGCTGTCCCCGTTCGCCACCACCGCTCCATCCACGCGTTCGGCTCCCGAGAGTTCTGCCCAAGCGTTTAGTTCACCCAAGACAGCTTGCAGCCTACGCTCGCCTCCAGCTTCCTCTGCCTGAACATCCGTGGTCCCCTGTCGCGTGCAGTTTCCCATCCAGCTTCTACCTGCTTACTTGACGCGCTTGCAGCTCCTCCACTTGCACATCCGTAGTACCCCGCCATGTGCATGTACTTTTATTTCAGAAATTTTAATTGTTAAGACAAAAAAAAAGGGGAAAGCTTTGCAGGCACTGTACTCCAGGTTCAACAAGATTTGGGGGACTGCCAAAAATCCCCTTTTGCCAGGAAAAATTCCTTTTTGGTGCAGGGTTCAAACAATTTTGGGAATTTCTCAATTTGATGCCAAATTGGAAAAATTAAACATGCTGCTTTGCTTACAATTTGGGGGTTTTCCAAATTGAGGTCAAAATCAGTAAATTGAGCCAATTAACTGCACATTGAAGCAATTGCAGTGCATAAAAATTGGGGCTTCTCAGATTGGAGCATGTAATTGGGCATTATAGCTGTGATTTGTCGCATATGTATACACATTGTGTGTAATTGGACAATTTGGTGCAGGTTTACACTTGCTTCAGGTTGCGGGCAAAAATTTGCACAGGACATTTGGTTGCCTGGCAGTGCACATTGGTGCTTGGTTTGCTTGCAGGTATATTTTGTTGACATGGCTCAAAATGTTAGAGATGTATTTGGTGTGCTCACCCAAGAGGACAAGTTGGATGGATCTAACTACTCCCTTTGGAGTTTCATGATCCGTAATTTGCTGGTAGCCAAAGGGCTTTGGGGCATCATTTGTGGTGATGACACGCGCCCACTTACCATACAGCCAGTAACGCCTCAAAGAGGATGTTCTCAAAGAGCTCTTGAGGTAGAACCTGCTCCCACACAAGAGCAGAAGAGATGAGACTCTAGGGATGCATAGGCCATATCATTGATAGCCCTTTCAGTGAAAAGGACTATTATTCCGCACATTCGTTCTTGCAAGACATCGAAGCTTGCATGGGACACATTGGAAGCAATGTATCAGGTACGCAACGAGGCAAGAGTTGCCTACTTGAAGAGGCAATTGGATCTTCTTTCTATGGATGAGGGTGACTCCATGGCAGATCATCTCACCAAAGTGAAAGATTTGCAGGAACAATTGCTCAACATTAATGAGGTTATCCCAAACAGACAGCTGGTCACCAACACTCTTCATTTTTTACCACCTTCCTACTTGGGCTTTCACACCTCTCTCAGTCTCTCTATGAGAGGAGGTGGTGATCCCGTCACTTTTGAAGAGCTGGTGGGTTTACTCTTGCAGAAAGAGCAAACAAGTGCAAACTTATCTAGCATACGTGGTGGAGACAAGGCATTTACAGCCAAGGATAAGGGTAAAGCAAAGAGCGTTAGGCATGGGGGACTACAGTCTAGCAAGGCTGGTCATGGACAGCCCTCTTCTGGTGGTGAAAAGTCTGACAAAGGGGATGCAAACAAGCCCAAAAAGAAGGGCAAATCTCACTACTACATCAGTGTATTTTTGGCTTTTACACTACCTTGGCTGATCTAAAACTACCAAGGTGCTGAATATTTCTTATCAAAGTAGAATCCTGTCTCTAAGCTTTCGGATGCCACATAATGCCTAAAAAAGGCTCCTAATTCATAGCCAAAATAGAGGGTTAAGTATGCCCACACCTATGCATGTGACATCATCCTCTTGCTAAGCTTGATGACAGAAATCTAACTGAGCTTGGATGAGTGACATCATCCCTTTATTGCGTATGGACTCCATCCTTGGCATTCAGCTTCCAAAACTCGAGGCACTCTTGACCACTTGGATCTTAAACCTTCTGCTGCAACCCTGGATTGCTCCAATCTCTAAAGCTCTGTTGTGCGTTGAGAAATGTGCATAAAGGCTCCTAATTCATAGCCAAAATAGAGGGTTAAGTATGTCCACACCTATGCATGTGACATCATCCTCTTGCTAAGCTTGATGACAGAAATCTAACTGAGCTTGGATGAGTGACATCATCCCTTTACTGCATATGGACTCCATCCTTGGCATTCAGCTTCCAAAACTTGAGGCACTCTTGACCACTTGGATCTTAAACCTTCTGCTGCAACCTTGGATTGCTCCAATCTCTAAAGCTCTGTTGTGCGTTGAGAAATGTGCACTTGTTCTTCTTGTCCCCTCCTTGGGCCGAAAACTTGTACCTTTCTTGGGCTGAGAGCTAGATCCCTTCTTGGAAAACTGCAATCCCTGTTCCTCCCTTCATCCTTGTACCATGGCTGTCAGGCTGAGCATTTAGGAGCTTCATACCCCATGATACCCACTTGGGGTGTAGAACACTAGCACCTATGTGCTAGGGTTTTCCAGAGATAGAAAGAAGAGTGACGGAATCACACATACAACACACTAGAGAGTCCTTAACTGCTGCTTTGTATTATGTACAAGAAATAAGTAATACAACTGAAATTCAAGTACAAGATGTGGCTGAGAACGAAGACGTCAAATGACAGCCCTATGACCTACTGTACACTCCTAGCTAGAGATTGTTTCTTCTTGTAACATTAATTGTCATTCGAAAAAGAAAAAACTGTGGTGAAATGTCTTGTATTGGCTTAGTCCTCTGCCGTTGTGCTACTAGTGATTTTGTGGGTCATATACTGTATACTTACATGGAGGATGCAAAGGCGTTGCAAAAATGCCTAATTTTTTACTTATGCTCTGAAGGTAGAGAATCCTGGACCTGATGTAACTGAGTCATCACTTGAAAGATCAGGGTCTTCACCAAGCACAGTATCTGAGAATGCAACCAAGGGCAGTGCTCGAAGTCAAATGCTGAGGCTTTCATCTGGAGGAAGAGCCACAGATAGTGCACGAATTGCGAAATTCAGAAAAGAGCTGTCTGCTCCAATTGTTGATCTGGGTAAGTGCTTAGACTTGCCCCCTCAGCATTTGTATCATGTTGTGCAACCAGTTATTGGAGTTTTCTGTCGTGCTGTTACACTTTATCCCCCCTAGAAAGTATCCTTTCGTTAGTAAAAAAGTTTAATATAGATATGAAGTAATAAATAATGAACCCTCTAATGTTTTAAAAATCGAAGAAAGAGGAAGACCCTCTATGGATGGCCACTCTGAGAGGGAGGCTACATATGAGGTGGAGGAAAAGAGGCCTGCAAAGTAAACTGATCCCATCCTCACCTCTGAAAGAAAAGGTATGGGGCTCTGTCTTGTCCATCCTGCATGGCCCTGGAGCTGCAGAGGGTGTGGTTAGGTCAGCCCAGATGGAGAGGAGGGTGCTGATGAGGTCACTCCAAATGGAGTGGCTTTGTGGGAGGAGTGGAATTCCCCTCAATGGATTACGGCAGGTGCGGTTAGGTCAGCCCAGATGGAGCGGAGGGTGCTGATGAGGTCACTCCAGATGGAGTGTCTTTGTGGGAGGAGTGGAATTCCCTTCAACAGCAGGCCTGCCAAATCTGCGATGCCACAAGCTATGATTGTAAAGGGGAGAACAGATTTAGTAGTAGTTGACAATCAACACGATTAAAGCCACAAATAACCATAAATGAAAAACCACCAGATATCAAAAAAAGTAGTGATTTTGTACAAGATTGGGGTTGATCCAAGATCAACGGTTTGCCGAGTTACAACTGAAGAATGAAAACAAGACTCAAACAAATTTCAATGCCGAGTTTTCAATTCTCTAAAGCTTCAATCTTCAGGTCTTCAAATCCCCATCAAGCACACGTGGTTCACGGACTTCTTAGTTCTTGGCCATTTTAAATCTGCAGGTTTAACCAAGGAGGCAACCTTTTTTACCAAGAAAACCAATGACCCCTCTCCATAACACGTCAACCACACATACCTTTTTGCCCTTGAGGGGGCCAGTAATAGAGAAATAAGCCAATTTTAGGATGATGCCAATCACCACAGGCAGTAGGGAAAAGTTCAAGCCCTGTTGCAGCACGAACAAGAGCAAGCACAATTGGTAAGCGTTCAGCTGCAGTTTACACACATCACAGCTGGTACAAATAGTATGGGCAACAGGTTCAGGTGGGCCGGCAGCAGGTACAGGCATGGTACAGCCTGCAACAGCAAGTATAGGGTGGTACAGGTGCAGCAACAGGTACGGAAGGCAACAACCAGCAGCGAGTTCCAGGTACAGGTGATTGTTAAAGATGCTATTGTTAGTCATGGTCATCTCGCGGTTGTAAGCCCTTTATGGGACTTTTTTGGGCATGGACCATTTGTATGGGAAAGGGGACCAAGAGAAAGGGCTTTGCATTAGCATTCACATGATGTACATATATAGTGAAACACACCAGCATAAAGTTCCACTTGTGTGCTCGCCCAAGACCAACTCTCACTATTTACCATGCTAGAAGCTCGTCCAATACGGCTGCATATCATCATAATATCACATAACAATAAAGGGAGAATATAAGGGTTTGGCTAGAACTCGCTACCCAACCATAGGCTCCAAACTATATGTGGTAGAAAGCCACCCACTGAGCTAGACACTGGCACAACCCTAGCAAACACGTGTCCACAAAGCTTGCATGTCCCATACCATGCACCCCCAGCCATTACGACTGTCTCATTGGCACTGTCCACCGGTGGGCTATCCACTAGCTGGGACCCTTGGGATGCCCCGAGTCCCAAGGTAGATGTTACATCGCCATAATCGTTGCCATAGCACAAGAGGGTAAGCAATTCTAGTCACCACCCAGCCATAGAGGAGAATATGGATAACACCACACTCCTGAGCACTTATAGGGGCTTGCCCGCCCATAAGCCTACCCGGCCGCCGAAGTGCTCCGACTTGGGCGCCCTCACCCCTAGACCCCGGATGCACCCGCTATCTGCGCTCCGGGATATGGACTCTACATCTAGTCGAGCTCCTTCGTGCTGTTACAAGCTACGTGACATCCCCCCCCCCCCCCCCCCCCCCCCCCCCCCCGCCCTTCTAAAGAGTTTTTGTTCTTGAAAACAAACTGGTAAGCACATATAGTTGTTCTCACTTGAGACCTTTTCTGACCTATCCTTCCACTTAACAATTTCTCATCGGTACACAGTACGCCTCTCGTTCCGGTCTTTGAACCTAAGAATTTCCCTTGGTTCAAGTTGAAGTGCGGTAACTCCAAGGACTCAACTATAACTTTAAGATAAACTACGTTGTCTTGGATTGTTTTCACATGCTACTTACATGAAAAACTAGGTGTACTCAAGAGCTCTCCGGCAACTCAAGTTTGTAGACTACGCTACCAACCATTTGTAGACTACGCTACTAAATATTTGTAGACTACACTACCATGCTATGCTACCAACTTGTTGACTCTTCTCCTTGCATAGCTCTACGGCCATAGTAGATCTAGACTAGAGTCCATAAAATAATGTAACTGCTGGAGCAAATCTAGTCATGAATAACAAAAACAGATTCCAAAGGTGAGAGGTACTCCTCTCCACTAGATTATTCATCTTTGCACAAGCATATGCTCTAGAACCTCGTTGGGTTTCTAGTTTGATCACCATCAATCTACGGATGGTTGACCTCACTCTTACTTAGAGTGATATTTAACCTTTGAAGATTTTCTTCAAGATGACTATCAAACTTTCTATCTCTACTCAACACTATATTTGCGGGCAGGCCATATAGTTTGTAGAGATGTTTGATATTAAAGAGCCTAGCGAGCTCAGATATTTTCACATTTTTTAGTTTGTCAAATGTTGGCCTTTTTACTTTGCTCTTCAAGAAAAGTTTTCGTCTGCGAAAACGGTTCATGTGTGTGTGTAGACCATATGGTTATCTATGTTTGTAACTTTCCTAAGTACTATGACAAGGAAAGCATGACACAGAGCACATATTTTCCTTAAGTACTACGACCAAGGAAACATGCAACACTTGTGTTTGATCTGGAACACCAAACCATAGTTGCCACTTGCAACTATGAAAGATGTCAATAAAACACAAATTGCTACTAAGGCATCGAATAACATCATGCCTTTAGTATACGCCAGAAGTTCTCAAATCCTCAAGAACCTCATAATGAATGTGCTCCGGCATTCAAGAAATTCCTTCGCATGTTCTACAACATCAAAGATGTTTTTCTCTTGTGGTTAGAAACTGCATGGACTTTAATTCAACAAATTTGCGCAACTGTTATTACAAGTCTTTAGCAAATTGTTCTATAATGCGGTAAAGTTCAATTGACCTTACACATAGTTTAAGGAAAGCTACACTTTTCTCTCTCCAAAAGTTCTTGCATTCTTCCAAGAATAGTTTACACATCTATCAACGAAGATGATTTCCACGTAGACAACGGTTATGTGATGTATAGTGTCTACGTACTACTAGAAAATCAAGAGTAACGTGAACCAATAAGAGTACCACTCCCAGCCCACGAGTAGATACATGCCGGTTGCTTGGCAATACATATCTATGTCTCTACAGCCAACCATGTCTCTACGGACATGTTTATGGGCTATGTATGGTCACATCCAAAAGCTAATAGCACCATCCAGACACACCTCTACAAGTGTGGTCTCACTGGACACCTCTACTAATGTGAAACAATATCGTAAACCATTTCAATTATGAAAAATGATTTACTATAAAGCAATAAACGAGAAACTCTTTATCGCTTACCCAGTCTGTATATACATATGCTACGATATGTGGATTAGGCATAGTCACATGGGATGAGGAACGAGGACGGGGACAGGGACGGGAACGTGGAATGGCAAAAGGTAGGGAATGGGGACGGGGACGACATATGGAATATGCAATTTATTGACTGTAAAGCACACTAAATAAAAGAACATTTATGTTTTTACACTTTGAACTTTCAAGGCATTACTTTAAATGTACAATACGTGGCGCAAACATCGAACATGCACTAATAAGTACACCGACAAACCAATATATAAGCATGGAATGATGATCACTATCAAATAGCAAAAGACTAGTGTCTACAATGCACATAAAGTGTTGAGTCAAGACTCAAAAGTAAAAACAATGAAACATAGCTAAATGATAAATCATAGAGCCTGCAATGCTCAATCGGAGGCTGGAGCGTGAGAAGTACTGGTGTCATGATCATGGTTGCCTACATGACTAGTTTGAAAGATAGTGGCACGCCACCTGCTCATTTCCCTCCTCTTGCTCCATCTCCCACTAGGTAAAGGGATCTGCCTTTGCAGTCGCACCCTTGTAAAGCATTCGCAAGTTTGCGCTTACAAAGACAAGATTATATGCCTTTTCTACACCAATGCGGTTCCTCTTCTTTGATGCAATATGGCTGTAAGAACTCCAAAGCTGCTCCAAACAAGAGGAGCTTACAGCTGGGCTAAGAATGCGGATAGCCAAGTGTTGTAGCTCAGGCCCATCTGAACCATAGTCTTCCCACCACAAAGCAGTCCCAACCTTCAACCTATCCTCTTGGGCATCCGCACAACCAAAAGCACCATGAAAGGACTTGTATGCAGCAAGCTGGTCTCTAATTTTGCGCCTAATGCCTCCATCTGGCACTAGACGATCCAAGATGTGCCTCCAGCCATCACTGACCTCTCTGTCACTCTCCTGTCCATTACCTTGAAACTCAGGGTCCACCATATATGCAGCTGCATGCAAGGGAGAGGCATAGGAGTTCCATCTCGTCACACATAAGGAACGAATCTCCTCGTATCTGTCCTCATCGGGCTCTAACTCTTGCAACTTCTCTATCATTCTATCCATCGCCTCATACACCTTCTCGATGCATGGCTGCATAGCAATTACAAGCCTCAACAAGTGGACGATAGGCCTCACCATAGAATCAATGCGTTTCACATCCTCCCAAACAGAAGTGCTCTCTGCATTCTCCCTGCATAATATGCCTATGGTTGTCAAAGCCAATGTAGAAGTGGTGAACTCGTCGCTGATGAAGAGCTGCCTCAATGCACCATTGCACTCTCTCAAGCGGGCCAACATCAAGAAGTTGAAGGCAAATCAGGTGTCTTGAGTATTTGAGAAGTGAGAGCCTTGATTTCTTGGAGAACTTGTGGCGGAGGAACTGATGGTTCAAGACAAAAGTTACCATTTGATTGGCCTCTTGAATGATAAGCTCAATCCATGACATCTTTCCAATATCCTTTAAAAGATTGTTCAAACAATGTGCCATACAATATGACACAGTCATGCGTGGATACATGCCCTCAATAATAGCTCCAGGTGCCCTATTTGCAGCCTCACCATCTGCAACAAAACCCACCACACATTTCAGGCCCATGAGCTCAATGCCACCTGCTCACTCTACTGCAAGCACGTCTGCACTCTTCCGTGTCCTTGAGGCATCATATGAAGCAATAAAGTACATCTCACCAAGGGAATATGCAACGAGACCATGGATGGACCACTTTCGTGTGTCACTCCATCCATCTGCAATGAGTGACACTCCATTCTTTGCCCATAGCCGCTTTGTGTTCTCTGCAGCTTGCTCAACAAGATGCTTCTCCTTGTCGAGCAATGTGGTGCGCAAAGACTCTGATGATGGGGGAGTGTAGTTTGGACCATACTCCCCAATCCTCTTCACCGTAGCCTTGAAGTACTCGGATCTGATTACAAAAAGAAACAAGTGAGCTTTCAAGAATGCAACTTAGAAAAATCATGTCAAGAGAGAAGAGTCAAGGCCTACCTAGGAGTATGGAGAGCAATATGGTCATGGAACAAGAAGTGAGCCACAACTGTATCAACCTCTTCTTCTTAGGATCCCAACTTCCCTCAAGTGTACTTTGTTTCCGCATGTGTGTGGGCATCGTAAAGGAACCTACACCATGTGGTCGTGGTGTAGATGTGGTAGATGCACTCCTTGACCCTGAAACAAACCCCTCAGGTGGTGTCACAAATGCTGCAAGATCCACAGCCACACGTGCCGGCCTTGCAGCCCTCAAAGCCTCATGCCCGGCAATGCGCTCAAGAAGCTCCCTTCTCTTCTCTGATGTGATTCTCGTGCAAAATTGAACCTCGTGCCCGGACTCATGCATAAGGTGGGCTCTCACTTTGTCTGACCCACTTGTCTGCCTATAGGGGCGAAGCTTGCAAGACCAGGGGCATGAATCTCCCCCACTTCCAGGGCGGTTGGCATTAATCTCTTCCCACCATGACCAATGGTCGGTTCTTCTAGCACCACCACAACGTGCGGAGCCGAAGGCTGCTTGTGAAGAAGATGCCAAGAGAGAGGGTGGAAGTTGAGAGAAAGAATGAAAAAAAGAAAGCTATATTAACGTCCTTTAGAGGCCACATCTGACCTATAGGACTAATCAGATACATCCATGTGATTACATTCCACTTCGGGGGCAACAAAATGAAAATAGAGATAAAACTAAAAATAGTTCAAATTCCCTACATGACCGTAGGAGAATCCTAGATAACATGAAGGATTTCTCTAGCAGCTACTCTTCATTACTACCATGTTTGGTTGTCCTGAAATCTGCAATAACAGCTCTACCTCTACGGTAGACTGCCCATTTTCCTTGTTTCCTTGCTTCGTATACTTTATTGAGTTCTTGTTTCCTGTTTTTTAGTTGTGTGGCTGTGAGTTCATCCGCCATCCACACCTTCGTTCCCTTAAGTGACCTTGTTTGCTTCATGACTTTAATTTTGTCTTTCATATCTGCATACCTCAAAACCACATGTTTTCCTTTGATTGCCACTGAGGGATCTCCAATGTCGATGAAAGGGATAGCTCTGCACAGCTTTCTTTGTAGAATCTCGCATTCTGGGACATAAGTATCATTCGCAATCTCCTCGTCCTCCAATACCTCCACCTGTTCCCAACCCTCTGACAAACCACCCACCCTAATTTCTTTTGCAATCCATTGCTGCCCGTTCTCTTCATTAATCTGTGATATTACTTCCTTAATGAGAATTTCTTTAGGCTGTGGATCAAGTAAATTTACCTGTATGATTTCCTCCCTGTTTTCTTTTTCGTGTTGTTGTTCCTTAATCTGTTTCTCCAGGGTTGAAAGATGTTGTTTTGTCTGATGTAGTTCATCTTGCAAGGCTGAATTTGTTTGCTGAAGATGTTGAATCATGCTCAGGAGGTACCGCTCCCATGGTGATGGTTTTTCATTGGGTTTGGTAGGAGGGGAGATAAGGGTTTCGGAGAAGGTTTTCTTGTTGGCCATGTCAAACTGCTGGACTGTTTGAGAGGTTGCTCTTCACGAACCCCACCCCCATGAGGTGCAAGCCCTTACCTGCTTGGAGGTGGGTTACAACCCTACCCTACAACTAGGGTGAGCAGGTGGGCAATAGGTACATAGGTCCGTATGTGAGTAGCAAGAGAGATGGGCAACGGGAGAGAGAGAGAGAAAGAAAGAAAGAAAGATTTTATTAACGTCTTCCAAAAGACCGAACTCGGCCTATGAGACAAATCAGAGTACCTGTATGGCGAACACGAACAGAGGCGACCAGGTGAAGCGATGGCGAGCAAGGGCAAACGGGAGAGAGAGAGAGAGAGAGAGAGAGAGAGAGAGAGAGCTTAAGGCTTAAGTGGCAAGGCCAAGCACCTTTGAGAGAGAGAGAGAGAGAGAGAGAGAGAGAGAGAGAGAGCTCTTTTAAGGCTTAAGGCTTAAAAGTTAAGAGGCTAGAGCCTAGAGTAAGCTTGCGGGTTGAGAGAGAGAGAGAGTGAGGGAGTGGGAGTGGCAAGGCCAAGCACCTTTGAGAGAGAGAGAGAGAGAGAGAGAGAGAGAGAGCTCTTTTAAGGCTTAAGGCTTAAAAGGCTAATCGTCTCGGATCAACACTCACTCTTCTTCTCGTAGAAACCGTGGCTAATCTCTCCGGATCAGCACTCCATTCTAACAAGGAAGGTGATGATTGCTGGAAAGTGTACGTATATAATAATACATGCCTAATTATAAAAAAAACGATCAAGATAACTGTAGGCATTCCGTACCAGCATCAAGATCAAGATTTGTGTTATCACTTCGGATTAATGTCAAATCTAGTGTGGTTTGCCTCTAATCTCTCCGGATTAGCTTCAAACCTTGAGTTTACTTCTGAACCACCATGTTCAGTCCTAAACTCGCCAGACATGTTAGAATAATCCGTTGAGCTCTTCGGCTTAGAATTCTTTCTAACACAATCTATCCAATGATGGTAATAATTATGCTTGTTTGGAGTGAGGTACTTCTCACTTTAACAAGTAGTAACCCCCCTTATATACTGGTAAAACTTTACTCACATTTTCTAGTGCCTTACAAAACTGAGGTTCTACAAGGACAAGAACTCTGCAAAACTAAATAGCCCAAGTAAACTAAGAATTTACTTTTTCTTTTAAATTCATGAAAGTCATTCTATACTTCCATGATTTGTATTGTAGTAGCCAAACATGTGTACAAGAATGAACACGAGCGTTGGATATAGGCGAGTCTACACTCCCTAAATGTTATAGGGTGTGCCCCACATATCGGAACCATCCAACAATGCTAGTCTCTTGGTCACCAATGGTTCTATAGCATTCTCAAACTAGAAACCACTCTGTCAGCACTAGTATTTAATCATGGCTATGCTACACAGAGCTTCTCCTAACTCTGTCATTGGATTTCTTTCCAACAAAAGGCTATAATTGAGTCTGAAACTCAATCTTGTCCAAACACTTGATTACTACGGAACAAGCGTACAAGCAATCAAAAGGTCAACCTATGCGTATAAGTCTTGGTGTCCCATACCACCAAGACCACAATGACCTTTATGAGCACTTGACGTCCTATACCATCAAGTGAGCATGAAGCTCATTCTGACACACAAGCAGACTCTTTTCCTCTCCTTGAGAAACAAAATCTCAAGCATATGGTTGACTATGTACCCATGAGTGTTTGCACTAGACGAACCATGCATAATCTGTTTTAAAGTTCAACATAGCTATAATTTTAAGAACTATATCAACTCCCACAACCTCAAATACTCCACCTAGAGTATTTGTCAAAACAATCCGAAAAGGTCTCAATGGCCCGTTATATCCATTGGTAATTCAGCCACTCTTTCAAGATCTTAAAGACTAGCCACACAAGGTAGCCTTAGAACAAGCACTCTTGAAGGCATTCTCATCTTATCTGACAAAAAGAGCAATGACATACTCCAAAGATAGGTATAGTAGCTCTATACTCTATTGCAAGTCACGTCGAACAACTAGACAATGAACATCATCAACACCCGAATTCCTGTGTGTTTGGTAAACTCCAAACTCAAAGATCACTATGGACCTCACTCTAAGATTACTAGTTGATCTCTACGGACCATACAACAACACTTAAGTTGTTTAACAACAAATCACTGTAGTTGTCATATTCTCAAGATGCTTGTTTGAGGTCTAGTGATAAGATATGTAACAATGTACAAGACCACTACGAGCACCAAGGCTTATGGCACCTACTACGGCCATAAATCCAATCCGAGTGTGTGCATAGGTGTTTAGTAGCACTGCGGCTACCCACAAAGTGATGTGCAAACATGTATCTGCAAGCATGTGCACCCATTTTTTTTTCGAGAAAAGATTCTTTCATTAGTTATAAAAAACGCCCACTGGGCTACAAAGAACCTCTCCTGCTCATAAGAAGGCAGAGCAGAGATCTAATCAAGGCAGCTAGGGAGACTCTCCCTAGGTGCAAAAAAGTACAATAAAGGTACAAATAACTGAGAGGCTATATCATACAATAGGGGGGGGGGGGGAATCCACATAGGTGGCCTGTAGTGCCAACGGGGGGTACCCGCGTGTAGAGTAGAGAACGGGCCGCTGCGCCAAGTGGTGTGGAAGGCCTGGCGCCGCAAGATCGCTCGATCCGAGTCGCCCCGGATGCGGTCATACTGTCCTCGCAGGGTGTGAATCAACTCTTGCCAGATAGCCCGAAGAGTCTCTGCTGGTGGCTCCAGTCTCCCCTCAAAGGCCCGGAAACAACGGGCTCTCCAGGTGAACCATATGGTGAGGCTGCTGAGGAGCTCCCATCGTAAATCCCTCTCTTGTGTCCATCCGACGGACGAGAAATCCGGTGAAGGAACAAGGCGAGGCTGGCCCCTAATGAATCTGATGGCCTGGCTATCCTGCTCCGTCTCGTATCCCAGAGGAGGCCGTGACGAAGTCGACCATGCAGCGGCTCCCCACGTATACATGCCCTTTGGGGAGAGAGGGGCCAAAATTTGCAGCATCCTCAGCCAAATCTGTTGCGCTTGTGGACAGTCCCAAAGGCAATGTCTCTGTCTCCAATGGGTGGCTGCATCGGACGCAGGCCGACGGAAGGCCACTGTAGACAAGCCAGGTGCCAACTGCAGAGCCCCTGTGGGCAACCAGCCACTAGAAAGTCGAGATCCTGCATGCCTGTTGACTAGCCCAAATCCTGGTCCAAAAATCCTCCAGGAACTCCTGTGAGAGGCCCTGTAGCCGCCAATGCTCCGATGCAGCTGGAGAGACCATCCTCCTCGCAGTCAAAATATGCCTCCCCAACGGAACAGTGTACTGGAAGAAGGTGATCTCTGTGGCCTCAGGGGACGCATAAGGATCGTGCCACTCGTACTCGCCAGGGTCCCACTGGAGCCGGGCCAAGGGGCGCGCAGCATATGCCCATATGCGCCAATCAGAGTCCACATCTGCAAGGTTTGGATCAATATGCCACTTCCGAGAAGCGGCGGCCACTACCCGAATCCTTTGAAAGATGCACTCTGCAACCAAAGGCGACTCCGCCTCCACTCTCTGAAGTCTGCCCTCCTCTTGTATCTCATAGTAGAGGCATCTGCCATCCTCAGTGCAAGCTCTGACAGCAATCAGGTTCTCCAACTGTGTAGAGGCTCCCATCCACCGTGGGGCCGTTGGCTCGAAAGGTGTGAACCACTCCTCAATGAGTGCCCCCTGAATGTCATCCCTCATAATCAGCCCCCCTCTGAAGTGACTCAGCCTCTCCACCTGGATCTCCTCCGGGAGACTGCAAAAGGCCCGCCAATCTCCAAAACTACGTGTTGGGCTTGCCGCCAATGGTTCCCAGGCTAGACGAGGCCGAGAGCCCAGCATATGACCCTGCTCTGTGCGTACCGCGGGGCTCCAGATGAGCGGCTGTCTGGCCCGCTACTCATCACAAGTAGGAGGTCTCTGAGAAAGCCCGGTCTCAGAAGCTCCCACGCTCGCAGAATGCTCAAGGCAAATCTGTCCTCCCATCCTCTACTGAGGCCTGTCCTCCTCATCACTATGAAGATCCACCGTATCTCTGGTGCCCAAGTGCCCCCTGCTGGGGGAGCTCTAGCCTGCAGCCGTTGAAAAAGAAGCTCCTTCCAAGGCTCAGTGCCTGGAAGCAGCCCCCGAACAATAAGCTTCCCCAACAAGGCTCTACTCTGATCAGTTGGATCTATAATGCCCAAGCCCCCCTGGCCCCTCGGAAGAGTAATAACTGCCCAAGCAACCTTAGCCCGGGTCGGCTGACCATCCCGCCGAGACCAAAGAAAGTTCTTGATCAGCCTCTGTACCTGGCTGATGCAGGAGCTCGAGAAGATCCAGCAAGACGTGATGTACCACATAGTCGCTAAAAGCACCTGATTTGTCACCACCACCCTCCCAGCCAAGGATAGCCGAGCTGTACTCCAATATAAAAGCTTCTTCCGAATACTTAGAAGAAGCGGGGCGATCTGCTGCTCAGGTGACAAATCAAGTCCAATCTGGCAACCCAGATACCGCACTGCTGTGCCAGGAGGAATCCATCTAAAACCCGGGTCTGGGCTCCATGCCGGAGTGGGAGCGCTACTGATCCAAAAGGCCACTGTCTTGCGCCAATTGATCAATGCTCCCGAAGCCTCACCAAAAACCTGTAGCGGCTGCTCTGCCCTTTGTAGGTTGGCCTCCTGGCCATGCAAAAACAATCCCGTGTCTTCAGCAAACTCAGAATCGAGCAGGTTCTCACCCCGGACTGGGAGCTGGAGTCCTCTCAAACCAACCTCCTCTGTTGTCAGGTACATGCTCATAGCCTCTGCAAAGAAGAGAAAAAGGAACGGGGCGAGCGGGCATCCCTGGCGGACTGATCTGGTCAGCTCAAAACTCGGCCCCCGCCCTCCTGCCATCAACACCTGGCTACGAGCTGTGGAATATAGAGCCGCCACTCCTCGAATCTAGTCTGGCTCAAAACCCAGGCGAAGCATAGTGCCCTCTAGGAAACCCCAATCGACTCTATCATATGCCTTCTCAAAATCGAGAAGCATCATGACCAAGTCCTCACCGAGAAATCTAGCTCGGGCTGTCGCCTCCCAGAAGGTGAAAATGTTGTCAAGGATATTGCGCTCTTTGACGAATCCTGTCTAGGTATCATGAATCAAATCCCCAAGGAAAGGCTGGATCCTCAAACTCAAGGCCTTTGCTAAGACCTTGTAGATAGTATTGAGGATCGTAGGCCTCCAATGCCGAATATCATCTGACACTCCCTCCCCCTTGGGGATAAGAAAGATCAAGCCCTCTGAAAAGCTCTGCGGCATCACCCCAGTGTCCAAAACATACTGAAAGCCCCTGTGGAGGCATGGCCCCAAAAGGTCCCAATAGCGCATAAAAAAGGCAGGCGTCAATCCGTCCTCCCCAGGGCAACTATGACGCGGCAGGACCCTCAAGGCCTCAACAAGCTCATCCTCTGAAAGGGGCTCACCCGAAACTGTGCGCATACGATCTGTGACCCTCCTCTGCACATGGGCCCACACAGTCTGTCTGCAAGCATCACGTGCCTCCGTGGCTGGCTCCGCTAAAAGCAGGTCTCTATAGAACTCAGTGGCAATGGCTCGAACGATCCGTCCTGCCTCCTGAGCTGGCGTACTCTTGCTCGAGCATGGTGGGGTCTGGTAATCTCAAAAAACTCCCGAGTCACTCTATCCCCAAGCTGCGTCCACTGAGAGGCCTGGCGATGATAGTAGAACTCATGTCTCTGCTCCTCTGTCTCTCTAACCTCCTGGCGTGCCTGGCTCAGCTGGGACGCCACCCACTCACATGTAGGCAGCTGCTCCTGAAGACGCTGGAGCGAAGCAAGGCTACGTCTCAAGCGACGCTCCGGCTCTCGTGTCTCTCCCAGCGGTGTCAAGGCTGTAGCGTGCAAAAAAAGAGCTGAGCTCGATGAGTCCCTGGGCACACTGGCCTGCTGCATCCAGGTCAGAGCTTTGGCTATCCTGCCATATCCTCTCAATGTCCTCATAAAGACTGGGATCTGTTAGTATCCTCTCTGGGATCCTCAACTGCAAGCTGGTGTCCCGTGTCCTCTCCTCAAGTGTCAAAATAACTGGCGCATGGTCTGAAAAAGAGGTGCCAGCAAGAATGCCAACAGAGCCACCACGCTCCCCGAACCTGTCGCCCACATAGAAGCGATCAATCCGTGAGAGATTAGTCCCTCCCTGCCGGCGATCCGACCCAGAAAAACTAAGACTGCCCTGAGAGCGGGAGAAAGCCTCATGCTGCCATGCATCAGTGATCCTCAGTGTCATACAAAATCGCTCCCAAGCTGCAAGCTTTTCTTGTCGTGCCGTGCACTGTAACATGACTGCCTCCCACCCTATCGGCCGTGTCCTCAAGCATGTTGAAGTCTCCCCCCACACACCAATGTGCGGCCTCGAGCAATGCATCTGTAACAAGGGTCCAGAAATCTGCTCTGGCACTAGCATGGTTGGGCGCATAGACATTGAGCACACCAAAGTGCTCATCGTGCATCCTCAGAATAACATATTGTGCTCTATCAGGCACAATGACCCCACGATCCACAATGGCCTGCCGCCATACATCTGCAATGACCATACATACTCCTCCCTGCCCACCCATAGGGCCAAAACTTGCAGACCAAAATGTGTCCCATCTACCAGGCATCACCGAACCATATCTCCGAATCCTGCTCTCACTCAAATGGTGCTTCTGCAAGTTTTGGCCCCCAACCAGCCATCTCTGAAGCAAGCAACCACGATAACGTACATAGTGTGCGCCGCCAAGGCCCTGTACATTCCATGAGATGATCCTCATGGATGACCTGCTGAGGTGGAGGCTGTCTCAGCCATACGGCGGGCCTTCGCAAGCGGCTTGGATGGAGAGTAGTCCCCATTTGAGCGGCTACGAATCTGCCCCCCTGGTGTGCTGCAAGAGTCTCGGACCAGGTGCCAGTGGCTGTGTCCCATGGCGACTGCCTCCCGCTCAGAGAGAGCAACCTCATGTATGCATACATAGCCAGGGTCGCGTGCTAGGTCTGCCACTATGCGAACCACCAAATGTCGAATCCCGGAGGCATCCGCACTCCCGATATCAAAGAAATGCGCCAACTCCCAGAGTCGGCCTATCACGTCTGTCATCTCCAGTTCGCTCACATGGTGAGAAAACTCAACTGCCTAAGTCTTCAAAACACTAAGAGCGAGATCCAGAGTTTACTCCCGGTCGCTAATGCCGCAGAGAGGGGAGGAGAAGGCCACCGCTGAATCAAGTGCCTCCTCCCCTCGGGCCGGAGGTATCACCACATGAACTCTAATGGGTGCTGGCTCATGGGGGCCCTCCGCTCCAAAAAGCCGTGTGAAGGAGTAGTCGAAAGCCTCCGAGCGCTGTCTAGTGTCGAGACTACTCAGCCGACTGCGGATAGAGGATATCCGTGAAGCACGAATCGGCATGGTAGGTCTCCTCTGCGGTGCTCGAGGAAGGTCGGTGCTCAGTGCCCGCCGGATTGTAGGTGATCGCCAGGGTACTCCCAGTGCCTCCCGGGGAGCTGAGGCGAGCGGAGGGGGGGGAGAAGGGGGTGGGGGAGGAGCCGCCGAAAAAGCGGGAGCGGGAACGGGAGGAGGCGAAGGTGGAAGCGAGGCGGGAGGGGGGGACGGGGGAGGGGGGGTGGGGGCGAAGGGGGGGGTGCAGGCATCTCCTGATCCTCAGGTTGCACTGGGGTCTCCTCCTGAAGGGGAGCAAAACTGTTCCTCACGGGAACCCAATGATGCTGAGGCTGTGGCTGCTGCTGCATCGGTCTCTGGGCATGCTGCTATAGCTGCCTCCCTCTACAGCGCCCCTGTCCAGGCCCCTGTCCAGGCTGCCAGTCCGAGGTCTCTGTGGGCTGAGCAAGTGTCCCGGAGGCTGCCTGCCGAGCTGCATCTGTGGGCGGGCCATCGGTGGTCTGCTGCTGCGATGAGGGTCGGGGTCTTGTGCGAGGGCAGGCCTTGGCCAGGTGGCCGACTTGCCTGCATATGAAACACTGGTTCGGGAGCCTCGAAAACTCCACTCTTTGATCTATCCATCCCCCCCCTATCCTAGGTAGTTGAATGACCTTCGGAAGGGAGGAGATGTCAGGAACCAAAACTCAGACCGAAGGCAGGCCAGCTGCTCTAGCCACCACTGAAGCTGCTGTGGGGCCAATCTCAAGCACCGAGCCCACCAATGATCCTATCCTAGAAAAGAGCGGAAGGTACTCGCGGCGGAGTCCAGGAAAGCAAACTGTAACATGGAATAGGCGCTTTCCCTGCTTGGCCGCTGCTGGGTCGAAACCATGCTGCCAAGGTCTGAAGAAGGCCCGAGCGCCCCTGATGTCGAGGGGACTCATGGCTAGGACCTGGGCCACGCTTTGGGCTGTCTCGAACTCGATTTGGTAGTGTCCGCGGCCCAATAACTGAACGTCCAGGATCTTGCCCACATCTGCAAGAAGGCGGGCCTGGAGAAGATCCCGGATCTCTCCTCTGCTGGGGCGAGTGCCAACTATACGGCGATGGTGGAATGTGCTTGGAGGCGTTCCACCTCTGCGGCGAGGCTCGCTTCCTCTTCTGGCGAAAGAGAAAGCCTGATGGGGGTATCCTCAGGGGCGGGCGAGGGGGCTGCGGAAGAGTCCCTCTGAGGTGGGGCGGGAGGAGCCTCCATCAGAGTCTGAAGCTGAGTCGAGGGCGAAGCGAAACGGAAGGTCCTGCAAGAACCGAGCTGCACAAAAAGGCGGAGCGGGGAGGGAAAAAGGGGGGGGGGGGGAAGGCGGAAGACAGACGGGGATGGGAGGAAGACAGAGGGGAAGGGGCGGAAAAGAGGGGCAGAAGGCAGAGGCGGAGAAGAGGGGGGGGGGGGCTGCGGAGAACGCAAGGGGGGGGAGGGGCATGCGCAACAAGGGGGGAGGAGGGCTGGGGCAAGCAGGGGCAGCGGGAGGCGGAGGAAGGGGGGGGAGCGGGGGGCGCGAAGGCAACAGGGCAGGCGGGCAAGGGGAGCGATGGGCGCGAATGGGGAAGGGGCGGGGGACGCGAGAAGCGTAGGGCGCGGAGAGGGGGGGGGTGCGAGTAGGCGGGGAAAACAGATACGAGGGCGGGGAGGGGGGGTGCGAGCCGGCGACAGTTCGAGCAGGGGCGTGGGCGACAGCTTCAGCGAGCTATGTGTCGAAAAATCAGAGTTTTCAGCCTCCAAAAACCTGCTTGAAGCTCAAACTCGCCCAAGAGATAACTCATTCCTAAGCATGTGCACACATATATACTCGGCAATTGGATTGTACAAGCAAGCAAATGACTC
Organism: Cibotium barometz; assembly: GCF_041138505.1. NCBI lineage: Eukaryota > Viridiplantae > Streptophyta > Polypodiopsida > Cyatheales > Cibotiaceae > Cibotium > Cibotium barometz. The sequence continues at coordinate 36,704,186 of NC_141050.1, forward strand.
ATGTGTTCTCACACAATCAATTTCTAAATGTACACATTTGTTTGGTCATAGCTTCGTACAACGATGACACCAATTTTATGGCAACTGTGGCCATGAATCAAAATGCTTTTTTTTTTTTCCAACTATGCGAAAACCCTTCTCATAGATAATGCCATGTGTGACTATGCACACTTGGAGCCAAAAATGTCAAATTAGGCTCCCTCATATCATCCCAAATTCTCGTGGCCCCCACACACGTGAGGTAATAGTCAGTCTCACACTTCTTACATTGCTTAAGACTTACGTCATTGTGTGTGTTTCAGGCACCCCGCGGGACACACACACTTTTAAAGCATGTGTGAGGTTACGTTCTGTGGGAACCTCCCCCAAAACATGTTTATATATATATATATATATATATATATATATATATATATATATATATATATGTATGTATATATATATATATGTATATATGTTTATATATGTATATATGTATATATGTTTATATGTATATATATATATGTATATTTATATATTTATATATTTATATATGTATAGATATATAATATATATATGTGTGTGTGTGTGTGTGTGTGTGTGATTAGCAGCCCATGCAGACAGAGGCTTTGCCTCTCTGATGTCTTGTTTTTATATCTGATACTTTGCTGTATATACCTCTTTCATGCCTCAAACACTTAAGTGCTTTACCTACAATGTACAGAGCCTCTGCAATGTCTCAAAGTGAAGGCTTTTATGGAATTATGTACATAAAATGCAGCCAGATATTGTTTGTTTGCAAGAGCATAATCAACACTCCATGGTTGGTCGTCATGTTTATTTTGGTGGTTATGATATATATTATGATGGTACCACTACCTACTCAGGTGTATGCAAACTGGTTAGACATGAGCTGGAGCCTCAATTAGCCTTCAATGACAGCGGTGGCAGATGGATGGTCATACAATGTAATGTCAATGGTGATATTCTTGAGTTTGCATCAGTCTATGCTTCCCAGACCTCTGCCATGAGAGCTTCATTATGGGATTCTTTATGTAGATATCCATGGAGATCCAATGCATTCATCTGTGGAGATTTTAATAATTCCCCTCTGCCAAGAGATAACACCACTTCAAGATCTCATATGCTTTCATTGGAAAGGCAGATATGGGACAGCATGCTTCTTTCTGTGGAGGCTGAAGATTTATGGGTGCTTCTCCAAGGGTCAGTGCCTGGATATACTTTTCATCATAATGCACTTACCACATACTGGGCAAGGCTTGACAGATGGTATTTGTTTTACCCTCAACAATTTGCAGATTTTAGCCCTCATCTCCTTATAGATTTTTCATTGGAATCAGGCTTATTTCCGACATCACTATTTCCAGCAAATGATCAGACTTGCAATTCATCCCTTGCCTTTGCATGCCCAGGAGGACATGAATTATGCTTGGGACAGCTTTGTCTCTCGTATGCAGAATGTCATTAGGGAGTATGGCAAACTGGCATATGACTGAATGGAGGAATGAGGTTAAATGGGCAAAAAGGACAGCACAACAATTGACTGAATTTTCTCAGTTAAGGCCTCTCTCTGATTCAGAAAAGGTTTCCCTTTCACTTGCTCAGTTTAAATTGATTGTTAATGATCAGAGGAAATTGCACAAATGGCAGATTAGGGCAAGAATGAAGCCCCTCATGGATAAGGGCTGCTCATCAAAAGCCTTTTTTCAGGGCTTGCATGCTACTCGAAAGAAAAACTCATGCCTAAGGGTAAGGAAGCTAGATGGCTCTTGGACACACTCTTTCTCCGATCTCCAAGATGAATGCCAGAATTATTTCCAGAAATTATTCTCCGCTCCTAGTTCCCCATCAAATCAAATGACTGAGGCTAGGACTGAATTTCTCCAATATGTTTCTGGAATAGTGGAAATGGATGATGCTCTTACCTTGGAGAGACCTTTTACTGACACAGAACTTGATAATGTATTGTTCCACCTCAGCAAATATAAGTCCCCTGGCTGGGATGGCCTTATGGTGGAATTTTATATTTCTTTTAAAAATGATTTGAAAGAAGTCCTCTTGCAAATGATCAATGTTGCCTGGCAAGAAATCAGTTGCCGCACTCTTGGAAGCATGGCATAGTCAAACTTGTGCCCAAAAAACATCTGTGTGACCATATGTCAGATTGGAGGCCTATTACTTTGATGCCTGTAGTTTACAAACTCATTACCAAAATGATTGTGCATAGGCTTCACAGGATACTGGATGTGGGACTTCATCCTCATCAGTATGGGTTTGTGCCACGAAGACAAATCCATGACAATATATCCAATGCCTTGACTGCAATTGAATATGCTAAGTATTCTCATCAAGATGTGCTTATATTGCAAGTGGATATTGCTAAGGCATTTGACACTGTTCAATGGGATTTTATCTCTCAAATCATGACGAAGTTGGGCTTTGGTCCCAAGATGGCAAATGCAGTTTACTGGCTTTATTCTGGCTCTACTTCTTAGTGCATTCTTGGGGGTCCTCTGTCTCGGTCATGGACATTGGGTCGATCAGTTAGACAGGGCTGTCCTCTTAGTGCCCTCTTCTATGCCATTGCGACCCATCCCCTTTTAATGTATCTTGATCATTTTACAAACACAGGACAGATGACTGGTCTTAAAATCCTTGGGGCTGCATCTTTTCTGGCACAAGCATATGCTGATGATTCCTTCTTTATGCCACAGAATTCTTCCCGGGAAGTTCAAATGCTTATGACCACTCTTTCATTGTATGGCGTGGCAGCGGGATTGCATGTCAATTTTGACAAATCTAAATTACTTCCCCTGAAACAATGTGACTCGCATTCTATTCTTTGGCCGGGTCAAGTGGTGCATTCCAAAGATGTAGTTAGGCATTTGGATATCCCATAGGATGGCATATCACCCCAGGAAGCAGCAGCTAAAATGGATCTTCCAAAGACTTCAACATAAATTGGAATACTGGAAGATTTCTACTTGGCCTCTTCATGTCTGGCTCAGAATAGTACAGTCCATTGTAATGTCCTATGTCCAGTTCTATTTGCCTTTGCTGCATTGGTCCTCCAGGGATATTTCAGCCTTTATGTCTCAAGCTATGGAGATGTTATGGAGGACAAAAACTGCTGTGAAAGCATTGAGACTGATGAAGATGGAAATGGTGTGCTCTCCTAGGATGCATGGTGGACTTAATGTACTCAATATAAGATATCATGTACTTGCAAGGAAGGCGACCATGCTGCATACTTTTTGCTGCCAACAACAGCCATGGACTTGTATGCTAGCATCCATGTGTGTCAACATGAGGACTTGTGCTTATGGTCATTGGATTACTGATCATTGGGAGGTTGTCATTGGGAGATTTGTAGGGAAGATACCTGGTTGTCCTTTCTCTACTGCTCTGATACTTGATTGAAAACAAGTACTTTCTAAGGTCAAATGGGCTCCTGATAATTGCTTGGGGACAAACTCAATGAGGAAAGAAAGTATTCATTGGAGTGCCATCTTTGACATTCCACTCGCTTTACAGGAACCTGTTCGGGCATACAATCTCATGAAATTGGGAATTAGATACATACATGATGTGGTAGATGATCAAGGCTGTCTTATCTTTTCCTCAGGCCACTGCTTTCTATGCATTGGGAATGCATCATAGGTCTATATGGAAGAAAATTGCTGATTTATTACATCCTTTTCTACTTGTTCCTCCTGTGGCTGACACAGACAGGCTTACGCATTGGCAATTGCAACCCTCTGCTACATGCACTCATCCTGTTCCTCTTTTCGCCTTAACCTCCATCAAAGCTTACAGGCTTCTTCAGCCTGCTCCATGGATTCAGCAACATGCTAATTCTCTGTGGCATATAAGGAAGCCCCTCTCATGGTGGCGGAAGAATCTCGGGATGTTATGGAAGTGTAAAATGCCATTGAAACAAAGACTTTTTCTTTGGAGATGTATAACAGGCACATTGTCAGTGGGGGTCACACTTGCTAAACATCGCATTGCACCATCCACATGTTTAAGATGTTAGGCTCCTTCAGAGACTATTCTTCATTTGCTTTGGCACTGCCCGTGTTCTAGAATGAGAATTTCAGATTATCTTCGGCTCTGTTTCCCGAGTCACAGATTTGGGAAACATTTCTGGCTCTTTGGCAGATTTATGAGGTCTTTGTCTCAATACTCACTATTTCTCTCTTGGGTGAGATATTGGGCTCTTTGGACAATCTGTAGTGAGCATAATTTGGCATACTTGGGTTGGCAGATTCACAAGTCATATGAATCTTTCCGAGCCTCGTTGTGGCAATCCTCATATGATGCCTGCCATGAGGGTGATATGAATGCTTCTTGCATAGAGCTTTTCTTTTTATGTTTCTGATCTTTGGGATACTCTCCATTTCAGAGACCTTCCATCATGTAAATTTATGAGCATATAAATATACTGCACTAGATATTACCCCAAAAAAAAAGTGTGTTTGTGTAATTAAGGCTCCACGACCTTATCATATCATCGTGCGGCACTCACGAAGGCAGTTGCTGGGGGAATCGTTATCAGGCTCTGGGTGTGCTGTGGGAGGGAACACACATTTAAAGTGACTTACCATGGAAACCTCCCCAAGCATTTTTTTAATAGAATGAAAAATTATTAAGGCTTTGAAGCCTTATCTTTTTCTTGTGGCGTTGGTCGTCGCCTTGCTCTGCAACAAATGCCATAAGCTACCACTCCACACAAGCTAGTGTGGCCATCTTGGCTTGTGGAGGGCGCCATAGAGCGTTGTCTCGATGGCGAGGTGCTCGAATATCTGGTGCTACGCCTTTGCTCCTCTCAAGCTACTTGCCCAAAGACCAGCTACCCTTCTATGGCCAAATGTGATCTACCGCATAGCAAGCAAATCAACACTTCCATTTTGCTCACATTAGTCTGAAGATCGAAGAAAGCCCTGATTCTTTCTGCAAATCAAAAAAGCCGTAGCTTCTTTCTGCAATCTTTCTTCTAGACACTCCCCCGCGGCAGAGAAGTGGCGGTTTCTGCATCAAGTTCCTATCAGCTTCAGAAGCTCGTGGGATCAACAGATGTAAGGTTTCATGGAGGGCTTGATTTCCTTGTAAACTAGATCGAGAGAGCTTGCACTGCTCTGGTAGACTATGCAGGTGATAATGCTCTCCCGACTCTGTGGGAAGCTCTACGCTCAGTTGCTGTGGTGGGAGGCCAGAGTTCAGGCTCGGCTTCTCGCAACTGGGATGCTGGAAGTGGGGGCTGTGTAGGCTACATCACCATTGTTGATAAAGTTGAGCTGGCCACGAGTAGCAACCGGAGACCGGAGTAGTTTCTCAACCTCCCCTCCCCTCCCCTCCCGCCCAAGGCTTTTACTCACACTACTCTCCCTCTATTTTCTTGACCTTATCCTCTCAATACACATGCAAAGAGACACGTAGAGAAAAAACTAGAGATAAAAATAAAACAATTGAAAAACAAATAAAATAAGATAAGGCTTAGCTCTTTTGAAGCTTGTTCTGCCAGGAGAAGCGAGAGAGAGAGACGACACGAGGGAGGAACGATTCTCAGCTCTGATACCAATGTTACATCACCGTAATCGCCGCCATAGCACAAGAGGACAAGCAGCTCTAGTCACCACCCAGCCTATATGCATGAATGATTCTCTTCAAGTGGGTTAAGGGACTTCACCGACTGACTGACACTCTTTTTTTTTTCCAGGAAAAAGATCCTTCTATTTGTTAATTGAAGACAGCCACAAAGGGCTACAAACTCGCCTCATGTACGGGGTAGGAATCAAATGATCAGAAGGGGAAGACACACTTCTCCTCCGATTGGCCGCTCTGTGAGGAGAAGGCTATCTCATACAGGGGGAGGGAGTTCAACCATACCGGTGGTCTATAATGCCAAGTGGGGTCACCACCCCTATTTGTGAGAAAAGGGCCAGGTCTCCAAAGCCTCAAGAAAGCTTCCCATCGCTTCCACATGCGGTCATAACCTCCCTTTAACTTCCCCCACTGATCGTGGAGGGTGTGAATGATGTCGAGCCAGATGCTCCTGATGAACTCAGTAGGCGGAGTGTGAATACCCTCTATGGCATCGCTGCATCCAGCTCCCGAAATGTGCCAAGCTGAAACCAGCCTTTGGTAGAAACCAAAGTGCGGTAGACTAGAAGTCACCCAATCCAATTGTAGTCAAGCCAATAAAACAATTATATAGGAGCTAGAGTGCTCCAAGACATGAAAGAGAACGACACCTGTTGGTCCCAAACCTTGGCACCCCTTTCGGTATTTCTTTATTCAATTTCAATGGAAAAGTTTAAATGAACGATGCACACCACAAGTTCTATGGCGACCTTGCAATCTGCAGCATTTCTTGCTTTAGTCTTCTTTTTCATCATGATGCGCTAGCTTTTCTTAAATCTTCCATTGCAAGCTTGATTCAGCTTCTTTCTCATTCGCCTTTCTGCTGCTTTTTCATGCTACCTTTCTCTTTGTCGGGAGCTATAGTTGTTCATACTGTGCTTCTTGATTTGCTATCACTCACCTCACTGCCTGTGCTTGGCCTGCTGAGGCTTCTCTTGCCACTTCCATTGATCTTTCTGCCACCATCAATGGCAGTCTTTGCTCCATCACTAAGTTTACAGTCACACTGATTGTTCCATCACTTATCTTTCTACTCAAGCTGTTCCTCCCATTGCTCTGCTCAAGCGATTACACTTGCTCACTAGAGCTCTCCTTGTCTACAATGACGACTCCAGTGCTGCCATACTATAGCTCTTTTCTTGCTGCAAATTTCCTCTTTCTTCTCTTGCCACAATTCTTTTGTGTTGTCAGATGCCTTGGCAAGATGTACCTCCATCTTGAGGTACTCAATCACCATAAAAATGGCAATTTTATGCTCTTTGATTGCCTCTTCCATATTGGCTTCATAGATTCATTCTTGGCCTAGTTCAAGGCCACAAGCCATCCATCCTATATCTTCTATGAGCTTACCATTGAGCTCTCAAATTTGCATGCTCTGCAACAATTCAAGGGTGCTTATCCAAGTAGTTTCCCATAAGAAACCAAGGTGCTAAACATTTATGTGAAAGCCCTAGTCATTTCCACCACTTCATACTCACCTTCATGAGCATACCATGAGCCATGCCTCAACTGACATGCTCCAATATGCGCTGCTACCAGCCCATAACCACTTGCCATTAACACAGACAAGCATGCACCTTCAATACGCCCCTTGCCCAAAATGCAAGAGCCATGGGATTCACAAATCCCACACATAGCAACCCTTCTCAAATACGAACATTCTTCTATGCTCAACACCAAATTAGAGGAAAAAACATCAAAATACCTTCACAAATCTCTTCTTGGCAATTTTCCTTGACGATGATGAAGACTCCATAGCCTTCATAATGCTGAAATCTCCATTTTCAGCTTCCATGATGATGAGAAGGCTTTCCATGTTGCAAAAATCCCATTTGCAACTCTCTTGGGCAGCTTCTATGCAACCTCCTTGTTGCTAATCTCCTCTCAAATCCTCACAAATGCAAATCCAAATGATAATATGAGTGTGCATAATTTTTTCCATAATAAACTGAAAATAATGCTTAATCAGATAAACGCACAAACAAGCTAATATACATAATAATCACCATGACCAAGAGCCCACCCAAGCTCTGATACCATGTTAACAATCCTAAAATGGGATTGATCATGGTGATAGACAATGATTAAGCAACATAATTAAGGTGGATTAAACCACACTAAAAACTCCATGAGAGAGAGAGAGAGATTGCACACTCAACACTTGATCTCTTCTATTTCATATCACAATGAACCATACAATGATATAGGCCCTCTAGCCTTATCCCACTTTACACATCATCATCCATGTGGCATTTCCTTTTCCACTCTTTTGGTCAACACTCACACACCATTCAATATTACATGTGGCATTTCTATCTCACCACAATATTTTGCACCTCTAGGGTGCTTTCCCACATACACACAACACCACGATTACATCTTTCAACATTGATGCTCCGCTGCCTGAGAACCTATCTCTCTGCCTCCTGGTGGGGATCTGAACAAGGAACTATGGGAGCGGGGGGCTGGGGGGTGGAAACACCAAAGACAGTCTCTTTGGACTGACGTTGAGGGCAAGCTATGGCTAGATGTTCCATCGGTCGCAAATGAAGCATTGACCTAGAAGGCCTGAATACTCCACGCACTGCATGATGGGGTCACCCCGGAGGCAAGGAATAGATATAACATGAGGCATTGAGTCCGGCGAGGTAACACAGATGAGGAGGGATGGAATCCCGGCTGCCCCTACGAGGGCCGAGGCGGCAGTGGGAGGGGGCATCACTCTCCCGATGGCACCACCAATCACCGGTCACAGAGGAAGATATTCCTTCCCAACGCTTGGGAAGCAAACTGTCACTGGGAAACCCGACACGCTAGCCAGAGGGTCAGATGTAGGGTTGAAGCTGTGTTGCCACCGCGCAAAGAAGGCCTGCGCCGTACGCAATGCAAGGGGGCTCAACTGCATGACTCGGTTTGACGGCGCTGGCAAGTCGAACTCCACCTTGTAGTAGCCATGCCCCAAAGGGTGAATGTTTGAGATGTTTGCAAGCTCACCAATATCTTTGAAGAGGGAGAGGAAAGAGAAAAAAGGGAGCAGACACAAAGGAGGGAAGGTGGGGAAACTGGGAGGCAAAAAGGGGGGGGAGGGAGAAGAAGAAAGGAAGGGGGGGCACAGAAGAGAGGGGGGGCGGGGGGCAGCTAAAGAAAACGGGATGGGGGGCAGGGGGGGGTGTGTTGGGGGAGGCACAAATTAGCGCGGGGCGGTGTGGGGGGGGGAGAGAGAGAGAGAGAGAGAAAGAAAGATATATGAAGAGTGTACTAAAGACCCAATGGGCCTATGAGACCAAAATAATGTCCATGGCATATCTCATCATGGAATGGAAAATAAAACAGAAAGAAAACATAAACATAGCTATCTCACTGGGGTGATACAAAACTGTCGAGAGAGAGAGAGAGAGAGAGAGAGAGAGAGAGAGGCATGAGGTGGTGGGGGGGGTGCACACCGCAGCGCGAGAGGTGGGGGGGCACAGGAATCAAAAGTTAAAACGGGGGGGAGGGGGGGAGGGTCGTTAGAGGGAACGCACATGATTCATCCAGATCCATGTAGGATTTGCATGACAGTGATCATCTCTTGATGGGAGGATCATGTGGCTATATGTTTGTCTTGGTTTTTGGCAAATTCTGTTTAGTTTTCTTTGGCATGTTGACATAACCTCTGTTTTCATCATCATTTGTCTTGTCTCTGTAGATTCATTGAGAGAGATTGCATGGAGTGGTGTTCCATCAGATATGAGACCGTTGGTTTGGCGCCTTTTGCTTGTAAGTATTGAAAGTGCAATCGTATGTGTTGTTCAAAACACAGTTTAGAAACTGCTCCAACTGCCTGACCAGCTATCCTCATGTGTGCATGAGTGTGCACGTGCTTTTGTGTAATTCATCGTGCCAGCCTCTATGAAGGCTGAGTCTGCTCTTCACATCTGGAGAAGTGAAAGAAATTCTAGTGTTTTATCCATAAAGATTTGTCCACTAAAGTGGACATATCTTTATGCACGAACCTGCAGGTGCTTTTGTGTCCTTCATCGTGCCAGCCTCCGAGTCTGCTCTTCACATCTGGAGAAGTGAAAGAAATTCAATAGTGTTTTATCCATAAAGATTTGTCCACTAAAGTGGACATATCTTAATGCATGAACCTGCACCCAGTCTTGGGCACCAATGAGTTGAGTGGGGATGTCATAGCAGGTGGTCTATGCTATGCATGATGGAGTAGACTACGTTAGCTGATTCATGTTGTACACAGGGTTATGCACCACCGAATTCAGATAGGAGAGAAGTCATCCTTATGAGAAAACGACTTGAGTATGTGGATTGTGTCTCACAGTACTATGACATTCCTAATGCAGATAGAGCAGAGGATGAAATGCACACTCTCCGGCAGGTACTGTGTAGGGTATCTTGATCTCCTCTTAATGCAATTATTTCATCTTGTTCTCAAATCATATCATCAGTGTGTACACGAGCATCTATCTTAATGCTGAATATTTACCTGTATGGCCAGATTTCTGTGGATTGTCCGAGAACGGTGCCAGATGTGGCCTTCTTTCACCAACCTGTCATACAAGTCTGCTTAGAGCGCATTCTATATATATGGTTGGCGAGCCTATCTTACCGCTTCCCCTTTTTTCCTTTGCAAGCTCAAGCTTTTTTGCCTTAAAAGCTTAACTTGAAGGAGCAGTGCCAATGATTCAGGGGCATGCCTGAGAAGTGATTTTTTGGTTTCTGTGGAGTATCGACGTATTTTGTTTACATTTTGACACACCCATGTGCATGCCAGTCCTTGCCAGCATGCTCGGCTGCTCACTTACAGCTGTACATGCATGCCTTTACGAAAGAAAAGAAGTCAAATCTTAAATAAACACATGCACTCATGCAGCTAGCTACCCATCCAACAAACCAGTCTACAGAAAACAACCAAATTCATTGAAGTGCCTGCACACCCCCCCCCCCCACAAATCCCTTGAAGCAGTCACATTATTGACAACACCATTCATTACCATGACATGGAACAGCTTATATGCCACCACATTTGGAACAATACCAGATAAAGAAAGGGCAGGCCTATCGTGGCACATCTCCTCAAGATCTGCGCTGGTCCCGGACTGGCCTTGAAGGCTCTAGGCACCTATGTGGGCACGGCGGGCAGCCTCAGCAGGCCTGGCCTGGTCCGGCAGCCCTGAAGCAGCACGCACGGGCAGCAGGGTGGCCACCCAGGCAAGCAATGTTTGGGAAACTGTGAAGCTGTGGGTTGGCCAAATCATAGTTGTTACGAGGCGCGCCTCTAATGGTTAGAGGCGTTCGATTGCCTGATCGAGGCGTCCGCAAAAAATAAAAAATAAAAAAAATAAAATTAAAAAAATAATTTTTTTTGGCTGGTTTGAGTCTTTAGACGGGGGCTTTAAGGGCCCAAGGCAGCCCCTCTCACACACACTCTCTCTCTCTCCCTCATTCTCTCCCTCCCTCCCTTAAGCCTTTCTCAAGACCCAAAGTTCAAAGTTCAAACTTCAAACACACTAGGATGATGATGTTTTTGATACCCACTTTCGGAGCTCTCTCTATACTCTACCAGTTCATTTCAGTTCATTTCATTGTACTTTGTACCCTTGAATCTTGATGATGTATCCAGATGATGATGATGGAGTATTTTCGTCTCATAGGTCATTTTGGCCTTTTGCAGACGTTTAATACATCTCTCTCTCTCTCTCTCTCTCCCTCTCCCTCTCCCTCTCCCTCTCCCTCTCCCGCTGCCTGCCTGCGTCCCCCCCCCCCCCCCGCTACCCGCTACCCCCTTCGCTCTCCTCTCCCGCTGCGCCCCCCCCTCCAACTGCGGCCACCCCTCCCGCTGCCTGCCTCGCCCCCCTTCTGCTGCCTGCCCCCCCGCCCTCCCGCTGCCTGCCCTTCGCCCCTCCCTCCCGCTGCCTGCCTGCGCCCCCCCCCCCCCCCCCTCACGTTGCCCACATCTCTCCCTCCCCATCTCCCCGCCTGTGCGCCTTCTTGCCTGCCTGCACCCCGCCTTTTGACACCTCCATCTCTCTCTCTCTCTCTCTCTCCTCTCCTCTCTCAAGCGTCTGCGTTTTTTAGGGTGTTTTTAACACTGCCGCAGATCTGCGTTTTAGGGTTTGGCTGCACTTTCTGAATTTCAGATCTGCAATCTCTCTCTCTCTCTCTCTCTCTCTCTCTCTCTCTCTCTCGCTTCTTCCATGGCTTCCCCCTTGCGCAACCCAACGAAGGCGACCTTTATGGTCACAAACAGAAGATAACAAATGTGGAAAGGAGATGAAGGAATGGAAGGCGCAGATGGAGGGATGGTGGAAGGAGAAAGCCAACTTTCTCCAAATGGTATTCGAGGAGAAGGAGGACCTCACAGCAGAAGTCAAAGACCTTCACGGGGAAGTCAACACGCTCAAAGGCTTAATTTCAGCTCTTCAGAGGGAGCTTGCAGAGGCTAAGGCAAATGGTGGACTTAAAGAAGGTGAAATTCAGCCATCCATGATAGAAGAGCTCAAGGTTATCAAGGAACAAGTACGGGCAATTAAGGAAGAAGAGAAGCAACACGAAGCAAAGACTTCCTCATGGGTGGAAGTCGTCACCAAGACTCAAAGGAAGATGGATGAAGCGGAGAAGTGGATAGAGGTCGCCAAGAAGGGTAAAGGTAAGGAGATAACAACCCCTGCACCTACAATCATTAACATGACTTTGGAAGAGGAACAACGAAGACGTACTCGTGCTTTGCATGTGAGGATTACCGGCCTTAAAGACGGGGATAAAGTTGAAGAGGAGGTGAAAGAGCTTATGGTGTTGATGGGGATTGACAGTCCGGCACACGCAAAAGCCTGGAGAGTGGGCAAAAAAAGCGGAGGCTACGGGGAAACATCAAAGGAAAGAGCTCTCATACTTCGCTTCCCCTCTATTGAGGCGAAGAAGGAGTTCTTGAAGAGGCAACCCACTTTAAAGAATACAGGCATTTTTCTTGGTAACGATCTTACTCTTTCACAGCTTGCATATATGAAGGAAGTCATGCCAGAGATTAGGGCGGCAAGAGAAAAGGGAAAGATAGCATTTTATAGAGAAGGGAGGGTGGTCATCGTGGAGCGACGCTCTACATGACGGTGCGAGACCTATGGGACCAAATTAAAGCTGGCAACCTGGAACTGCAATGGATCCCTCAGACTTGATGCAGGTGCCTTTGAGGACAGCTTTAGAGATAGAGATATAGTCTTCTACTCGGAGACTCACCAGGCCCCTGGTCAGATGATGCCACAGGTGATGACAGCATACAGATGGGAGACAGCTTGCAGAGTAGAGACGAGATCGGTACATAGTAGTAGAGGATAGGGGGGTGGCAGTTCTTTTCAGGGAGGAGCTGCAACCGCTTCTACACATCGTTCGGAGAGATGATCAGGCCAGATATATGTGGGTGAGACTGAGGGCCGACACAGGCAGATTCCTGTATATTGCCATATGCTATTTTGCTCCTAGTACATCGACATATGCAGCACCTAGAGGGCAGTCTCCTTTCTCTGTGCTAGATGATGATATATGGGAGCAGCTGGTTTTACTTGCTTTCCACATAGACATGGTGCTAGCACAGTGGATTATGTTATGGCTATGCTGAGCTTTGTTTCATGCATTGAGGACTTCACAGTTGGATCTTGGCCCATTGGGGTAGTAGTGGATCATGCATTGTTGACATTGACCATCTCTTTTCACTTTACCACAGCTCAGAGGACACGAGGGGCAGATCACACTCGATATACTTTTACTTCAGAGACTGATGCTGTCTACACAGATGGGATTTCTAGACGTCTGTACACAGAGGAGCCAGGGAGACCTTTGGAGGAGCTGACCCATATACTGATAGAGACTTTACAGGATGCAGCGAGAGAGGCATATCCACATACTCAACCTGGACAGAGACAACGTTCTGGGTGTATGCCCCAGAACAGCTGGTATGATGAGGAGTGCAGAGAGACAAGAGCCCGATTGCAGCGGGAGGTTGCTTTGGGAGTCACTACTCAACGACAGTCACGTATAACCTTCCGGCACCTTGTGCGAAGGAAGAAGCGGGCCTTCCTTGCTCTGCTAGAGCAGGAATTATACCAGCTGTTCTTGAGCCAGGATTCGAGGGAGGCTTGGCGTTTGTTTCATGAGTCCTCCCCTGCTTTGGCCATCACTTCTACAAAGGTCTGGGGTAGCTATGCAACATCTCTATATACAGTTCCTGGACAGACACCTTTTCCTGACCTGCCAGCACCATGCCCACAGACATGTACTTTCTTTACCGCAGAGATGGTAAGGAAGGCCATTGATAGGATGAAGACTGGGAGAGCATATGATCATGATGGATTGGTCGCTGAGCACTTTATTCATGCGAGAGACATGCTGGCAGAGCTTCTAGCAGCGATGTTCAATCGTGCTATGTGTGAAGGCTTACCCGAGACTTGGAGTATGTCCACCATCGTGCCTATCTTCAAGTCAAGGGACCCTATGGAGCCAGGGAATTATCGCACTATTATGATTGGTCACACACTAGCACGATTGTATGCATCCATTCTTGAGCAGCAGTTGAGTAGATGGGCAGAGAGAGGGCATTCGAGCAGAGGGACAGGCAGGGTTCAGGAGAGGTTTCTCTACTCTTGACCACATCTTGACTCTGCGGGCCATTATTGAGGAGGGCAAGTCGCATGGGCGACGGATTTATTGTAGCTTTGTGGACTTCCGCAAAGCATTTGATACAGTGCCCAGAGCTAGATTGATGAGGTGATTACAGGAGATGGGGGTACCCACAGAGCTCATACGGGGGATTATGGCTTTATTTAGATCAGTTGCAGGACAGGTACGCACCGGGGTCTCTACTTTGGTTCACTCCACTATAGGAGTGAAGCAAGCTTGCCCGTTATCTCCTTCATTGTTTGGTATGTATGTGGATGAGGCTTCTGACTACATTGAGAGATTGGGGGACAGAGGAGCCCAGCTAGCAGGTACATGGATCCCACTATTGTTATATGTTGATGATATTGTGTTGATCTCTGACTCCCCTGAGGGTATGCAGCGTCATCTGGATGCTTTACATGAGTTTGCACATGATAGTGGATTGTTTGTCAACCTTGGCAAAACCAAGGTTATGGTGTTTAACACCACACCACAGTGGGTTAGGCGATCAGCTCCCACATTTACATATGGGTAGGAGATTGTGGAGTATACAGATGCATATACATATCTTGGGGTAGTATTCAGTGGGCCAATGTTTTCGATGATGAGGAGAGCAGCAGAGACTAGATTGACTAGAGCACATGCAGCCGTGGGTGGTTTGGAGAGGATGTGTTCGCAGGTTCAGTTTCAGGAACCTCGAATGAAACTTTGGCTTTTTGACACTCTAGTGACATCAGCTATGCTTTATGGAGTGCAGATATGGGGACCTTCAGTGGGCCATCACAGCGCGGGTGGAGAGGTATGGAGAGGCCTTTGGTATCTATGATTGCTAGGATTATTAGAGCCAAGGTCGTGGTACCTCATGAGATTATTCGAGCAGAGCTGGCAGCTGCCCCTTTGGTGAGTGAGACTCTTACGAGATCAGTCTCCTATATACATGGCTTGTGGGATCTCCCCTGAGACAGATATGCACGCCTCGCCCTTGAGTCCTCCCGACAATTAGCTTTACAGGGAGACACGGCTTGTTGGTATGGACAGATGACATCTTGGTTCCAGGCACATGGTTTTAGCATGGACAGATTGCCTCCCTTCCAGTATTCTCTGGAGGCACCCTCTCTCACTCTCACACGGACAGAGATTACCAAACTCATCCGTCAGGATTTAGTTCAGCTGGACATTAGGAGGACATGGATACAGCCGACTGAGGAGCTGGGCACGAAGATGGCTCTCTACATAGAGCATTTTCTTCAACTCACAGCAGATGGTTTTGTGATCAGACCCAGTTACATGGATGTACACTTGTCT
The DNA here is from genome assembly GCF_041138505.1 of Cibotium barometz. Lineage (NCBI taxonomy): Eukaryota > Viridiplantae > Streptophyta > Polypodiopsida > Cyatheales > Cibotiaceae > Cibotium > Cibotium barometz. The sequence continues at coordinate 36,719,780 of NC_141050.1, forward strand.
CGTGCAGTACGATGTGCTATTGGTCAGATTCGCACATCCTCACACCAGCTTGAGATTGAGATTGGCCGATATAGAGGTATACAAGCTGAGGCCAGGATATGTCGAGTATGCCATGAAGAGCCAGAGACAGAGCTGCATTATATATGCCATTGTACTGCATACTATGAGATACGTGGTCGTTTCCACTGTTTATTCAGAGAGGGTTTTGGACCACTTTCCAAAGTCATGGGGTACCAGGACCAGAGGTGTTTGGGATTGTTCTTGCTTGAGCTGCGGAGATATAGAGATAGCCTGCTTAGACGCACAGAGAGCTAGACTCAGAGGCACATTACAGACTTCTTTAGTCCAGCCATCACTGCGCCAGATGGACCACAACAGCAGCAGGACATGGATACTGCCCACACCAGCGGTACATTGATTGATCGTGCGATTGAGCTTGGGTGGTCCAGACGCCCACGACTAAGGAGGAGGGCATCCCAGCATAGACGGAGGTTGCAGCGGCGGATTCGGATTATTCTTGCGAGACATGCGGGACACCCAGTCAGGGTGCTGACCACAGAGGATATTGAGGAGATCCGCTAGCGTCCGATGCGGCACATATTATGAGATGGAGGCACCTCCATAGTGTACCCCCCGTCCCACATGATATTGTATCCCCTCACTGTACTCCACTCACCTCCATAGCGTACCCCCCCCCCCCCCCCTCACTATATTCACACCCTAAAAGGGTTTCTGTTTACCTTCCAGTTCCAGTTTCATTTTCTAGGTGCCAGTAGTATGATCTTTATTTTTCATTTTCTGGTTTTTTATCCTGACATTGTATCAAATCCACCATGATGTAACTTTTTGGTCTCATAGGTCATTATGGCCTTTTGAAGACGTTAATACAACATTTCATTTCATTTCATTTCTCCCTCTCATAGACACCCTCTCTCTCTCTCTCTCTTTCTCTCAACTTTCACTATATATATTATATCTATCTATCACTATATATATATATATACATATATATATATATACAGATGCCTCTAACGTCTCTAAAAAATACGAGTCTTTCAAGGCGCGTACCATACCCGCCTCGTACCAAACGCCTCTGACGCCTCTAACAACCTTGGGCCAAATGCTTATAATAATGTCAATTTAATAGATGGACCTTTACACAAAGATCCGTTATGATATTAAGCCTTTATATGATGTTGTGAGTTCCAGAACATAAACATTTCATTAGCCTTATAAGTTGCAGCTCTTGAACACTGTTTATAAAGTGGTGTGAGGGTGCCCATTGCTATTCCATATGATTAGCCTTATAAGTTGGGCTACTTGACTTCCAAGATGTGTGGCCATCCAAAGTAGCACAAGGCAAACCTGCTTTTACAACGAATTGGTGACATTACAAATTCATCTTTTGTGGAATTAGGATGGACATTCCAAAGAAGTGGTTAATAATGTAGCAATTGAGAAGCCAACCTCCCCTCCCACCAGTGTTCAAGGGCTGCAATCATCATCTCAGAGATTGTGGAGTATCTTCTGCAGCCACAGTGATTCTCATGAGCACAAAGAGCTGAGCCAGATCTGCAAGGAGTCAATGCTGGGCGGAATGCTTGTTCCTAACAGCAGCAATCAGTGTTCAAGGGCTGCAATCATCATCTCAGAGATTGTGGAGTATCTTCTGCAGCCACAGTGATTCACACGAGCACAAAGAGCTGAGCCAGATCTGCAAGGAGTCAATGCTGGGCGGAATGCTTGTTCCTAACAGCAGCAAAGATCTACTTGCTATTTCATTTTGTACTCCATTCATTGTAACTGTTTCTTGTACATGAAACCCATGCCATGCGGATTGTGATTGGCCAGATACGGGTTTCATCCCACCGCCTCGGAGTGGAGACAGATAGAGCTGAGCACATCTTTAGAGCCGGGAAGCTCATACGGAGACCCAGAGAGGAGAGGAGCTGCCGACTATGCCACACAGAGGTGCAGACCATGGCAGTTACAGGTCAGCTTAATGCTCAGTATAGGGGTCCCCAATTCAGCCCAAGGGCCTAAATCAGGTCCAAGACAGCTGCATAAAGGTGAAGTTCCTGTGCAGTCCAGTTGACAGCACTCCAAGTCATTAACTTTTCATTCTCTTGCAATATATCAAGCAAATACACCAGGCAGCAGTGGGGGCCCTTGAGAGGCTAGTTGGGACCCAATATTGTGTCCTTTGTTCTTTTCTAAACCCTAATCTCTGTGAATTCAGTTTTTAGCAAGTGTTAAACATTGTTATCTTATCTTTAAAATGCTTCCGCCTTTATACAAAGTCGTGGATACGGAGAAAGCCGACCTGCCCCTCCCACCATTATAGAAGCAGCTTTGAGGGGCTGCAATAATCATCTTAGAGATTGTGGAGTTCTTCTGCAGCCAGAGCAATTCTCAGGAGCACGAAGATCTGAGCCAGATCTGCAAGGAGTCAATACTGGGCTGAGTACTTGTTCTGGAATGCTAACAGCAGCATGTGACTGAGATTAGGGAAGATATGCATTTTGTACCTGAGAACAGTTATTGTAACCTTTTCTTATACATGAATATACAGTTGGTTGAGTTCTACCTGGGTGTATATGTGCTTGTGTTTCTGTTCCGTTGCACTCTCTCATAACCTCCTACCACACTTAGTGAGTAAACCATACCTATATTGTTTCCTACACTTAATCCTTTTAGTTGCTTTTCATGGTTAAAGCTCAAAATTTTTATGTAGACAAATAACAAGATCAGTTTTCTGTGATCTTTAAACATGATAAGTGCTATATTTTTATGTAATTTGTCATATATAGTGGGATTTGGAGTCTATCCCGCAACTTTGACCTTGGTATTCTAGAGGTTGACACCTGTGGTTTTATGAATTTAGGGCTATTCGTCATCCAGCAAGTGGATATGTTCAAGGGATCAATGATCTAGCTACCCCTTTCTTGGTGGTGTTCTTATCAGAGTACATGGAGGGCGAAATGGAAGATTGGGTTGTTTCAAAGCTGTCGCCAGAAAAATTGTCCAACGTAGAGGCAGATTGCTACTGGTGTCTTTCTAAGCTGCTGGATAACATTCAAGATCATTACACGTTTGCACAGCCAGGCATCCAGCGCCTTGTTTTCAAACTCAAGGAGCTGGTGCGGCGCATTGATGGTCTGTTTCTAACATACTACAGAACGTTATTCTTTGAGAAAATGTCTCTTTTGTTTTCTTTGTATCTCTGGAAAAACAAAAACAGAAATATCTGGTGCTGTTAGTTCATACGTTATTTAGTTAGTCTTGTTGGAAAGTTGAAAAACCTCAAATGATACGGGAAATGGCTAGATCTCCTTCGATATTGTAGGAAAATATCACAAGAAACCATGCACAAGGTTCCGTAGACCCGACGTTGTATTCACCCCATGACCACGATAAATTGTGGCTTGCGACTCACCACCTAGCCATAGGTGCAATGCCTCAAACCACCCTTGAGCTTGAGGTTTGATGGTCGTGAACTTGCCAAGCCCGGATGACCCAACCTGGCATCCCAAACCACCAAGCCGAGCCACCTACTCGCAGCTCTATGGCCCTTAGGTCATGCACCCCTGGCAGCTCTCCTGTCTGGTTTCTGGATACCTCTTATATGACATATCTCTAAGTGTCCCCAAGGTCCCTTCTATAGCAATAACTAAGTTATTATTGGCCTTGTTTTTTTTATAAGTTTTGTTGCTTTATTCATAAGCTTTTAGGTATACCTAGCCCCTTGCTATTATTCATAAGTCTACAGCCAATCTAGACCTCATCGTGCTAGTTCCCTTAGCCTATGTGTGAACCCTCTAGGTCCCCACACCTTGCTAATCCTTAACCCTAATCTTGGGTTAACTCTAACTCTAATCTTGGGTTAGCACACATCCATATCCCTCGGTTAACCTAGCCCTAGACAAGTCGGCACGCAACAAACTCAGACACATGAAGGAGGAATTAAGGTTTATGCCGGCTTGCTCTCTCTAAATATTGTGTTTGAGGCTGATTTTCTGATGGAATGCTTGAATCTACCTCCAAATCTGATCTACAAGCCGATTCTTTTTCAAAGTCGAAGAACATTTTGCAACTGAAAATTGTCTTTCTAAATCTACTGTGACACCTTCAGGTAGCACAGAGAAATGTGCTACTCTAGCTCTTTAGTAATGATGCATGCAAGGAATTCATCAAGACAACATCAGCATTGAATCCCCCCCCCCCCCCCTCCCCCCCCCTGAACACACACACACACACTGAATATGAAAAGCGATACTTCACCATGTTCTGTGTAGTATCTTGCCAGGAAAGGAGCAGAAAGTCTATTATCCTTTAAATTCTGCTACTCGAGCTGAGTAGCTATAGGGAGAATGATTCTATTACGTGTAGGATAGGTTCATACTAGGTGCCCGAGCCAGAGGCCGGGTTTAGGGTGCTCAGTGAGATAGTCCAACCCACACAGGAGGAGGCTTATAACTGGAGGCCTAGTTATTATAGGTTATAATGTTATTAGCTAATTATAGCATTGGGGCCAGCTATAGAGCCAAGTGGTCTATATAAGCATAACCCAAACTCAATTGTCATTACAATCGTCGAGTTTGACTTGTAACGCATGGCCCATTGGGGGTGCTTACCACCACGACACCTGTAGGGGTGGTATGGGACGCTAAGTCTTACTTTGGGAGAGCTCCACGTGGGATATAGCTATGGCCTCTAGCTCGGGGGTTCCACTTCAAATAATTTCTTGGGCAAGGTCACGTCAGATGATTATACACTTTTTGTGTCCTTTTGTGTGTGCTCTATACACAATAGTGGGGACCAAACTTGAGTCAGTCCCCATGTTTGGGGATTCTTTATTACTGAACTTAGATATAACGCTTTGTGGAAGCCTAGTAAAACTTATCATTCAGCACCTTAAACCTTCATGAACAAATGCATGCAAAAAGCATGATCTCTCTTCCCAATTTAGATATTACTTTTGTGTGCATGAAGCCCAAACTTGTCTTCAACCCTCTTCCAATGTGAAAAAAGCCCATGCTACAGGAGGCCTACTCTGAAGCACATGCTCCTTGTCTCCAAGCTCAACCCAATGATAGCAGGGAGAGGCCATGTTTCACGTGTAGGCGAGGAAGGATCTTGGTGTCATTTGCTCAAGGCGAGTGGAATTTCAACTCAGCACCCCCCCCCCCCCCCCCCCCCCCCCCCCGGTCCCCCGCGGCTGCCCCTGCTCACAAGAGTTCAAGTACTTACCAACTTGTCTATGAAGCCGCGAATGTATCTTCTTCTGTCTTGAGTACGCATGCACAGGAGAGAGCCCACTATGTTTTCTAACATTCCAACATTGGTCAAACTTCTTTTATTATCATCTTTGAGTCTACTTTTATAACAGATGTACTTGAAAACTCAACAAAACAGAGAGATGATGTGCACTGATAATTTGGCCAAGTCATGGGAAGGGAGAGATTTTTGGGTCAACTTTTTTTTCTTTTTTTCTTTTTCAAGAAAGAGACTTCTATTAAGTATGGAAAAGACATACAACAATCACGGCTATAAGCCGGAATAGAATAGAATCACCCCAATATGTAAGGTGATTTCAACCACTGAGGAGCATCATGATGCCATGAGAGACCCGTGGGACTATAGAGGAAAAGAAAATGCCATGGTCCCACTCCCGCATAAATATAACCCGCTTTGCTTGCGCGGAACGAGAGGACCCCTGAATACCAGCCCAAGTAGCCATGAGAGTATGGATGATATCCCCCCAGCACCGAGACCCAAAGATCTGGACACCCTCAATAGCCTCTGTGCATCTAGCTCTCCATATATGCCATGCTGTAATACTGGCAACAATCACCTAACCGGTGTCAATCCTTTGTCTAGGGGGTTTATAATCAGAGTGAGAGACATCTTGCAGCAAACCATGCTGGGCAATACCTCTACGAATGAAAATAGCAGAGTCTGTACCACTCATCTCGTAAAAAAAGCTACGGACCGTACTGGGAGAGCCACCAAGTCACATGCATGGCACGGCCACTCAATTTGCCCGTAAGTTGGGCTATAGACTGTGCAGTGTTGCATCCCCATAAACAATGCCGTACAGTCTCAGAATCTGCCACACATCATGGGCAAGTAGGTGCTACACCAAAAACCGATCTCCAGTGATTGGTGGGAAAACCACCATGTAAAAATAACCAAAAGAAATGAGAGATCTGACTCCTTCTGTATGAATGCCAAAGCCTATGCTAATATCTGCACTGTATCTCTAGAGAGATATCATAACTCTCCCAATGAGGTCTGAGAGTAGTGATCTTGTGCATCTGTTGAGTGAGGAGCCGCCTGGCATTCCGGACCGTGAAATTGAAAAAGGGAAGGCTTTTCAATGGATCGAAGACATCAATCCACTCCCACTCTCCGTGATCCCACTGAAGATATCTGATAGGACTGCCACCATATAGCCACAAACACCAAGAGCCATGAGTCACTATCTGAGGAGAAGGGTGAGTTTGGTCTTATTTGTTTCTCACTATTGCAGCCTAGTCTGTATTCAGTTGAATACATGCCTGATAATGTGTAAGGACTATAACCCATTTATGATTTGTGCATTGCATGGCTCTGCCTGTATGGAACTGCTACCAACAAGTTACTCATGTGACCCTATTGTACCTTTTTGTTGTGACCCCACCATGCCTTTTTGTGTTACATGCCGGTTCTGTTGTATATTTGGGGAACACCATTCACTGTGCTATGTTCCGATGCACTAACGAAATAATGTGTTGTAGAAAATGATTTGCTGTGTTGTGTTTGCCTACCTGTTGGATGATTACCATGAGATTATAAATTGCACTTTCTTATAAGGTGAATTTGGGCATGTTCCTGGATTCATCTAGGTATATATATACCTGTTCAACCACAACTCACTATGCTGTGCTCTGTGGCCCAGGAACTTGAGTTAGTTGTCATGGTGTCATGTACAGAGGATTCTACACAATAGACTCTACACATTCCGGTGCATTCTGTTTATGCATGAGTGTTTTGTTCTGATGCTTACATACCCGCACACGGACACGCGTGTATGCCTACCTGTTGGACGACTACCATGAGATTATAAATTGCACTTTCTTACAAGGTGAATTTGGGCATGTTCCTGGATTCATCTAGGTATATATATACCTGTTCAACCACAACTCACTATGCTGTGTTCTGTGGCCCAGGAACTGGAGTTAGTTGTCATGGTGTCATGTACAGAGGATTCTACACAATAGACTCTACACATTCCGGTGCATTCTGTTTATGCATGAGTGTTTTGTTCTGATGCTTACATAGCTGCACACGGACACACGTGTATGCGCACACACGTTTTTCATATATTTGAATGTTGTATAATATCAATTCTGATTGGTGTCTGCACCTGAATGCATGTCTACCTGTCTCTTTTTCTAAACTTACGTCCATTTATGTATGATCCTGTGCATCTAAGCTGTAGGTACTAGGTACACATGCATGTAAGTATATATGATGGCATTGAATACAAGGACTATGAATGTGGGTTGATCAGTGCATGCAACAAAGTCCATTAAAAGCATGTGCTGAGTTCTTGAAGTTGGGTCACATCACAAAAAGTGCTATGATTTTGTGTATGCTATTTGACATAGTTATTGAAGTTCATTATACTTATTATTGAATATTTGTCTGAGGCGAGTTGCATTGTTGATATCAGAGCCGGTGTCCAAACACATGGAAAGGCAGGGGCTTGAGTTTTTACAGTTTGCATTCCGATGGGTCAACTGTCTTTTGATTCGTGAGGTATGAGCGCAGGAAACACATTATCCAGCCTTTTTCTTTTGTAGAGTTCTTATATTCTGGGAGCTGCACGCACATCCTGGGTGGGCACATGCAAAGGTGACATTAACAAGGTGTCCCCAACCTTCAGTTACATCACATTTTGCTTGGAGGGCCCACTGCTGATTGATGAACTGCTTTTCTAGTTTTGTGGGCAATAGCGTTTTTATTTTAAGGAATATATTACATGCATTTTACTGATTTATTATTATTATTATGATTTTTGCAGATTCCATTTCTTCTTATCACTCGGTTATGGGACACTTATCTGGCAGAAGGAGACAAATTTCCTGACTTTCTTGTATATGCATGTGCCAGCTTTTTGCTGACAGTAAGTCTAGATTATATGATTTATGTGGGCTGGTTGGTCCTCTTCATTTGTTATCAAAAGACCAGTGTGTCCTATATCTGGTTACAGTAACCAGAGAATAACATGCTATTTGTTTTTGTGTACTGGTTGCCCGATGTTGCTAAACCTTTTCTTGTCTTTACTTCTGGATTTTCTGAAGAGTGGCTGAGTGGGGGCTTACTGTAATCAGTTGTTGGTTTTAATGTGTTATTTTGTCATGTCCTGCAGTGGACTGAACAGCTGCAAAGGCTTGATTTCCAAGAGATGGTACTCTTTCTGCAGCACCTTCCAACTCGAAGATGGACACATCAGGAACTGGAGATGGTTCTCTCCCGTGCCTTTATGTGGCGTGTGATGTTTGATCAGGCTCCTAGTCATCTCAATTGTAATTAAGGAAGCCATAGCTGCATTGCATTCTATTTGCTTTAATAAGATCTCAAAAAGGGGAGCCACTTAGTTTGCTGGATCATACAATAGAAATGACTGGACCTTGTTCAGTTTTCATGGTGTCACATTGCTTAAATTTGAGGTTACCAACTTTTTCTTGTAAACTGCACGTGCAGGTCTCTTTTCCCCCTTAGTTTCTCCTGGATACAATAGAAAGGCTGCTGTTTTTGGAGGTGCTGGGGTAATGTTGTGCTATATGCAACTCCAGCAACCCAAGTCGATCCATCTTAGCCCTCAGTTAAGGATCCTTAGTTAAAGACAGTTGTGCTCAGCTCTGGATAAATATGAGCTGCCTGCTCGTCTGCCATGGCAGCGCTTATTTACCCTCGGCAGTGTAGTAGTAATGCTGAGCTCTCCCAAGCAGGATATTATGGGCTTGAATCTTTTTTGTTTTACGATCCGGGGTGGCACAAAATGTGTCCTATAAACTTGTAAGGAGAACACTTTTATCACTAGTGTCATTCCTCCACTCACACCAACACCAGGGAGACTTATCGACTCCCTTGGAGACCTAGTATCGTAAATTGCACTGGGCGTGACAGCGGCCAGCCTACACAATTATAGAAAGGCATGTTTTGGCTCTTTACACTATAGACACAAATTCGTTGGGAGCTCAACAAGTAGCGGGAGCTGCATGGTGTCAGCAGAAGTAAGATATGACATACACAAATAGGTTTATGTTAATCATGTCCATTGTGTTCGTATTTGAGTAGCTCGGAGGCTGATTCTCTAGTTTCCTTTTTTAGACAGCATGTTCTCTCACTTCTACTTCAAGTCATATCAGGTTTCTGTCAAAGGTTGCTTTTGTGTCTTCTGCTCTTTTTTTAATATTCATTTGAGGACATAATTCTTGGCTACAGAATACATTCGGATGGAGCTGCTTTTGTCATTGGCAAGGGTTTAAGAACGAAGTGAACATTTTTCTCCAAACAGTTCTCTTAGTGTGTGTTATACTGTTTCTCATAGCTCATTACAGTATTTGAATGCTCTATCTATACCCTTGTTTAAAAGCATCAAACATGAATTGAATAATGTCTATTTGTAATATGAAGTGACCATTACATAAGAAGACATGAATGTGTAGTCATTCTAAAGTGCAATAAACACGAACCAGATAGTGCCTACCTTGCAGTAAGTAATCAAATTGCTGCTCTCCTCCATGAGCACTTTAGATAGATTAATTAGGGAATAACTTTTTGCAACACAACTATATTTATGTAAGGAGAGCATTTCTATATTGGACGTACTAGGATTAGACCCACACGTTGATGTGGCAGACAGGGTTCCCAAAAAGAACTGGTTCGTTAATATAGAACTGCCTTCAAGAACTCGAGGACAAACATGTATGGTTTCTCTAAGATTTAGGTCATGTTTTAAACAAACATATTACACAATTTCAAGTGATCTCACACATACATATCTCAAAAGTACATCCATGTCTCATAGAGATTTATTGCGAGAACAAATATTATAGTAATGTAGCATACAAAGAAGCCAAAAAAAAAAAGGATCAATATCATAAATTCTCAAAATGCATCACATAAAATTATGTAAGTCAATAATATATAGATCTATACAAGGTAACAATCTAAGTCAGTAATGTCAATTTTTTTAATGTCCAGATCTTAATCAATATAATTGAATACTTTCTTGTGAAAAGATGTCTTACTATACACTCTATATTACAAGGTGGTAATCTGTCTTTCATTTGCAGTATTATCATACACTCTATATTACAAGGTGGTAATCTGTCTTTCATTTGCAGTATTATCATAAACAAAAAAGACATGCACAAACGATATAATGATAAATAAAATCTTAAAAAAATCATATAATAGAAAAATATAGATTGCATTCAAAAAAATGTGAAATATAAGGTTGAATTTTTATCAATTTTAAGAATTGAATTTGCATTGAAATAATGCTTAGGCTCACCAAGCATTGTATCCAAAGCTGTGTTCAAAATACACTTGATTGTTTATCAAAGAAAGAATAGTATGCTTACTATAGTATGAAATACACGTAGTGATAATCAAATTCGAAGTATATCTAATGTATCAAGTCTTTAAGGGTCGATCTTTAAAAGGTCATATTACTTGGTAGTGTCACCATTGAATTTTCATCATTACAATTCACTCCATTTTTAATATTCATGATCCGCTATTTAAACTCGTTGCATCCATTAGTATTGCTTGATTGAATACATATGTATTTTTAGTCCACTTTAGAACTTTGATAGAGTTCCACAAAAAGGAACGGCACAATGTTGCATTAATGATATCCTCACATCTCTTCTTCATAGTAATAAGCAAAATTTGTCTAAAATCTCTCCCTAGGAATACAACCGTACAACTCTCAAAATATTTGCAAGTTGTATGAGAATTTTGCAAACTAAAGAATTGTTTAGCTCCAAAGATATCTTGAATCTAGAATATGCAATACGTCCATTCGCCAACAGTAGAGAAGCAATACTTGATGAAATAGTGGTAAGAGCAACATGCCCTTGTCTAGGTAATTGTGCAAGTAAGCAATTATACAAATATGTCTTGTTTGATCCTCCTAGACCATCTTTAAAAAAATGTCACCTATGTCTATGGACAATTGTATGCATTATAGCTTCGAAAGCAATACGTTCGCTATTTGTTAATGCTGTCTCCATAGCATTTGGTTAATTAGATTGCTTAAACAATATCAAAAGCTCTTCCAAAAGAAATCTATTTTCACCCATGGCTTCTAAATCAATTATGTTCAGTTTAGGCATTACTTTAAAATCTATCAATGTCTATCTCTATGATCACGAAGAATTTCTTCTAAATACAACAGTGCGTGAGTTTCAATCAATTATTCAATACTGAAAAACTGATCCCTGCTTCTTGATGACCAGTGTAGAAAATCTGCTATCGTTGCTTTTCGAAATCTCTCCTAGAGAGGAAGGCTCATAAAACAATAATATAATACCAAAAAGGCATCTCAACTAACAAGGCATTTTGCATGGATGATGCTTCCTCCATACATGCAACCCATTCAAAATCATCTTCTAGTATTCCTCTTGCAATGCAAGTTATCTTGAAGGTAGCATAGACATAACCATTGAGCGAACACAAATCTTCAAATGACTTAGATCCTTTGTATATTGGAAGAAGTAGGTAAACATAGTATGTGTCACCTGTTTGGTGAACGAGCTACAAAGTACATGTGTCATATAGTGTTTTCAAACTTTCTTTTAGTCCATTTTTTTAACCCGGAGTTTCAAACTCATAGTAGCATTTATCACAAGATGTTGATTTTACATGTAAACCATTCAGTCAAAGTAGTCTTGCCTACATTTTTTCTCTAAAAAAATATGCAATATTATTATCTCTGAAGATAACATTATGACCCCCATCTAAGTGTACGTGCAACTGTTGCACATTAGTCTTCTCATTATGCAAATCATACTCAAAGATCTAATGCAGAGATATAATGGGCATCCAAATACCTCTCAATATCATGACTACATAAGCAACATCAATATCACCACCTTGTACAATGCTAAATCTTGTTGTTGCTCTCTCATGTCCCTTGTGTATGTACTTGTAAAGATATTTCATTGTTGCTATTGTCGAGCATATTTTCACATTTATATAAACATTCTAGATGACTAAAAGATAAGGGTTCTATGGCACAATCTATTTTTTATCAACATTATATGTTTTCACTGCCACAGTTCTTCCATCATTCCGATGTATATACACAAGTTAACCACTCTCATGCACAGTAGTCTCTTGTGCGAAAGCACGTGGATAGTCCCTTGTGCATTTCCCTTCATCCAAAGATAAGGGTTATATGGCACAACCCATCTTTTATCAACATTACATGTTTTCACTACCATAGTTCTTCCATTATTCTGACGCATATATACAAGGTAACCCTCTCATCCACAGTAGTCTCTTGTGCAAAAGCACATGGACAGTCCCTTGTGCATTTTCCTTCATCTGTACAAACTGCATTTAGATTGAACGGCCCACACGACCCATGGATACTGCAAACATGACATCATGAAGAGCAGGAAACACTTGCTTATCATGCCATTCGGCACATGCTAATCTGTCATAGTCTTGGATAGTCTTAGGTTTATGGGCACTATCTAAGATCAATAACATGTGTGAATGAGGCAATCCTCTTTTTTGGAACTCAATGACACTCACATATATAATCACCTTACCAACAAAGAGCTTCTTATTTTTTGTGATATTTTTCATCATATCTGAATGTTTTTGGTGAAATACTCTAATGGTCAAATCAGTACCCCGGAAGTAAAGCATCTAATACCTTTGGCCACTTTGATTCCAAGTGAAAGTAATGAATAAATCACGCTTGCTCTTTGAACAAACAATTACCGTGGCATCCTGATAAAGCTAATACATTTGTCGTGGCGGCCCACCAATAAAACCAGAAGGTAACATTATTGTACTTCCCATTGTCCTTCCAACAATACCACTCTTGCTTCCTTCTACATTAAGCATGTCTGCTAAACCACTAAAAACCTATGAACACAAACTTTTCTTATTATGGCATAACTAGGATAATCGTGACTCTTCAACACTGCAATAGGCATAAACCATAAACTGTTGCACCAACCTTCCACCATGCAGCAAGCATGCATTTGTATCCAGACGAACTTGTAATCAGTAAACATAGTATGACATAATTAAATAATTAATAACTAGGTATTTAGATTAACCCCAATCAGATTAGATTCGATACATTTCTACTGCTATTACAAAGTAATTAGATTATATTTTGTGTGCTAATGTGCTCTTCATTAATGATAATAACAATATAACGAATAATATATCATTTTTGTTCATTAATTTATTTTGTACTTTAGTTCCGGTGCGGCGATGTCCTCCCGTCTGGTGCTGCATAGTTCAATCCAATTTGTCCCTATCCACATACTTTTCTTTCTCTCTCTCCTAAATTCTTATGTCTGTTAAAGTCATTAATTTTTTTAAAATAAAAATATTGTATAAATAATAATTTATTTAATAATTCATAGAGAGAGAGAGAGAGAGAGAGAGAGAGAGAGAGAGAGAGAGAGAGAGAGAGAGAGAGAGAGAGAGACCTTTGTTAAATTCTTGTCCCTATCTCTTTGTTAAATTCATTAAATTTATAATTAATAATTTAATTAGTAATTAATTTCTTCTCTCGCTCCAATTTAATTAGTAATTAATTTGTCTCCCTTTCTCTCTCTATGAGCCTCTGAATTTATTATAAGATTTTAATTAGTAATTATTTTTTCTCTCTCCAATTTAATTAGTAATTAATTTGTCTCCCTTTCTCTCTCTATGAGACTCTGAATTTGTTATAAAACTCTCTCTCTCTCTCTCTCTCTCTCTCTCTCTCTCAATATATGAAGGCCGCCAAGATTGTGACCGTGATGGTATTTTGGGTAAACAGAGAGGTAGAGAGTTTTTGATGGTGAGTACATATTTTTTTAGAAAGAGAGGGAGAGAATAACATGTATGCATGTAGTCTTATATTTCGTATGTGAAAAAAGTTAACTATAATGAATATATATTTATATTTATATATATGGATTGTGCATTTATGTACGTTATATATATACATACATATATATATATGTGTGTGTGTGTGTGTGTGTGTGTGTGTGTGTGTGTGTGTGTGTGTGTGTAATAAAAACCTATATCTATTCATGTGGATACTTTTTTGACATTCATTTATGCTTTTTCTTTTATATATATAAATATATATATATATATATATATATATATATATATATATATATATATATAGAGAGAGAGAGAGAGAGAGAGAGAGAGAGGGAGGGGGGACGAGGGAGATTTCATGAGTCATGAATATATAGAATAGAATATATAATATCTTGTCGTGTTATTATAATGTATTAATATATGTTTATTTAAAAAGAATTTCTTTGTGTGGAGAGAGAGAGAGAGAGAGAGAGAGAGAGAGAGATTTTATTAGTGCCTACAAAAAACCCAATGGGCCTATGAGCCTCCTAAGATGATTAGCTTTGTTGATGGTCGTTTTGCTTACCCTTCGACATAGACCTAATAGAGCTTTTGAGCCTACTGCTTAGGTTTTACCACTTAGGATATAAAAGAATGCTGGATCAAATAAATAATTCTTTCATTCGAGTGTAGTTGGGTCTTAATCTATTCTAAGTATGTGTGATTTGGTTTGTGATTCGCCATTTAGATTATTTTTGCAACCCATAATTTCTTGCAAATTAAATAGTGTTTCATTAATATTTCTTAATGCTGTACAGTATGGATAATGAGGAAGTTATTATGAGGTGTTCCATGGATGTTGAGGGTAGAAGCCATCATGCCGCGAGTATTCAGAACCTCAATAATTTGAGGCAAGAGTAGACAATGAGAAGGCTCAACGAATAATGCATGCTTTTAAGCGATGCCAAAGGAAACTAAAAATCTCTGCTAAGTGGGTGCGACATAGTGATGGTAAACTTAACATCAAAGAAGATACTCCATTTGGACAATGACATAAACTCTCATGTGTTAAATGTGGAGAGCTTGATTCTCTTAGTATTTATATGGAGATAATAGAGAATTTCTCTTTTTATGGTTTTTTGTCTCTTATATGTACATGAAGAGAGAGAGAGATTTCTAACCTTGGTTTGGTCATATATGTATATTTGACGGATGCTGATTTTATGACGTTTTTGTAATATTTGTGACACTGTTATTAACTTTTTGTAAGTTCTGGCTGTATTGAGATGATGATGATGATGATATATGTCTATGTGTGCTATATGTATGTACATATGTAATGTTTAAGGATTATAGATTTTGTGTGTTGCTCTTATATATGTAAGGTTTAAGGATTAGGAACCATAGATTTTGACAAATGGAAAGATGTGAAATTGAGAGGGTAGAAAGAGCTCTCATTTTTTTTACTTCGTGGACCAATGTAGGTACTTTCACTTTTCATAGAGTTGCAATGTTGTTGATTTTTCACATAGTCTGCATCAGCCTTGGTCTTTTGAGGTAAGCTATCAAATTTTTTGCTTTATTGTTGTTTTTCTTCCTAATTCTATGTTTATGCAAGCATAAGAGCTTTATCTTTTGGACTTTATGATTTTTAAATACAAATAGTTCGTTATAGTTTGATAAGAGCATAAGGATTTTTATGCTCGAATAGGAGCTTTATGCTTTTAAGTTTACGACACATTGAGTGAGAGGGGGGGACATACATACATATGTATGTATGTATGTATGTATGTATGTATGTATGTATGTATGTATGTATGAGAGAGAGCTTTATAATCCCTTAGTGTGTATATGAAGATTGGAGAAAATCTCATGAGAAAAGATGAAACTTGGCAAAGATCAAATAGGTTTATGACATATACCTACCTATATACACAATCTTCACAAAAATAGGTGCCAATATACGATGCAAGTTATGTATGTGTATGCATGTTATGCTAGAGAGAGAGAGAGAGAGAGAGAGACAGAGAGAGAGAGAGAGAGAGAGCTTTATAATCCCTTAGTATGTATGTGAAGATTGGAGAAAATCTCATGAGGAATTATATGTTATGTGTATACACAAATATCATAGTAGTAGATGGTTAGAGAGTAATGACAAAGGTTGAAAGTGTATTGGTAGACGATCAGAGAGTAGTGGCAGAGGATGACAAAGGTTGAAAGTGTATTGGTAGATGGTCAGAGAGTAGTGGCAGAAGATGAGAGTGTATTAGAATTTGCAAATGAGGGTGATGCAACTACAATGTCTTTCTTTTCTGTGTCCGTGAAGAGAGAGAAGTATCATTTGCTAATACAAGGGAAAGGGACAAAGCTAGCTCTCTAGGTGAAGATCAAAGGATATTTAACAAGAGTGCTAGAAGTGTCCGCCATGAGATTCTTAGGAATAGGACTCTTTTGAAAGAAATAACAAGGGAAATGGCAAGTGGAGTTTATTTAGGGATATCATTGGCTGAAAGTTTGAGACTTACAAGAAGGTACCATCGTTTCATTGCTAGAAATAGGACCTCTTATAAGGCTAGAAAAGTAAATGAGGGTAATACAATTACAATGTCTTTTCTACCCATAAAGAGAGAGAAGTGCCATTTGCTAATACAATAAGAAGGAAGAGTGTTAGAGAAATTCCCTCTTATGTATATGATAAAAGAAAGGGAGGGATTTTGTCTATTCTCCATGAACTCCCACCTATAGAAGGTATACATGCAGCTACTTGAACTTCGGCATATTCATGTACTTTAAGCCACTCATTAGGAGGGATGACACATGAGTGTGGGTTTTGTGGAGTGCAATTATGGGAGAGTGAAAAGAAGATGAGATGTGGATAAGTTCTTGGCAAATATTGTTGTAAACATGGGTGTGTGTCTCTTCCTTTGCTTGTCGAACCACCTGAGCCATTAAGGTCTCTTTTGATTAGCGATACTAAAAGTAAAAATTTCCAAGTAAACACTCGGGCTTACAATAGTGTGTTGGACATTGCATCATTGGGTGCACGAATAGATAATTCTCTCTTTCACTTTCAAGGTGCACGGGAGTGTATATAATCGGATTGAGTCATTGGTCCCCAATTATATGTACAATCCTAAGCCATGCTTTCCACAACTATACGTGTTTGATGCTGAGCACGAATTACAAAATTGATTAGGTGTCTTAAATGGATTAGAATTGATGACCCAGGAACCACTTCAATCAATACATTTGCAAAAGATTTTTAATATGTGGGAAGAATGCTGAGTGACAATTCGGATTTCAAATTGAAAATGACTATATGTGAGATGAAGTTCACATCTAGGCAGTACTCGATGCCAACAACATCCAAGATTGTTGGAATCGTGATTGGTCAAGGTGACGATCATAATGTTGGTTGCCCGTGATATTTTGTTGCATACTCGAGAAGGAACACGTAAACACATCTGTAATGTGCATAGGTGCTACATACCTCTTTTGTATGTTTTGTTATTTCTATGAGGGGAGGATGGGATGGCATTTGAAAATCCCTTAGATTGATGTACCAGTGAGTGCATTGAGAAGTAGTTAATGATTAATTACTATTAAACAGTATTACGAGTGAAGTCCCCATGGGACAGGAGGTGCAGCATGCGGGGATGATTCCGTCAAATGCTCTTCGACAAAGCATGTGGAAAAAAATTCCGTCAACTCCTCTTCGACAAAGCATGTCTAAGTCCGTCGAATCCGTCTACATTTTAGACCTGACAAAAAGATTCCGTCCAATCCACCCTAAAGGCTTCATGTTCCATTTGTTGACGTGGGAAAGCTTCCTTCGACTCAGCTTTGGAGATGATGCCTAGAAAGCTCATCTCATCATTCTGTCTTCAACCACCCTTTTCTCTCTTCTCCTCTCCTTTCTCTTTTTCCCAAACTCTCCCTCTCCTTTGGCCATGTGGATCCTTGGTGGGCACTTGTGTTTTATCTTGTATAGATGAATGTTTATAAACCGAAATTTTCCAACTCTCTCAAATAAAAGATTTGCAATATCTTATCTACAAGTTTTTTCTTAAATTAAATTGCACACCTACACTTCCATTTTACAAATGTTGTTATATCTTAAGCTCTTCTTATTTACAAGCAGACCAAAACTATCTGTTTCCAAGAAACAAATGCTACCACATGTACTTGTTATGTAGTAGCTCTTTATGGTTTTTATTCGTCTTCTATCCCTCCCAATACACACTTTGTGAGATTTCTTATTTTGTTCTTCCAATATGTCAGATGGCATGGCATTCAATTACAGAGAGTGATAAGCCTCCCCTCACAATATCAAGATTCTCTCCTTTGCAAATGGGTTTTTTCACAATTTTAAGCATGTCCTCCCTTTTAGAGCATGCTTATCACATACCCAAGCAATTTTATCCTTGTACTCAACATTGTGTAATTGAGATTTTTTAGTCATGGTGGTGATGTCTTTTCCTTCTAGGATATGCAAGAGGCACTCATTGAATTCCTTATGCTCAAGTTGATAGTTAGCTTGTGAACTATTCATGGTCTTGGAGATGCCATCAAAGAACTTGAGAGTTTTGATAGCTTTTTGAGGATTTCAACTTGGAGAGCATTGAATCAAGTTCAAGAAATTGCAGAAAGTATGGAGTAGGAATCAATACTTGTGCATTCGCTAACAAGCTCGCCCATGCAGCATAACACTTTCAAGTTAGGAACAAGGATGGGGGGCAAGTTTGTATAGCTACTTTGATTGATTTTTTTTAAAAAAAGACAACCTCTACACCTTGTTGGATGGGACTAGAGTGGGGGCTATGTGTGGGTGATACACAAAGGAAATGCATATATGTCCTCTTCCCACTTATAAGACTTTGGGGCTTTTCCATCTTGCCATTATGGTCTTTGAGGTAAGGGAAGAGAGGAAAGGGACCCTCAGAAGCAGTGCAATAATATGACGAGCACTTTGATATGATGCTTCTCTTGACCTGTTTCCAAGTGCTTGACTAGTGAGTTGATGTTTTTTCTCATGGCTTTTTAGAACCTTAGAGAGGATTTGAAACTTTTCTTGCCATCTTCTATCCAAACACTTGATCGAACCTTCAATCAACTTTCATAGCTGAAAGATCGCTTAACTAGTTTGAAAATTCTTCATCCTCTTCTTTGTGATTGAACCCTTGGACTAGCTTCTTGAGAGGATGTCAATGTCTGAAGCCATAGAGATTTTCCATCTCACATGTTACTGAATTTCTAGAGGTAGCACAATTGTTTTATGGCTACCATTGTCTATCATATTTCTAGAGGTAGCACAATTGTTTTATGGCTACCATTGTCTATCATATTTCAATATGTAGTCCTCTCTCTTGGATTGTTTTATGGACACTACCATTGCACACATGCAAGCTATGGCTCTTTTGTTCTTTCAAGATACATCCTCAAGCTATGGCTTGAAAATCATTGGCCCCTTGGCACATGCCATAGACGGCATTCTTCGTTCTTTTCATTATAATGTCACCCTTACCCTTTGCAACATGGCCCCTTTTGGGTGGGCTGAAAATCAAAATGTTGATCCATTGATGGTTCTCCCAGATGCTCCACCGAGCACTACCTCCTCCTCCTTTTTCTTCTTCTTCTCCCAACCTATAGGTAGCTCCTTTCCATCCTCCAAACCTCAAGATATCTCTAACAGCTTCTTATAGAAACAACCTATAGGTAGCTCCTTTTTCTTCTTCTTCTCCCAACCTATAGGTAGCTCCTTTCCATCCTCCAAACCTCAAGATATCTCTAACAGCTTCTTGCAGAAACAAGGACCAACAACCCCCTACATTATTTGTCATTGTCACCATAGTTATAGGGCTTCAATTGTTGTTATGTACTTAGCACTCACCCTTGGGGTTAGGGACTAATTTGGAAGGGTTAGGGGAGCCTTGGGATTAGGGAAAGCATGCAAATTCATATGGCTAGGATTCATATTTAATAAATCTAAGGTTATTGGCTATTTATGATTAGACTACTATTTACAATAGTAATAAGTAGTAATAAGCACTATATAAGTGAGTCTTGGGTACCAAGAGGCTTGCTCTTGCCATGGACATGGTGGACCTTATTTTGTGCGCTTTTCTCTAGTTTCTCACATGAAACTAGATAGTACTAGTAGGTTTGGGACATTGTCAACATCAGATAGGCCACAGGTAGGTGGTGCATACCATTAGTTGAAAATGTGATGCACTGGGGTTGGTAGACTTTACTCTTCAATAACCTCTTTTGACATTATTGGGCCCAAATGTGACCTAAGATGAGCCCCACAATGGCCGTGGAAGGTGGGAAAATCACTACATACCTCTAGTAATTCTTCATGAACCAATTCTACACTGTGGACAGGGCACCTCTAGTAGTTCTTCATGAACCAATTCTACGTAGTCATGGCCACCCCATGTCTCATGGAAAATATAGATACACTGTAAGGCTCATCTCTACTTGGTACATTCTGTGTTTATGTTTTTGCCTTACTTAGGATTTTTAACAACCATTGAACTACGAGAGTGCATGAGTGTGGACGGGGCACCTCTAGTAGTTCTTCATGAACCAATTCTACGTAGTCATGGCCACCCCATGTCTCATGGAAAATATAGATACACTGTAAGGCTCATCTCTACTTGGTACATTCTGTGTTTATGTTTTTGCCTGTGTTTATGTTTTTGCCTTACTTAGGATTTTTAACAACCATCGAACTACGAGAGTGCATGAGTGTGGAATACCACCACCTTTATATCTTTGGTTACTCCAAAAGACTCTTGTTCTCTCTATCACTATCTTCTATTGTGCTTAAGCTGTGCTTTTGAAATGCTCCTAAATTTTGTGCGTTTTGTTTCTACACCACCATTGTAGGTTAGCTTACATGCTAAAACGTTTAAGCTAAAAGAGATGGAAGAGGCCCCCCAAGGTGAAGCTTTCAAAGACTAATGATGGAGTAAAGTTAGCCTAAAAAGGGAAAAGGGCTCGACTAGGCTCAATACCTTCACATGTGATGAATATTTTCTCTACCATGGAGAAACTTTTGTAAGATGAACCAAACCTACATTTCACAAGGGAAAGAAAGATCATTACATACCGGTAACCTCACACAACTTTCATAGTTGTAGCTCTATATTTTTCTTATGTACTTGATAAATGAAATGTGGGCCATTTTAAAAAAATCCAAGGAATTGATAAATTAAATATGGGTCATTTTTTTAAAATCCAAGTAATTGTTGCATTGAATTATATAAGATAACATAAAAGTCAAAAATATATTTTCTATCATTTGGATTATCGTACCATATCCTTGCATGTCCAATCTAATATAATGTAAGCCATGTTCACATACCTCAAATTCCTTCTTATTGCATCCATATGTTACTTCCTTTGGCTATTTATAAATTGGCTTACTAATCGAACCAAATAAGGTAAAATTATCCTTGGGCTATTTATAATAAAGCTTACTAATCCAACCAAATAAGGTAAAATTATCCTTGTAGTAGTGAGATAGATAAGGCTATCCACCAACCATTTGTGTGTGAGGTGTGGCAGCACCACTATCATATTATAGCTTTGTATTAGCATCTAAGAGAGTCACATATTGTAAGAATAGCTTTGGATAATGAACTGAAAGCATGTTTTATTTGAAATAACAAAGTAACCACATTTGTTTAAAATATTTGAGCTCTATGATATTAGTCATATTGAAATGACATGCATTACTTCTTCACAAAAGCAATCTAGATTTCTTGTGAGAATAAGGTAATCAACATAGATAACCGAAATGAAAATCACTCCCCTTGAAACTTTAACATATATTAAATTTCATCCAAGTGTGAGGAAGTGTTGTAAAGTTGATAAGATAACTTTTCTCTTTAAATGGGTTTAACAAAAGCTAGGTGGTAACACAACGATAAAAATGGGTTTAACAAAAGCTAGGTGGTAACACAACGATAAAAATGGTAAAATTGTCACACGTTAAAAGTTTGGCAAACGATTCAAAATAATTTAGGATTAATGGAAAAACCATTGGGATGATTTTTTGATGAGTATGAATTAGGAAAAATATTTATCTTTTATTATTTTAAATAACTAATAATAATTAAAGAAAATAGGGATAATTATATATGGTGAAGGTATGTATAAGGGTATGTATAGTGGATAACATGAAAGGGATTTGAATATTTTCTACTATTAAATGGGATGAGAATAGAATATATTTTGTGTAAAAATCTATGAAAAATACATATATTTAAGGGTTCAACAATTTTTACTATTAAATAGGATAAGAATAGAATATATTTTGTGTAAAAATCTATGAATATAATATGTATTTAAGGGTTCAATATTTTTCCCACACTTGAATGTGAAGCATCCTCGTGAAATGTTGGAGTGGAGACCAAGACACACACACACACACACACACACACACACACACACACACACACACACATGTAACAAGCAAGAAAAGATGGAGAGAAGCACAACACTCAAAGTATATTGATGAGAATGATGAGTGAAGTACAAGTGAAGTACAAGTGAAGTGAAATGATAAAGTTACTTACACACACTTATAAGAGTGTGTACACATGCTCAAGGGAAAAAAACCTCCTAAGGATGGAAAAAGTACCTTGGTCCATCACATTCACACATCACTACCATATAAATGGCTCCAAATTTCTCCTATAGTGATGATGTGAACATCATGCGGATGATCAATCCCCAAATGGAAAATAAGTTCAAAGCTTTGTCAAAAGCTTTGAACTTCTGGAGAGCCTTTGTGAACCAATGTGCCACATTGTCATGTGTAGATATATAAGCTAAGCTAATCTTTCATACAATAATGAGCCTCTCCTTGACATAATTATAATGCACCTGAAACACTAGGTTCCTCGTATAACGGGCTAATGCAATGAAGATGGATATGAGGGACTACTGTCTAATACCAAGATCTACCAAAAAGTATCTTGAGTTAATTGTCTTTTTAATCATCAATCTCACCTTCTCTTTCCCATGCTTTAAGCATCTCTCAATTTTTCCATTGAGTTGGCTAACTTACACTCCATTAACCCCAAAGTTTCACATACATCATCAAAGGTAGTTCAATTAATGAAGAAACTAATAATTCTTCACGTTCATCTAATGAAGAAACTCGTGATTCTTTACTTTTATCATTCGTAGAAGTGGGAGTCATTATTTTCCACTTTCATCCAATCAATGAAGGAACTCATTTTTCTTTACTTTCATCATTAGTAGAAGTGGAATGCAAACAGTGAGACCATGCAACGAGAAAAAGATGCTAAACTTAGTATTTTGAAGCCCAAATGTGATGATCAAAATGGGAAATCAAATGTTTCAAGTCATATTTTGATTAACAATGATGCAATGATAGTAATTGATGCAAAAATGCTCATAGAAGTGTAGCCGCTGTGAATGGTAAAAAATTTGTCCAAACATATGCGATAAATTATGTAAGTGATTTATATGTTAAAAGAAGAAGGACACATACAGGTTTTTTAAGGAAATGCAAACAAACATAAAGATAAGTATTCTTACATGATAATCAAAAGACTCTATGGTTTGCAAAAAAACACCAATATATATTAGAATTATAGGTGTATCACATAAGCACAAATAATAGTTTGGTATTATAGATAAGATGAACCCTTAAATACATATTATTTATGTAAGTGATTTATACGTTAAAAGAAGAAGAATACATGCAGGTTTTTCAAGGAAATGCAAATAAACATAAAGATAAGTTTCTTACAGGAGGATAATCAAAAGACTTTAAGGTTTGCAACAAACACCAATATAGATTAGAATTATAGGTGTATCACATAAGCACAAATAATACTTTGGTATTGCAGATGCGATGCTGAACCCTTAAATACATATTATTTTCACACATTTTTTATGCAAAATTATTTCCATTCTCATCAAATTTTATAGTCAAACTTATTCAAATCCTTTCCATTTTATCCATTTCACATACCCTTATACATACCTTTCACATACCCTTATACATAGTTGTCACCATACATCATTATCCCTATTTTTAATACCCTTATACATAGTTGTCACCATACATCATTATCCCTATTTTTAATATTTTTCTTAATCATCATGAACTATTTAAATAATTAAACAAAATGATTTTTTTCTAAAAAGTACTCATCAAAACATAATCCCAAAAGTTTTTCCATGAATGATAAATCATTTCCAATCATTTACCAAACTTTTATAATTTTTGACGTTTTTGATAATTTTACCAATGTCGTGTTGAGCCCATTTAAAGAGAAAATTTATCGTCTTATTTCATCAAGGATTTCCATGGATTTTGTGACCGATCCCCAAAAATCTAATCTTCTCAGCGACCTGTCTGGCGAGTCTGCACTTGATCAAGGACTTCCATGGCTTTTGTGAGTGACCGATCCCTTCTTGAAGCAACTTTGTTTCACGAGTGTTGGTTGTTGGCAAACATCATTCAGTCTTTGTACCTTATGTGTGCTATCTTACTATGATTTTATATGCAATATTAGTCCACCTAGCTATTTCAATATCCTTGAGGATACACTTTAGCGGGCTCACTTTGTCTTATTCACACATGTAGGGGTGGGATCGCTTTAAAAAATGCCCCCTACAGGTGGCTTGGTCTCACCCCTACATGTGTCGATAGGACAACTATAGGCTGCTAAAATGTATCCTACACCGCTATTTGATGCATTTTGTGTGGATAGTAATTATTTCGATGCACGACGATTATACCCCTAGAGTACAAACATCTTTCCCTCGAGATGAGGTAACTTGTGCTAAGGTGTCCAAAAAACATTCTTCTTTGTCAAACAAGAAGCCAACCCTTCCTCTAAAGATAATGCCTTTGTGACACCTTTGATTCCTCCCCATGAACCATAGCATGACAAGGAAAAATATGTAATGGAGTAATCCTCTGGTTGGCTTGATGCTTGAATTTTAGCCCCTCAATGAGGTACTTTCTAGTCCCTCGTATCATGAGGCTTTGATGAATGTGAGGAATTTGATGGAAGATAGATTTTTAACATTTTTAGTGGCATTGTATCCTCGTATTGTGTCATAATTTGAGGAACAAATTCATACACTATCCACCCAATCTCAAGAGTTGTCCTCTTAAGTCATGGGGCGATGGATGCCTTGGTCAATCAGACATCTCTTCTTGCATCAAAGGATGAGAAAATTCTAGCCTTGAAGGCAAAATTGTTATCTAGCAAAGATGCTTTGGAGACTTCTCATCTTTCCATTTCTTCTCGTACAAGGGAAGTGGAGACTCTTCGTGAAACTCAATCCTCCCTTACACACACATCGCAACAATCTCAAGGTAAGGTTAAAGAGCTCAATGCCAAGAAATTGAGACTCTAAAAAAATCATTGCATCCTTTCTCATCCTCCACATGTGGTAGTACCAACTTTATGATTTGCATTTGCAAATCAATATTTAATCCTTTGCTCACCAAGGCAGCAGATACCATAATTACACGTATATATCAAGGGTTTACTCCATCCTAGAGACATATTATTTGTCATGCCAGATCCAAACATTTGGGCTAGCTATCATCGTGTGATAGATTATCCTTTTTGGTTTACCTATCTAGTTTTAATATGGTTCCCCCCTAGAGGAAGTTGGGCAAATCCTTGGAGTGGGGATGACTCGAGACATGTGTGATGAGCATGTTAGACTCTAAACTATGCATCTATACTAAGCTCATGAGTTTTATGTAGTATTTATACTAAGCTCATGAGTTTTATGTATATCCATGGTGATCTCATATTTTATGAGACGGCATTAATTATCCTAAATTCGCTACTACCAATCAAAAAGGTAAAGGAAAGCCTCTTTCCCAAGGAGTCTCTACAAGCCAAAGATACAATCAGCCCAGTATTTAGGCAAGGATGTCAAGAATGGGGTAATAAGAAAGGAAAATACAATTATTGTTATTGGAAGCTGGCGGGCCATTATATCAATGTATATAGAAAAAGGTTGGAGAAGGAGAAGGAAAAGAAGAAAGAGTTAAGCATGGCTATGGCTAATGCATTAGAACCAAGTGCTAAAAAGAAGGAGTTAGAAAACTATGCACATGATGATTGGGTATTCATTTGTGCATTGCTATTATGACCCTTCTATCCATGACGTATGCATGTAAGTGGCAGATCATTAGGACTCATATTTTGATAGTGGTGTTAGCAAGCATATTACTTCTCAGCATTATTTGTTTTCCTTCCTTTAGTTTTGTCCTAAAGGAGGCACCTCCACATGTGCAAAAAACTCCTCATATCTAGTGAAAGGAGTTGATAAGGTTATGCTCTCATTGCTAACAATTATGGGACCTCACTCTCTCAAAAGTCATGTTTGTTCTAGGCATTAAAAAGAACTTATTGTTAGTCTTTGTCATTGCTAGGGAAAGCCTAGTGGACAGATTTGCTAATGATAGGTGTATAGTTCATGACCGAGGTGATCAAGACATCATTATTGTATCTGATAATCTAGGCCATGGGCATTACAAGCTAGATATGTATGAGACATTGGCACATAATGCTTATTCAGTTATTATCACACATGCTATGAGTGTCGCAGAGCTATGGCATGATGCCTCATTGGTCACTTGAATTTTAGCAATTGTGCTAAAATTTAAGGTAGATAATAAAGCGGTAAAACGATGTGATAAGCTAGATAATAAGGCAGTAAAACGTATTTTTATAGGATATATCTCAAAAAGAAAAGGGTATAGACTATAGCACCCAGACATAAGGTATATTTTGGTGAGTAGAGATGTCTTTGTTTTGACTTCCTTGTTGAACCTCTCCTAGATCTTTAGCAATACTTGAGCATAATGCTCAAAATCCCATATCCTAATTCCTATAAATACAAAAGTCTTTGTTGCAAAGCATTAGCACATATTTCTTCATGCTTCATTAATACCTTCACAACTGGTATCTCCACTTCTATAGGTAGCAAGGCTTCCTTCCCAAACACCAAATTAAAAGGAGAGAGTTTGATCCCTTCTTTAATAGCAACCATGTAGGCCCCATAATCTCTTAGTTCCCATATCAAGTGCAAGGAGCAAACCCTTTTCCAAAGTTTCATATTTTTACCTACAACTTCGCAGCAGCAGTGAATTACTTCCCTCCAGTATGATACAAAACAATCCCTTCTGAAGCTTCATTGTGAGCCTTCCTATAAGAACCATTAAAAAACATGGTAAAAGCATCTTTCATCTTTGCATGTTTAACTTCCATTCTTGGCTGTACCTTTTTGTAATAAATAAGGCCCTCCTTATAAAGTGAGTATATCTGTAAGGGTAGCTCTAGTCGACTCCTCAACTAGGAAAGAATATTGGAATTCTTGCAACTCCTTAACCCACTTTATCATTATTTCTGACAAGATTACATTGTTTATAAGCTGAGGAAGTAAAGTATAGCTAGTCAAGAACACAAAAGGATTTGGAAGGAGATAATGTCAAAATCTCCTACAAACGAAGATTACATTGACTGTCACCTACTTTGCTTCACTTTTATTTTCACCACACAGCTTTCACCGTGCTTGCATAGTAGATGGGCATCATGTAGAGACTCCCTTTCCTTTTTGAAGCAAAACTGCACCCATAACATCAGCACCTATTGAAGAGTTTACATAAAAATCTTTGTCCCAGCAGTGAGGAGCTTGCACAAATGAAAGGCTACAAAAATTTTCCTTAATTTATATTTATGGGCCACATAAGTGTCAAAATTATGGGGAGTATGCATAACGGAAGCAATAGTTGATGGCAAGATAGAGCAACATATATGAGAGAGAGCAAGAACATAAGATGTATAGAAAGCTTCTATATTACCTTCTATTTCAGCCACTCCAAAGTTGGCTTAACCTTCACCTTCAAGTGTTGTGTGACTTGTGTTACAAAAAGTGAGGTCTCCTGCCCTTTATATAGGGTTCACCAAGGGCTAGGGTTAGTCCAACCCTAGATCCCTTTTCCACATATATGCCCACTTTATTTGGGGTGTATTTACACCTACATGACCTCTTTCTCTCAACCTTTATCACTTGTACATTATATATTTCAACACCCCCTCTCAATGCCACCATGGGACAATGCCAAACATGAAGCAAGGTGAGCATTGGACATACAAGAACAAAATGACCCCCTCTCAACCATAGGATAGACGACAAGGTAGGTAGCCTTTATAAATTAGGCTTTTATAAAAGTGATGAGTTATAGAGAAATGTGGTTCACTCCCAATTCTAGCAAACATGCTTCTACTCCTCGATTATTAGAAGAGTTTCTTATGTAGAACATTTGAGGAATTCACAGAATTCCTCTCAACCTTAGTAACATCTTTAGTACCATCTCTTCCATAGTGGTTTCGTGCACCACCCTTGTTGCTCCTTCGCTTTGATAAAACCATATTCTTGCAAAAGACAATCTTCAAGTGGGATTTGGATGTACCATTCTTCATTACATTGGCTTCATTGTTTGCATCTTCATGCTTCTCCAATCCTTTCTTGTGGTAGACATGCTTCATGCTTACATGTCTCCTTCCAATCATGCTAGCTTCCTTAGTCCAAATGCCACATAGACTAACACAAGGATACCACCCATATTTCAATAGCTTATGCATATGCTTCTCAATATGCTTCTTGCTTCCATCTTTCACTTCATCATGATGCATAAATATATACACCAATGTGAACATTGATTTAGGAGAGGTCTTACCACTTGTTTATCAACACAAGGGCAGTGCCTAACTCCATTACAATACGATCGATGACTTCCATGCATATGAGTTCATAAAAAAAAATGGATCGGATTTCATGAAAAAGTTACAATGCCCTTGGATGAGCAAGGATAATTGACCTCCTTTGGATGAGCAAGGGTTGAAAACCTTTGAGATAAAGGTTAAAAAAGAACCTTATAAAAAGTTTTAAAGAACCTTTGGAGAAGGATTTCTTTCTTCTTTAAAAATCCTTCAAAAAATGCCTTTTTTTCCTCTGAACAAACACACGTTGCTGCGTGCTCGATGATGCGCCTACGCCTGACTGCGATACTACTGGCTGACTATCGTTGAAGCTTCCCTGCAGAGGCTGTCTGTTGTAGCAGCCAAGATGTTGCTTAAGCAGAAGCAACCACCAATACACAAAACACTGGCAGTCGACGAAAACGTGGATGGACGTCGGTGGGGGCTACCTAAGATGGCCGTTGACGTTTTCGTTTTGTTTACCAGCAGCTGCGCTGGGTTGTGTGGCTGTATTCCATGAAGGGCTGCCACACATGCTACTCATCAAGGTATTTCTTAAGTAACACCTACCACCATCCACAAGGGGAAGGCGAATGGCAGGCGACGGAAACAGTTAACGGACGTTAACGGAACAGTGACGTCGATGAAAATGCAGACGTTGATGAAATGTAGAGATGGCGGCCGCATTTTTTTTTCTTGCAATTTTGTCTTCCTTCTCCTTGATTGTGAGGCTAAGGAAACAATAGCTTAGCAACTTCAAAAGACTCTCATACCTCTTCTTCACGGCTCCAAAGCTTCAAGGAGATCATCGACGGCGGAGAACAAGGATAGAATTTTTTGATGGAAATTCACGTTTTCTTCTTCTTCTTCTCCTCCTCCTCCTCTTTGTTGAAGCTCTTTTGTTGCCTTCCTTCTTGATGCCTTTTTGCTTCTCACCTTCTTCTACCGCAGTCTTTCTTGATGAGGATGTGAATGGCTTATAATAGTGAGAGAGAAAGAAAAGGGGATTGAAGGGGAACTTAGCCTTTGCAAGGCTCTGATACCATGTCAAAATTATGGGGAGTATGCCCAACAAAAGCAATAGTTGATGGCAAGATAGAGCAACATATATGAGAGAGAGCAAGAACACAAGATGTATACAAAGCTTCTATATTACCTTCTATTTCAACCACTCCAAAGTTGGCTTAACCTTTACCTTCAAAGTGTTGTGTTACTTGTGTTACAAAAAGTGAGGCGTCCTACCTTTATATAGGGTTCACCAAGGGCTAGGGTTGGGCCAACCCTAGATCCCTTTTCCACCCAAATGCCCACTTTATTTGGAGTGTTTTCATACCTACATGACCTCTTTCTCTCACCCTTTATCACTTGTACATCATATATTTCAACAATAAGAGGATCATGCTTGACAACTTGTTGGAGAGGATACAAGACTTGAGAAGCCAAAGGAATAAACTTGCCCATGTATTTAACTTTGTGAATGAAAATCATTTATTGCTTTGTGTCCTTGGGAAGAGAAGCTAAAGCACCAGATCTTTCACCTTGTCATCATCTACTTCAATACAATTCTCTGAAATAACATGTCCAGGCAATTTAACTTTACGTTTAGCAAGGAAACAATTTTTTGGGTTAAGTTGATCCACCACTCATATCCAATCTTACGAATGAAAAGTTTAATTTTTCACAATACAAAAGTCTACTACTATAAATGCAAATGTCATCTCAAGGAACACCTTAATGAACTGCCCAAGATAAGGTGCAAACACAATATTAATCCTCCTTTGAAAAGAAGAAGGCCCATCAGTCAAGAAACTCCTCAATTTCTTCAAAAGACCTCCTCTCATTACCCATTACTTGCCCTATGTTCCCTTCATTCATGGGTTCCAAAGCAAGCATGGACACATCAACATCACTAGAATATAAACCTATGCTTCCCTCACTATCCCTTTCACTCTCAGTGTTTTTCCCTTCCTCTTCATCTTCTTCCCCTAACATTTTTTTGTCAATCATGCTATACTTTTTCTCATTCTTTTTTTATCATAAAGTATAATTATACCCTTTTCCTAATCTTAAACTGCACCCACTAACCTAAGCCATGGCCTTCCTAAAAGCAAACAAAAAGTACCCAACCTTGCAGGCATGATGTTACAATTTACCTTTACATTTATACCAAACACTTTTACATCAAGTTGAATCCTAAACCTTGAAACCCCACTTGTCTCTAACCCAGGCCTCTCCACACAAGTCAGTGTAATCACACATATCTATGCACCCCTATCAATGTATGCTTCTCACATACCTTGACCTTTGTGCCATGCATCAATAACTAGGCATGTGTCGAGAAGCTCCTCTAAGGAGTGCACCTTGATAATGCCTTTCCTTGGATCCTTACCTTTTGGATTTACCAACCTTTTCCACACCCTTCTTAGTCTTGGGCAGAGCTCCATGAGTTAGTCATAAGATACGTCCACCTTTTTGTTAAGAAGATCCTACTTTAACAAATAGTTTTCTTGACCATCTCCTAAAGTAAAATCTTCTACTTGATATTGCCTTCTAGGTTTAGTTTTCTTCTTACATGTTGATGCCTCTTCTTGTCATTTCCCCTTCTTGGATTCTTCTTGGTTACCTTAGGTTCTTTCTCTCTAGTTCTTTTCACGGGCATGGCATCAAGCTCTTGATCTGTGGTTAATTCTTCCACTTGAATCAAGCTTACAACCTACTTTTCCTTTCTCCTCAACAAGTGTCAAACCACTAGATCTTGGTTGGTCCTTGATTCCCACTACAAAATCATGACTTCAATTAGGCAAAGTTTATGGTAAAGGGTACATATCCCCCCTCCCCTCTCTGGGAGGTTTATCACAATTAGGGCTTGTATGGCCACATTCACCACAATTAAAATAGTTGTAGGGTTCAAACATCCTTCTAATCGTTCCCCTACCTCTATCTCCGCCATTTCCTTCATTTTGTCTTTCACCAAATGCTTCATACCCTAGACCAAGCAGCCTATATCCTCTACCTCTCCTCTTTCACCCCCTAAAAGGTTCAGACTAAAGTTCTTGAAAAACCTGACTACTTCATGTATTTCCTTTTTCAACTAATCATCATTTTGATTTTTTTACTAATAGTTGGGGTGAGGTTTGCACTAAATTCTTCACTTCTTCTTTGACCCCTTCCTCTATGGTCTCCACACCATGGCTCACTTCCTTCCCAAGCTGCCCCAAATTAATCATCTTCCACTCTTTCTCCCTAGCTAATTCCACGGCTTCCTCAAAAGTTTGAATATTTTTTAATTCCACTTTCAACCTTAAGTTCCCTCTCAAACTAGTAACAAACATATCCTTTTTTTAAATAGTAGGAGGGGTTTCACTTCTTAGAGAAACACACCACCTATCCCACAGTTTTGTGAAGTGGTGCACATAAATGTCCACTCTGTCTTTCTAAATTAACCCCAAAATTTCATGCCACACCCGATTAGGATCTTCAGTGTTCTAATAATAATGTTGCAAGAAATCTTTCTTTGTAGCTTCATAGGTAAGCTCTTGTGGAGGATCTCTTGCCTGCAAAGAAGCTTCATAGCCCTTCAACTATTGTTAAACAATAACAAAGAATCCTTAGCAGCATAAAGACAGGCTCTTACCTGCTTTTGATCAAACAAGTGATCTCCAACTGGTCCACAAATTTTTTGGCATCTTCATATAGCAACCCATGGAAAAGTGGAAAATCTTGAGCCATATCTATACAATTGGCAAAACCAAAGGCACCTGAAATGGACTCTTGATTAGGGGCACCAAAAGGATGTGAGGTGATAAGCAGCAATTATTCTTTGCCTCTATAGCTAACCTCTGTTAGACTCTCAACCCTTAAAATATACTCAAGGAGAACTCTATGACTCTTTGCTAAACTCCAAACCACAATCATAATAAATCAAGTTTGAACAGCATACACTCCCAAAGAAACTACCATAATAACCTTTCCCTTCCAAGAAGTTGATATGGCAATCTTGCTAGATATTGGGTTTAACACACACCCAACTAACAAGTAAAGCCACTAACACACCTCAATGGAAATCAGTCCCACATATGAGTTTCCAAGGGAAAAAAAGCCTAACACCTAATATAACCATCACAAGGGAAAACACTATTGGCATGTGGCAAAGGTACCTGGTTTTATACAAAAAACCGCTTTTGGATATGTCAACAGACTTGAATCATGGTTATGTTTAACAAAAGAAGAAACTTGGTATTCACATAAAGTCAATTACAATCCGTGCCTTCCTCTCACACTATCTTTACATCAATTACTCATTTTGGTAAATCCCAGGGAATTTGCACATCACACAACCCTGTTTTGGTAGTAGTTAGAGTAAGATGAACCATTTGTATTCGGTGCGGAAGGAACATAAAATATCTAGTGGGAAACCCTCTATTGAGATATGTTATATCCATGGCTCTAGTACAAGGGACAAGATCATGATACAAACACTTTCGCCACTTCCACACACCCACACATTATATGAGATTTTAGCCATTACAAGATGATAAAATGACTTGTATGTAACTTTAGCTTGTGTGCAACCTTGCCTTTATCCTCTTACTTCCACACTGATAACACAAACATAACACGATGACTCAAACCCAACACATCCAGACACACCGTCAATACCAACACATCCAGACACACCATCAATACCAACAATTATCAAAACCCAACACATCCAGACACACCATCAATACCAACAATTGTCAAAACACCCACACTCCCAAAATCGGCCTTGGCTTTACTAGCCCACACCAACTTAAGTACAATGATTATAAATGCTCACATGTTAAGAGCACACTCCCCGCGACATCACACAACACACCACAACTCACTACCCAAAGAGAGCCCTACAACTAAATGATCGAATTGCAAGAGATAGCTTGCAATTTCACACACACATTCACCATAGCCATTAGGGAAAATTTGGACTATGAAATGGGCCCTGTAAGAAATCCTAATTTTTAGTAATTTTTTGATTAAAAATGCTAATTTTGACCCCATAGTGGGAGACAAAGCAAATGATTCCCCTATTTTTTATAGACTTTGTAGGTCCTACCATCTACATTTTATCCACTCTCTCACTATCTTTTTGTATTTTTATAGTCTAGAGTTTTGGAATATTTTAATCCACTAATTTTAGATGCAAGTTACATCACCATTCCCAAGGTTTCACTTTTTGGCCATAAAGGACCCAAAAATTGACTTTTTTAAAATTTTTATTTTTTTGAGTTTTTCTATTAAAAAACTTTCCTTATACATCTATAAACCCAAAAAGTAAATTTTTTATATCATTTCTTAGTTATAACTACCTCATAACAATCTTGTCATATCTTTTTAACTTCTACGATATCTAATGATTGTAAGATACATTCTAATATTTTATACCAAAAATAGAAGAGCGTTTTATTGAGTCCTCATAAAAAATGACTTTTTGATATTTTTCACATTCTAGTGTATTTTCATGTAAAACTTTTCTCCCAAATATATATATATATTGAATAAATTATTTTTTAATGTCATTTTTAAACCATAACTCCCAAATATATATCAATTCGAAAAAACCTATTTTTTAATGTCTTTAAGGATGCAAGTTGCATCACCATTTCCAAGAGTTTAATTTTTGGCCATAAGGGTGCCCAAATTTTATTTTATTTTTTTCATAAAAAAAACTCTCCTTATACATATATATACCCAAAAAGTGAATTTCTTATGTCATTTCTTAGTCTCATAACTTCCTCAGAATCTTCACTCTTTTCATATCTTCCTAACTTCTATGCTATCTAATGATTACAAGATGCATTCTAATATTTTATATCCCAAAATAGAAGAGCATTTTTTTAGGCCACTAAAATAATGACTTTTTGATACTTTTCACATTTTAGTATATTTTCATGTAAAACTTTTCTCCCAAATATATATATATATATATATATATATTGAAAAGTTTATTTTCAAACTAGTACTCATTTTAAAGCAAGAAATCTAATCATTGTAAGGTTGCACTATTCTCTATCTATTTTTTAATACCAAAATAAGAAGGTCGTTTTTAAAGGCCATTAAAAAAATCACTTTTAGATATTTTTCATATTTTGATGTATTCTCATGTAAAACTTTTTCCTTAAAAATATATATAATCTCAAATTTGAATTTTACTTGTTATTTTGAAATAAAAAACCATCCCACTCCTTTCATTCTTATGTTGTTTGGCTTGGTTTATGTGATGTGTAGAATCGGAGGGAGTCCTATCTCTTATATTGAAGTTGGATCAGGGTCAACTAGTAAAAGGGAAAAGATTGGAGCGAATAGGAGTCACATATATAAATGAAGCAATGTCATATTATGCAAAGAACAAGAATAAAATCCCTTCTTTCAATGTTCAATGTGAGAAGGATAATTGGTGGCTTGGAGCCTTTGAGGTTCCAAAGGAGAACACTGAGGTGTTGAATTGGATGCTTCAATGATGCCCTCAAATTCTAGAAGTCATCAAACAACACATGAATGGGGAGGAGCTTGAAGTGGATGGTGTGGGCTCCTTTCGTGTGGATTGGCATCAAGGTGGTGATTTGAAGAGCCAAAGAGCAAGGATGAGCTCCGATGGGTGGAGGGGATCTTGTCTTCTGATTTAGATGCAACACCAAATAGGGACACAAAGGATCCAAATTGGGCACCAATTATTCGTTTCCCAATGGAGAGTATACACTTTTGCACATTGCATATGCCATGATAAGGATTTTTGATAGGTTCCTTAAGCTTCACCTTGACTATGCATTCACTATGCAGCCATAGCCCAAGCAATAAAGCAAGTGGAGGAGCAATAAAGCAAGTGGAGGAGCTCCTCAACTCTCTGGGAGTGCATGGAAGGAATGTAAAGATTGTGAAAGATCTTAAGAAGTCTGGCACACATCATATTGTTGCTCAACAAGTATCAATGAGCGGTGCAAAGGCGAGGCGATTCTTGCATCCTATGAACCATCGAGGGAGGAGCCTGTGATGGGAGCATTGGAAGGATCTTTGCAAGTGTACCACACAGATCTCAACAAGGATCCAACTCTACAATACAAGCGAAAGAAGGTGTGGGCTTACTTTGACAAGGTTGTGACAACTATGTTAAAGAGCACAACAATTCAAGAAGAACAAAGTGTGTTCAAATAGATGTGACAGAATTCATCAAGCTTGTTAGTGAGAGTTGGGGAGATACCTCCATTACATATTACATGGTAAGATATTCTCATCTTAATTATTTATCGTCATTCATTAATTACCGTACAATTACTAAAATTCCATAAATTAAACAATTGTCTTCATAATTTCTTACTTGGACATTTTTTCCTAGCACATTATATATGTACATGGACCGTATTTTCTACAAAAATACAGGTCCTTAGATATGTTCTTAGTACCCAAGGCATGGAAAAATCACATTACGCAGCCAAAGGAGTGTACTTCAAGAATACTCGAAAGGTGGAGGGAAGACACGTAGCAATTATCTTGTGGAGATGTTTAATTGGTTCTATCGCAATCTTGCAAGAAATGTTACTAGGGAAAAGGCTCGAATGTCATCAATTACTAAAGCCGCACGACTTAAAAGGAAGGAGGCAAACATAGAGAAGTGGAATGGAAGTTCAAGAGTAGGCCATGTCGCATGGCATGCCACAATGGCAAGACATGGCAGACGCGTCCTCCTCGAAACCCTCCTCCTCGTGCCCCCAAGAGGAAACAACGCAATGGCATGGCAGCTCTAAAGGAGATTCGGAGGTTCCAGAAGAGTGTCGACCTCCTCATCTCGAGAGCTCCTTTTGCACATCTAGTCAGAGATACTATACGATTTTGGGGGCCGAGACAAGAGGATGAAAAGTCTTGCCCCTTGGATGCAATCCAAGAAGCAGCGAAGGCATTTTTGGTCACCATGTTTGAGGATTCTAACCTGTGTGCAATCCATGCAAAGCTGGTCATAATCATGTGTAAAGACATGAAGCTGACAAGCACCATTCAACGTGATAATGTTTAAATATCCCCCCTTATGATGTACATGATTGGACAATGTAAAACTTCACTTAATATATTCTTTTTTTGGTGCTTCTCAAGTTGTCCATCAAGGCCTTTATTGCATGTGTATCTGTATCAAAATTGTATCAAAGAAATCTAAATGTATTTGATTTGTATGCTTCATTTGCAAGGGTGATTTGTATATCTCACTTGCTATTATGTATAGTTTTAAGGCTTAGAAAAGTTTAAAAAAACCAGAATGTATCATTTGAAGGCCTAAAAAAGCAAAAAAGCCCCAACCTGAATAAGGCAACTTTTGAAGCCTGTTTGGGAAAAAGTCGCCCTGTTCAGGTTGGGGCTTTTTTTTGCTTTTTTTAGGCCTTCAAATGATACATGCTTGCAATGTATGATATAGATAATTCTCAAAAGACTTTATATTCTTGTGCAATGTATGATACAAATAGGGCTCACTTTGACAATTTAATTCTATAAGATTTAAATCACCAAAAGGTACATGGATTCATCAATCATATGAATGAGTAGCTGTACAGTGGTACAATGAACATCACCATGAAGTGGCCTTTATGATCCTCCATATATCATCCATACTCAACACATGCCTATATCTCTACTTTGCCTTCATAGACACCTCTAATCCCACCCATGCTCACTCCATGCCTAAATCTATGATTTGAGTACATGGACACCATGTAAAATTGTGAACTGACACTTCAGTATTTGTATGTATCCAAGATGCTTTAAAAAATTGAACCCCATTTTATGAATTGAATCCCATTTCATGGTTGGTGAAAATTTACACAGAGGAGGAGGTTCAGGCTCTAGGCCTTGCTATGACCCTTCAGAAACTGATCCCCTTAGACATAAATTAAAAATATTCATCCTTTTACATTCACAAATTGATCCCAACAAATTCTAAGTGAGTTTCTACACTGACAAGGGGGATTGGATGAGGGTTTTTTGACAGTAGCCTTGCTATCACCAAGCAATTTACAACTAAATAATATTAAAATAAAAAAATATTGATACATATGGTTGAGAGGAAGGTTTACAAAGGCAAAAAGACCCCTAACCTGAACAGGGGGACTTTTGCCTAGACAAGCTTCGTGTCTGGGCAAAAGTTGCCCTATTCAAGTGCAATGTATGATATAGATAGTTCTCAAAATATGCTTGCAATGTTAACATTAGGAACAGTGCAACATTTTACCATTTTACTTTGAACTCTAAATAACTAGGTGATGTCAGGGATAGTGTGAAGGCACCACATTTTCCATTTTATCGGTAGCTCATCATGGGAAAAATGTATTTATCTACGGTTCACATTAATCAAACTCTCTCCTTCCATGTGTAAGAACTCTCTCATCATGTAAAAGGGTATCTTTTATGATCTTAATACTAATTTGTAGGGCACTATATATCTTTAATTTTAAGCACCTAGTTTATAGCAAGGCCTATATGAATGCTTATACATGACAATTGAAGGCTAGAAAATGCAAAAGGAGTCCCAACCTGAACAGGGCAACTTTTGCCCAGACAGCAAGCATGTCTGAGCAAAAGTTGCCATGTTCAGGTTGGGGCTATTTTTGTATTTAGTGGCCTCCAATTGTCATGTACAAGCATTCACATTCACATACACATAGGCATTGCTATCAATTAGAGCTGGGTGTTGGCTAAATCAGACAGAACTACACACTCATTGTGGTCAGAGAGGACAGGGGGAGACATCATGGGAAGTTGGCCCAAATCAATCACTACTGATACCCCATAATAAACATGCATGCAATTCAGTGTTATCCACAATGGCTTTCTCTCTCTCTCTCTCTCTCTCTCTCTCTCTCTCTCATATCATAGCTGGATAGGACAGAACTACACATTAGACAGGACAGGGGACATCATGGGAAGCTGGCCCAAATTAATCATCACTACTAATACCACAAACTAAACATGCATGCAATCCAGTGTTATCCAAAATGGCTCTTTCTCTCTCTGATATCATGGAAACTTACATTATTCAAACTTTATGTAGACATTATGTATAGAAAAACCCACTTGTATTAATAAAAAGGAGTTACACTGATTGTCTTTAACAAAGTAGTAGTGTCGCGAGCACAGTATCTACAATAATTTTTCTAGGCTAACTCATAATG
The DNA here is from genome assembly GCF_041138505.1 of Cibotium barometz. Taxonomy (NCBI): domain Eukaryota; kingdom Viridiplantae; phylum Streptophyta; class Polypodiopsida; order Cyatheales; family Cibotiaceae; genus Cibotium; species Cibotium barometz. The sequence continues at coordinate 36,758,856 of NC_141050.1, forward strand.
TTCTTGAGACGCCTAGCTACAGTCTTGCACCTCTTCTTGCTAAGAAAGGGTCCCCGACAATATGGCATTGACAACACAATCTCGGTCCTTCTGACCAATACTCTCCATAAATGCAGTGTGTGCAAGCACTTTAGAAGCATAACCCCCTTGGAAGGCAATGTACGCTGTAACCTTGTTGATGCGCACTATCTTGTCAACGTTTCTTGGAATCGTTGACAAGTATAGGACCTTGCTAAGTACTTTGAGGGCTGACATGTATAGAAGCTTTCCATGGGGTGTACCACAACAGGGTGTTGAGGTGCAATACGACCCATGTAATGGGCCAATGCAGCATCTCTTCCAAAACCCTCGCATGTGCCACCTTTACGTTGAGCCCAAGCATCTACAAAGAATATATGTTGTACACAAGAAAGAGGATTAGTGGAATTCTAGTAGTATTATCAAATTATATTTATTAGATTCATACATAATTTATCTCACCGTGTGTTTGAAATCAGAGCCACCCACCTCAGGCTTGCAAATGTCAATGGAGGACTTGTGTTCCTCCAACGACACTAATGTAGCATCCTCAGACTCTCTGGTCGACGCGGCAAATATTCTTGAACTTTTCTAAACTCCTCCTCAGTCTCACAAGGCTTTGATCAACCTCTGCAATTGCTGATTTTAGGATCATCACCGACTCATGCACACCACCCTGCACCGGAATAAGCCCTTGTTGCAAAGCTTCTGAGCCCTTGTTGTTGTCGATGGGAAATTCATCATTCACATCTAACAAGGAGAGGCACTTGGCTTGGTTGAGCTTGTAGACCTTTTCTAGGTCATGTAAAAAGAGGAATTCCTCCCCTTCAATCACCGCAGAGCTGAGCTTACTAAGCTCAAGCTCTGGCATCTCATGTGTAACCTCCTTTCCCTTGCCCACTCCATCTGGTACATCTAGGGTACCCTCTATAGGACACTCCCCCACCTCTTCTCCACCCTCTGTTGTGGCTGAGGCACTTGCCTCTCCAAAGCATGGCACCAATGCCTTTGACGAGGATGCTTCACTAGATTGAGGTGCCTCAATTTGTAGGAAAGTTCCTCTCTGTCAAGTCACTCGGTCCTCTTCAAGAACTCAAGAAACCTCTCGTATGCCATGTTTGGGTCCATGTTGGAAGGGAGTGACGAATGCTAGAAATGGAGTGATGAGTGCTGAAAGAGAGAGGAACTTCAAAACAAAGTGTTAGAAAATGAGAGAGGTCCTATATTTATAGACTGCAAAATTAAACATTGGGCATTTCATACTATAACATAAGTGACCAGTAAATAACCCCAAATTTATATAAAGATATAAATTAAATCGACAAGACATAACACAAAGAACCATCATTTTATAATAGGTTTGATACAAAACCATCTTAATTACAAAAAAAAAAGACAAACAGCCCCTCGACGACTTACGACACTAATTCTAAAGTCTAAATTTGCATCCACCGTTACTCCAGTCTTTGCAAACCTTTAAGCTCTTTTCCAAATGTCTTCCAATCTAAATAAGGAAACACAAGTGTAATAAATAAAACAACATATTCAAAAAGCACAAAGCAACACAAATTTACAAATATCAAAGCTCACCTTTCGTCGGCCAATCTTGATGCTTGCTTCTTGGACATCTTGAAATCCCAGAATGAGCAAATGCTCCCGAACATCTCCTAAGCTCCATTCATTGCTTGCATTCACCACCCAATTGAACCATCAGGAAGAGTAACAAATAAATCTATGGGTGTATCCACACCCTCACTTGATTGCAAGGGAACCCACTCCCCATTCTTCTTCATCCATCGTTCATAGAAGAATCGAATGGATAAGCTCTGACGAGTCTTCAAGTATCGAAAGGTCACACTTGAAGGCACCACTTTACACGAGTAGATATCACCTTTGTGTAACCCCTCCCACAATATTCCATCCAGTACCCAAGACATTGTCAATTTGTTCAATTTGCAATTTCTTGCAAATGAACATTATTGGGATGGGTTGTGGAGAAAGCTTGGAGAACATAAATACAAATAGATGAATTGGGGCAAACCATCCAAGCCCCACAGACTTAGAGGCCCTAGAGAATTTTAAGGAGAAGTGTATATCAGAATACATCTTGTTTTTTAAGCATTAACACTCCACCTATCCAAAATTAGCCACTCTACACTATGTAAAGAGTCCATAGGGATGTCCTCAAGGCTACCATATTTTGTAGGCCGAGAAGGGACTTTATAAGAGTGTGTGTAAAAGAATATATTTTTGTTTGAAGAGGGCTCTATGATTCTCACCTGGAAACATTAGCTCACCTATTGTACTATGAAAAGCACTAAACACACCAGTGAGGCTTCTCGAAGGTTGTTCTTCAATATAGCTTGATGGGAAAATGCCTGCAACCCACATACCATAACTAGTTTAAAAAAACAACCCATTTCCAAATTAAATTATAGCCACATACTTATAGTTGCAAGGGAGCCTATTCCTCTCCATGGAAGGAGGAAAATACATGTCTACAGCCATGTAGACATGTTGTATTATTGCCTTGATTTCTCCATTCTTATCCTTCTTGAAATGAAGAATCCTTCCCTTCCAACAGTGTTCCAAAATGCCACGGTTAAGAACTCGATGTGGACCTGTGGCACTTGGTTACATATAAACCCAATCTTTCACTCTATATGGATGCCCGATCCATCACCTTCATCATCTGTAGTGTTGTAGAGAGAAGGTATTCAACTTGGTCTCTTACTAGAGGTAGGCATAATGAGATGTATGGGTGAAGAAGAGTGAGGAAAAGAGAGGGCACAATAGCTTAAGAAATGATTAAAGAAATAGAAGATTATGAAGAAATAGAAGATTAAAGTTTGGTATGGGTGAGCAAGAGAGAGCAAGATGAGATTAGGGAGCATAGTAGCTTTAGAGATGATTATGCAATAATAAAAGATTAAAGAAGCTCGTGGAAGAGGATTAGAGAGAGATTAAGAGCTGAGAGAGCTGAAATGAGCTTGAAAAATCGGTTTCCCACCATAGAATATAATTAGGTAGCCTTTTTTGAGGTAAAAATACCTTTTTGGAGGGAAAACCAAAATTTTAAATTTTTAGGTTTTTTTTGGCCGAGCTGCACTTTTTTATTTAAAAATGTTGGCCTATGTCATTTCAAAAAGGAGATTTGACCCTTGCCTTGAACTTTAGTGTAGAGAGAGGTGGAAGATAGGGGGACAAGGCTAAGAAATGTAATAACTACCCTATATTTTATAGCCAAAGCTATAGTGGATAGAATGTGCACTCCCTCCCCCCTTCCCATTGGTGGATAGAATGTGCACTCCCCCCCCTTCCCATTGGTGGATATCTTGATTAGCACTAATTTTTTGATTAGTAAAGGGTCCATTTTGTAGTCCATTTTCTCCCTAATGAAACACACATCATGAAATGACCATGCTCAAGATCAGACTCATAGTTTTGTCAACATGTTGATAGGCTAATTAGGAAGGAAGCCTTTAACTATGACCTTCAAATATTGATAGGCTAATCAGGAAGGAAGCCTTTAACTATGACCACTTGAAAGAAGAACTCATGAGAATGAGTGTTAAAAGACTCAATCACACAAGCTATATCACAGTCTTGTTTGGGTAGTAGCAAGAGGAGTCACGTTCATGGTCTTCACCAATGTGATTATAGGAAGATTTCCATTGTTGCCCACCACAATCTTTAGCAATAGTCACTTGACATGTTCACCATCTTCTTAACAATAGCATCACGGTCTCCAACAGGCTTGAGTAAGATCTTCCAAATGAGTAGCATGAAGCAGTTTCATGCCCCTCGTATCCTCCCCACTATGAGCCACTCAGCTCTTCTACTCTCAACAATCTAGCAGCATACCAAAATCAACACCCATACCAAATAATATACATGTTACCCTTTGAGACTACCAAGTTACTCTCCCAACAACAATGCCTGATACCATCAAGTGCCTCTTCCATTGTCCGTTGTTGTGAACACCTCTAAGCCATTGTTGGCTGGCCAAGCCCATGTAGTATAAGGATATAAAGCCACATCAGGAAGCTCTTGGAAAAACTTCATGGCCTAAGCTCAATCACACATACCACTCATGCAAGAAAATGATACTATAAAGCTACAAAATATAATGATGTAGAGCCAAGACAAACACCCCACATAGGCAAAAGAGACATGCCATAACACCTACTCTAGATACAAGCCAACTGTCATTGGCGAACAAAAACCACCAGAACACTACCCATATATACATGTTTTTTTAGTTTGATTTGTCAGCCTCACAAACGACATCACCTGTCCAAAAAATAGTGCACTTGTAGTTAGGAAGAAGCATTGGAAATATCTTCCATCCAAATGATAGTCTACCAAACAATCCAATATACTCTTATCAACCTAGTTTAGGTTCATGTCACGACTCAACTGACACACAAGAAAGTGTTACTAGCCTAAGACATCAAGATTTGTTAAACACAAGTTACAATGAGGAAATGATGGATCAATGGGAGGAAAGTGTGGACTTACATCATGGATATGCAATAACAAAAGCACCTATCAACTCTTTCATACCACCGCCACCAACTCGAACCACAAGTAGTATTTTATGGAGATCTTTAAGCTATTTTGGTATGAAACCTATGACAAAAAACCATGTCTAGCGAGAAAACAAGAGTTATATATAGTTAAGGAAGGATGCAATTTTAAGGGACCTTGGTTAAGCCAAGAGTAAGGACCTCTAGAAGGTATGTTCCATTTAGCTTAGCCTTTAACTAATGTAAATAGAGATTGAGTTGTAACCTGATGAGCTAACAACTCATGTGAAGAAAAAGAAGAAGTTCTATTGACACATAAAGGATTCATGGAATAAGAGCTTCTAGAACATAAACAATTAATTATGTATATTCACAAGAAGAAGAAAGGGCTTGGCAACATCTAAGTGATCCACTACGTGTTATATGCGAATGGATGCATGGGAAGTGCCTATTGTCTCAGAACAAATGATTACAGAGAAAGCTGATGATTCTTGAGAGGATCCTTGACAGGAGACACTGCTTGATAGGATCCTTGATAGGAGACACCTTTCAAACAGCTTCATATAGACACCATTGGTTACAAGGTCTTTAATAGAAGCTCCTAAATTAGGTATTGAGGCTTAAGATAAAGGAAGCTCCCAAATTAGGTATTGACACCATTGGTTACAAGGTCTTTAATAGAAGCTCCTAAATTAGGTATTGAGGCTTAAGATAAAGGAAAAAGTCATAAAATTGAGATCTAAGTGGAAACTCTGATTATGCCAAATTCAATCGAGACTACTAATGGACCTAGAGAGCAAGAATCCTTTGGGAAGTGGGTGAAACATTGGCTCAACCTTGAAGAATTCTTTTATTCCTATTGTGGTAAGAGCTACAAGGGGCAAGAACTTGAGACGAGTGGTAGAAACAGAAACCAAAATAACAAGGGTGCACGTCCCTATGTACCAAATAACAATTTAGACTTGGATCAACAATCTTGTCACTATGGTAGGATGACCTACATTGAGAACCCTAGGAGTTGGAGTCACTCCTATGATACCATCTTGTATATAATATGAGGGGGAGGATACATACCACCAGCTTTACTAATACCAATTACAAGTAAATCAAACCAAGCCAACCCAAGTGGCTAAATTGGTGCACGAGTTTCAAGGAGATATAGATCCTAGCCAACATTCAAAGGTTTTTGCACAAATTGATGCATGAGTTTCAAGGAGATATGGATCCTAGGCAACATTTAAAGGTTTTTGCACAAATCAATGGAAGAGATTCAAGGAGATACAGAACCCATGAAACATTTTTAGGTTTTTGCACAAATCTATGATACATTTGGCAAGTTGGATCACTTCGCTAAGGTTAGAGCATGTAGTGTCACGATAATAGTAGAAAACGATCAAGTGAGTGGTTAAAATCTCTTAAAGATGAGGGGAAAGTGACCTTAGAAATTTTATGGTTGGATTTGTTTAATGTGGAGTGAAGCTACCCAATTGAGAAATCTCATTTAGAATGATAATGAAAGCATACTTGAGTTCATAGCTCACATGAAACATGTGAATTAAAGATGTTAAGAAAGGGAGGGAATGAGTTATGTCCAATTTTTATCAATACTTATTATCAGATTATGTAATACAAGTCTTCAATGATCATGTGATTACTAGCGGTGGCTTACAAACATGGGATGCATCATGTCTAGTCATTAGACTAGATGATAACATGAATGATAAAGTGGGAAAAAATTTAAAAGCAATAATTTTTTTAGTTGTGTTATAAGGTACCCAAGCAACTAATCAAGGTCCTAAGGAGTACTTAGATGTCAGTGTGGTGGATAGAGCTCAATGCAACATTGTTGGAAAAATTAGGGCAAACACTTAAAATTACAGATACAGGAGATAATGCAAGATATGCACATTTGTATCCTCGTAGAGATCTAGTATTATGGTGTGCAATATGTAACCAAAACCATACCAATGTTGAGTGTCATTACTTGAGAGAAAAAGTCCAACATTATATTAAGGGCATTATATACAATCGTGTAATGAAATCATTACGAAGGAAGCTGGGATTCTATTTACATCTTCATCGAAGAGGTTTGAAGAGGGGTAGTTTGAGACATCAAAACATTGTTGGCAAAAGTGGTTAAGGAAAGGCTAAATGGTTATCCTTCAAGGATTCTATAGGTTCTAGGAACTAAATCAATGGTATGTTATAAAACTTACAAGATCCAATCATACTATGCATACAACATCAAGCTCTGACACATACACTTCTAATGGTCTAGCATATGAAACCAATGGTATGCTGTTATGGCTCACTCTAACCCTCTTTGAAACACATCCAAAAGGAGATTACCTGGTGAACCGCAACTGTCGTGAGGATCTTCCCAATGGCCGAGCTCGTAACCCTTGAGGTCTCCAAGCTCTACAACTCCTTGAAAAGCAATTCCACCGTGTCTCCCACGAGCGTTATCACACCGTCGTCTTGCACTACGGTCCTCGTCCCTCCTCTCACCTCACTTCACTCACACACACTCACTAGCATGCATTAGGGAGAGAGATTAGCAAGAGGATTAGCAAGAAAAAGACTCAATTGCACAATAGGAGAGTATGTTGTATTATGAGAGAAATTCACTTATATACATCGCCATAAGTGTTCACACTCACTTAAATTATGGCCGGCCGGGTACTTTAGGCTCATAAGAGGCCTAACGCTATTACAATGACTACTCGCGTAATATATCCATGAAGTACATCACTTAGGAATTCATCCTAACTTACTACCACACGCTCTTGAAGCGAGAATTGCCATAAATACTCCGTCACACCATTACGGGCGCCCATCTAAGTTGTAGTTTTGGACACTATTGCTTCATATCTTGAATGTATGACCCTTTGGTGCATCTACCGTGACAACTTGATGTAAGATAATGGCGGTAGCTCTTGTTAATCCTAGAATTGGATTAACATATGCGAACAAAATCAAAGCAACGTCATATAATATGCATCTCATTTCAATGGTGGTATAGCATATGACATCATCTGTTATTGTACAACTAGATATGTCAGTTTATATGGTGTGAGTCCCATCCCATTCCATTTGTCAGTGTATATGACTAGATACATTAGTTTATATAGTATGAGTCTCATCCTGGGCATTCCATCTATATGAGTACAACTAGATATGTTAGTTTGTATGGTACGAGTCCCATCCCATTTCATCTATATACGTATGGCTAAAGAAAACCCATTAAACAAATTCACCTCATATTTTTCTTGTTTATTTCACCAAAGTGAATGCCTACGTTTTATGCAACCAAGCATCAACAACATCTCTTTCACTTTCTCCAAGCACAAAACGACTAGAAGGTTCAACACATATTTTGACCTAATCATTTACTAATCACATATTAACACCATAATTAGAACGGAATTGAATACAAGATGATTGGAAAAGTGCTAACACAGGGCAGGCGTCAAGTACACCATCACTTTGATTTCTCAAGCTGATTGGGAAAGTGCTAAAACCACAAGGTAGGAGTCAAGCCCATCACTTTGTTGGATCAAGATGATTTGGGAAAGTGCTAAAACCATAAGGCAAGAGTCAAGCATCATCACTTTGCTTGATCATACTACTACAAGTTGCAAACATGTTACAAACTTAACTCCTAGGAAATTGGATTTTTTTTGCCAAATACAGCTTGCAAACTTGCCACATTTGTCCCCAAATTCGTTGACCATCAACATGTTTGAATTTTCAGATAGATTTTCAGGAGGAATAACCAATCCATGTAGATAGTGAAGAAGATGAGGAAGAAGCCATAACCCCTACCACACCATCCAAGAGGCACAAGAAGCATAAAGGTGAATTTGACAATTTTGGTGATGAGCTCATGGAGGAACAACTCAAAGGTGTGCACCACAAGACAACACAATCACAACTGATGAGATCATGGTAGAAGTAGCTCAATGGTGTGCACCATAGGATAACACAATCATAGTTGATGAAGGTAGGACCTTTACGATAGCTCATCACACTCCGTAGAGTATTTTGATGTTACCAAGAGGTCTAAAGCGCAGGCACGCCATGAATAAGATAGGGCTCGGTCAAATTACTTCAAGCCTACCATGGGGCATGGACATACAAAGAGTGGTTTAGTATGTTTCATTCTACAATCCAACCACAATACAAGGTATGACCAAAGGTGAGCAAGTAAGGAGATGTTGATGCATCTTAATGTAGACACGGGAAATGCCCTCAATCTACATGTAACCAAAGTTTAAGAAGAAGAAGTTGGAAAAGAAAGATAAACAAAAGTTGGGCATTACCAAGGGCCACAACCAAAAGGGCTTCAAGTATGCCAAAGTACATAGTACCTACTAGAGCCCTACAATTACAATAGTGCAGCTAGTGGATAGATATAATAAGTGTAATATGAATATAACCCATAGAGTTAGAAGGCTAATAGACGGCAAAATTAGGTGGATTACTTCTACAACAAGATCCAAACAACTTGCAATACCCATCAATAAAATGCAAAATCCTCAAGTGTTGGTGGCCAAAGTTATTTACCATGTGTATTGAAGAAGGAGATGCCACTGCCTCTAAGAGGGGGAATAATTGCATTGGAATCTATGCAAAACTTCGTAGAAGCAAAATCTCCAACAAACAAGGGCCTTAGCATCGCCATTTCCCAAGACTCAAGTGGTAAGATTTATTTTCATGGAGTCTTTAAAAGAGATAAGCAAGGAGAAAGTGGGATTAAACTTGAGAATCTACAATAGTGAAGCCAATTGTGCCACTGCTAACAACAGAAGAGAAGCCTAATGTAGAGCTTGATGTTTTAAAGGTGTAAGCACAAGGAGAATAACAACGACAATAACATCATCATCAAGCATAAGGAGAACAACAGTTAATAACAACGACAATAACATCATCATCAAGCATAAGGAGAACAACAGTTAATAACAACGACAATAACATCATCATCAAGCATAAGGAGAACAGCAGTAACATCACCATCAACAAGCACAAGGAGAAAAATCACAACAATAACATCATCATCATCAAGCATAAGGAGAAAAATCACAACAATAACATCATCATCATCAAGCATAAGGAGAACACCGATCCCCCCCGAGTTAGATGGGTCCCTCCACTAGCAAGATTGCTAAAAGTGTCTTCATTCGGTCAAGACTAAACACTTCAGTGGTTCTAGATCACATAGTTGGCATCACCTAGTTAGGCTATCCACCTATGCCCGATGGGACAAGAGGGCAGAACATGCCCAGCATTGATTACATTCTTAGGGATAGTTAATCCAGACAGCAGACAGACAACCCTCCAAAAGACTACTGCTAGAAGAAATGAGCATAAAGACTTAGCCTTAGCAACATTTTGTAGATAGAACACAACATACACCATAATAGTCCATTACATTATATTCTAGACAATGCATATATGGCTCAAAGCAATTGGAGTGACATGAATACATGATTACAATCCCATGATGCTAATCTTTTTCCTCCCCTTCTCCTACTCCCAATTGTCTAAGCTACGTGGTGTGATTGTAATAAATTTTGTATTTCAATCTTCTAGAAAGGATATTTAGATTCATTGGTGCATGAGATCCTTTGGATATGGCGAGGTCAAGATCTTCTATAGCTTGATAATAAATATTTGTTTAGACATCTTCACAAAGGCTCTTGGGAGATATCTTCACAAAGGCTCGTGGGAGATATCTTTTACAATGGTAGATTTATTAATTAGATATCAAACTAAAGAGTTAGTCACCTATGGACATTGAGGGAGGTGTTGGAAGTGAATGCTCCACCCTTGACTAGCTCTATTTCTTAAGGCCCCCTTTATGAGGAAGTGGGTAGCCTAACCACACAACAAGACTTGAACATTAAATGGTGTGTTTAGGTTGTTAGAGACAATTTAGATAGGTTTTATACACAACCAAATAGACTACATGAAAGTATGAAATAATATTTTGATACTTGGTTGTAAAAAAGGGCATAAGGATATATATTTCAAGAAAATATTCTCCAGACACCTCATCCTTGAGTTGTGGGGCCTCAATTCGCATCTCTATAAGTTTAGATGGGCTTGGAAGTTTCACTCCAATCATAAATTTTCTATATAGTCTAATCTTAGCCTATTTAGGTGGCATGATTAGTTGAGTTTAGCGGACCACAAATGACATGAGATTAGATTGGCCTTATATATATACTAATAATACCAATCATCATTCACACCCATCTACCTTCACTCCTTGTGTACCCTTGTATCCTTTATGCATATAAGACTCATCAAATGAGTATTAAGTCATAGCATTAATTATCCTTTCACTACTAGAGCACATAAGTGGGAAGCAAAAGCTATCTATTGTAAATCACCTTTTATATACTCATTATTTTTTCCAAAAATCATATTTCTAAGGTCATAACAAGATTTTGTTGAATATGATTTTTTTCCAAAAATCATATTTCTAAGGTCATAACAAACTTTTGTTGAGTGTAAAGATTTATTTGGTTTCCTCTTCTCCACTACGGATACCCCCGTTCTCATTCTGTACATTTATGGCTTTCCTCCCTTACCGTGTTTTAACTTAACCAAAGTATAGAATACACACTACATCACACAATTAACTCCTTCCATTTCAGTCCATGGATTGCTATTGTATGTAGTTGGAATGCAAACGTGCCAACACCAAAGATGTCATTCATGTAACATTCAAGAACACACCTGCCTACCTTTTTTATTACAATAACCCATATCATGTATGTGCCTATTTTAAAAATCGTAACAACTGTTCTAGTTCACGATTTCATAAGATTTAATTCTTGTTTAATGTTTAATGTGATTTCATTTCCATTCTCTTCTTCTAACACAATAACTCCCTCCACACCAAAGCTTCGTATTCACACTAACGACATGATTTAGTTACTAGTGTGTTAGTTAATCAACTCAAAAAAATAAGAATGACTCTTCTGAAGTGATTTTGGTACTATATTTCTAAAACTTACCATTGCCTTTTTCAAAATCCCATGTAACTTGTGATAACAAAGATAAATTGTATCATATTGTAGGTGTCTTTATAAAAAGAAAGATATTTACATCAGTCAAACCTACCATTACCTTATGTAGGATGTGATAAGGCCGAAAATTTGTATCATATTGCACACACCTTAGAGATATTCACATAAGGGGATGCCCACCTATTTAAGATGTGTTGCAATAATAACCTTTTTCATATTTCCTTTCATTTAATGTCACACATAATCAATAAGTCTTTCTACATTGTGCATACCATAATTTCCTTTCATTTAATGTCACACATAATCAATAAGTCTTTCTACATTGTGCATACCATAATTTTGATACAAGAAGACTTACATGACGTTGGCATTAAGAACAATGTAATAAAACTTTCCTAAGCTAGAATCATGGCTATTTTATCACCTTATGTTTGTTTTTAGACTATGCAGATGCAAACATAGAATCGTGTTGCCACGTTGGAAGGAATTTGTGATAATTGTGTAAAGTTTGAAAATGAGATTGTATATCACTTCATTTGCCCACTAAGCACATAAGGATGTGGGTACTAAATATAAGATTCCATGTCCAACAAGTATTCACTTTAGTTTGGCCATTAAACACATGAGTATTACACTAGATAAGGATGTGGGTATATACAAATTGTTTGTCCAATGAGTATTCCCTTTGGTTTTGGTTGTAGCAATTAGAAGATGTAATTTTTTTATTATCAATTTGCTTACTATGACATCTATTCATGTTTTGACATTAGGAGGGCGTGGTTGGAATTCATTGCTAGCTTTCCATATAGGTCCCTTTCTAAAAAAGACCACCTTGAAAACAACAGTTTGGAGGTGACCCAAAAAGGGGGGGGTTGTCACAATTGCAAATTAGATTGTATATCTCTTCGTTTGGCCACTAAACAAATGGGGATTGCACTACATAAGAATGTGGGTACAAAATTAGGCGTCCAACAAGTATTTGCTTTAGTTTGGCCATTAATGAGGATTGCACTACTTAAGATTATGGGTACTCCATACAAAATTGCATGTTGAATGAGTATTTGCTTGCAGTCTAAAGACATCAAAACGTTATTATAAATTTGCTTATTGTGATGAGTGTTCCATTAGGAGGGCACGTGAATCTATCGTTGGCAATTCCATAGGTCCCTTTCAAAAAAGTGCAGGTTATCTAGAACCACCTTGAATTTAAAAGACCACCTTGAAAACAAAAATTCGGAGGTGACCCATAAGAGGACGAACGAGACCGGGGGGTCTCAAGATTGAAAATGAGATTGTACATCTCTTCATTTGGCCACTAAACATATGGAATTGCACCACATATAAGAGCGTGCACTTTACGTAGATGCAAGGCCGCCTTGAATTTAAAACACCACCTTGAAAACATAAGTTGGGAGGTGACACAGATGTAAAAACTTTATTATAAATTTGCTTATTTTGACATGTAATCACATGTTGACATTAGAAGGGACTTCAAAATGCTAGCTTTCTTTAGGTCCCTTTCTTAAAAATTGCATCTTAAAGAAATGTAAGACCAACTTGAAAATAAAAGGCCACCTAAAACAAAAGTTGGGAGGTGACCCATAAAAAAAGGGAAAGGGGGTGGGGGGGGGGTGTGGTGTTGTAAGGAGGTGAAGTGTGCACAGTGTAAAACTTCTAGGGACAGAAGAGCACAAGTGGGTTTCAAGGGGCCATCCATGGGAATACTCTTGAAGTAGGGACTGAAGAGCACAAGTGGGTTTCAAGGGGCCATGCGAGATGGCATAGTCAATATGGTTAACTTCCATGGGAATACTAGGGACTGAAGAGCACAAGTGGGGTTTAAGGGGCCATGGCATAGTCAATATGGTTATGGCTGGGTCCTAGAAGCACATTAGGGGTTGTAAAGGCAGAGTCAACTTGGTTGAGGGAGCCTTTCATGAGGGTGGAAGGGACAACATTATTGATGAAACCAAGGAAGGCATGTGAGTATCTCATGTTGGAGGTGGCACACCGGCATGAAAACACATCGATTATTTTATTTACAAGGAAACACACAAAGAAGAATTCCAAAAATAAATTCTGATGCTAGCATGCATTAACGGTTTTCTTTTCTTCTTTGTGCCTGCCAAGGCTGGCGGTGACGTGGCATTATCGCTCGGCTGGGAGCCTGTGTGAACGGAAGAGCAACGAGTGAATGCAAAGGCTAACAAAACGACAAACAGTCACATCTCACACACACAGGTTGATGTTCTGTCAACCTTGGTCATAACTACAGTCCAGCTCTAGAGTCTACAGTACTATATGTGGCCGAGGGCCCTTTCACATGCTGGCCATTGACGAGCAATCACACCCGCTGCCTGTGGACTATATCGTTCTCTATGACGTTTGACAACATTACATATCAATGCTAAAGAAAGTCCCCTATTTTCGTTTTTCTAAAAACATAAAGACAAACCCTTAAAGGTAATTGGTTTTCATCTATTTATAAAAAAGACAAACCCTTAAAGGTAATTGGTTTTCATCTATTTATAAAAGAGCCAAAATGGTGTTACAATCGATGATTATAGCTATGGTGTTTTCCCATTATTAAATGCACACTTAGCCCACCCATAACTTGCTAGCTAGAAGTTAATTGGGCTTCTCACCATTCGTCATGGACATGTGCCACAAACTTGTATAAATAAGTCCAGCACACCAATTTAGCTTTCAATTGCAAAGTTTTGCCATAGGCATGCTCTTCTCAAAACAGATGCTAAAATTTACCACTTGCTCAATTGTACTTGGTAATGTGTGGGAAAAAACACCGAAACACTAGGGACATATTTAATCGAGTTTTGGCCCAATTTAATGGAAAAATCGAACTAGGAAAACCATCTATGCCAATGTTCACATAACCCGATTTCTAGTGTAATTTTCTCGGTTGGAATTTATAAATCCTAGTTCGATCTTGGCGTTGCCTTTAATTTTAAGGGTTGAAATTTGTACATTTTAGTTACATTTTCGAGCATTGATCTATGCTATACATATTTTTTTTTAAATTTACAAACTAGGTCAATCTTTAATCAGGATTTCGTGGAACAAACACACTAAATGTCACCTTTTTCTAGGACTGTAGTAGACTTGATAAGACTCATCGAAGCAACACCCATACATGAGAAGGATGAATTGTGCACATGGAGGGGCCATTGGTGGGTAAAGGCCACATACCAGGCCACCTAGTAGCCAAAGCAATCATCTCATTTTGCATCAATTAGTACACACACCCAATGGCGAATCACCTCGAAAACCTCATCACCACCTTATAAAAGCTCAAAAATAGCCTAGATTACCAAAATACTAGCAAACGAAGCCCTATAGTCGTGGCAAAACTAGATCACAGTGTGTTTACTACAATCACATCACTTGCTTGGCCTCCATCTTCAAGCCATCTTAAAGAAACAAGTGTGGTTGCCGCATGATTTCGCCACAAAAATGGCACACTTTGGCTTGCATGTGTACAGCCTCAAAGGTTGGCCAATGTTGGTTGGCTTGAATCACTAAACCATGTTTGCAGATGTATTTATTTTTGTAATTAATGGTGATAATTAAGCCTTTTGAAACCCCTTCTCTCATTCACAATTTATGGGATTAAATAAAAGCACCCCTAGGAATAAATGGGGTAATAATCAATGCAATCATAAAGGTACTCCTGTGGTCATTTGAATCTCTTCTTGGACATATTGAGTAGAGTAAGATAGGTACAAATTATGGCGTGGCCTTTTTTTCAGTACCAAATTTTTATATTAGTTTTGAAGGAAGTCCACTTAGTTTGAGCATTTTAATTTGTTTCAGTGGTTCAAACAATAAATAAATGATCACACACAAGCATAGCTTGTGTAGGTAGCTTTGCAAGGTATAACGAGACTTCACTAAATTAGCTTAAATCAAGTCTTGTTATTTGTTTCGTTGGTTGGTGAAAATGTTTTCTTGCATTCAAGTCGTGTGCTTTGAAAGATGTATAGAGCCATCACCACATAGCTAAATTAGCTTAAATCAAGTCTTGTTATTTGTTTCATTGGTTGGTGAAAATGTTTTCTTACATTCAAGTCGTGTGCTTTGAAAGAGGTATAGAGCCATCACCACATAGTTATTGCATGTGACTTGTTTATTACATAGAGGCACTCTTTTTAGGTGCATTGTATCCAAGCCCCATTAAAGCCGTTTAATTTTTTATCTTGATGTTGCATCTCCAATTGTCCATAGGGCAGTAAGTCATATCACAATGCATCTCTATGTCCAAATTCATGAAGTCATTTCAGTAAAAGGGACCTTTTTGGTTTGGAATAAAGATCACCAACAAGCAAAGACCAAGCCACCCGTTAAGAAAACTATATGTGCAAGTGAATATGGCTCACATATGTTTAGTCATTTTTAGTGCTAGATCCATGTTATTTTTTATAATTACCTTTATTTTGATTGGTTAGAAAAAATATTTTTTCCCAAATACTCGATATCATCCATTATTTCATAATACATGTTTTCAAGCTCCTTGATTCATCCCTACCCTCAAGCCACCCCATAGCTCCATTAAAGCCACTAATATCTTCCTAGCCTTGAAAGCAGAGCTCTGTTAAAGCCAATAATGTCTACGGTAGCATGAGCCTAGAGGTACACTCACAAGCAACCTCTCGTAACTCCCTCATTCTAAAAAAAGAGTAATTTTTGCAAGGAGAATGGTGATGTGCCAAAACTTGATAAGCAAAAAATGAGGTATTCTTTCATCCACATTGTTTTATACATTCTTCCCCTAATTTGCTTATTTTTCTCATCAATTATTATATAACTTGTCTGCCCATTGTTGTACTTGTTTTGGCTCCTCCTAAAAAATTAAGGTGTGATGAATATTAGGATGAGGGGCTCTTGTAAGCAAGAAAATACCCTATAAGGTCATTATTAAAAGATATTTTAAAATCAAATTACCCCAATGGTGGGTGGGCCCACTTATTTGAGATTAATTCTCAATCATGTTGTGGTCCATGTTAGGCTTGTCTCTACACGAGGCAAAATCAGCAAAGTCCAAAATATTTTTTGTGATAGGAGAGTGTGCTACTTGATGTTGCTAGCCCAAAATGGACCCTTCTTCCTTCAAGTATTTCTCTTGTGGGGTTACACTTGGAAATCCTTGCCACTCATGGTTAATATACACAAGATATTCCTTGTTACAAAAAGACAAACCAACTCCCAACCCCCCCTTTCCCCCCCAAAAAACACACACACACACACACACCTCCAAAAGGAAAAAAAACACACACGGAGGAGGAGAAGAAAAAACCTCAAAGCAAAACGTCCAATTCGATGGGGAAGGAAGACAAGTGAATAGCCTTTATTTACTTTACTGATATTGTACATGTGTGACTCACTATAACTTATAGTCTCATGTGCCAAGGCCATATCCTAAGTTCCAATCGCTTTGCCTATGTGTAGTAATGGCAATCTATGTAATGCCAACTCGAGTGCTCTTGCACATGGGCACATAGCTTCATTAGCTAAAGGCACCCATCTCTGTGTTTTTGCTTTTGCACAGTTCCAGACATAGAGTGTCTATGAAACACAAGGGCCATAGGAGCCAACCATAATCTCCAAGAGTGGCACGTTTGAACCTATTACCTCCCTACAATTGTAAGCTTAGGTTAGCTCAAGGATTTTAAAAGAATCCAACAAAAAAAGTGCACAGGTTGTGCATCTATTATATTATTGCCCCAAAAAAATCATTGTGATATTATAATGATCCGAGATCACCTCTCATTTATTACCCCTCTTGTCCTTACCAAATACTTAATTATCAAATTGCATGCAGGTTTCTATGGAAGCTCCCACAGTGAATAGTGCACACCTGTCCCCTACTGAGATTGTATGTATTTGTGTAAACTTGCTTTCTGCTTTTGTATTTTCAATCTCTCATGCCAAAACTTTGCTTCCTGCATTTTTGCTCCATGTTATTCGGTCCTGTAAATATTCAACCAGTAAGTATACCGATGGTTTTCGGCTGTGATTAACTCTAATCTGGGCTGTGATTCGCTCTGATTATGCTCTATTGTTGCTGCTTATATCAGCTTAATTATGGCCTTTGCTTGCGTATATCAGCACTGCAATCATGATTTCCGTTTGTAATCAATCATTGCAGAGCATAATTATGTCTGCAGCGTTATCAGCATAATTTTGGGTTTTGGACTCTTCAGCATAGGCGTGATTAATAGGCGCTGCTAGACTGGTAATTAGTTCGCGGGCAGTTTAACAAGGTTTTCCCAATGAGTTTCTACTCTAATCCTTGCCTGTTTCTAATCCTAATTTTAATTAGCAACATTAAACCTTTAATAAGTTCGCCCATAAAGATGATTGTTTCAGCATTTCTTTCATCAACATCAGCCAACTCTCTAGTAAGTTCACCCGATTGCCGAAGTCATTTACGCTCAAATGGTACACGTGAATGACATTTATTCTGATGGCGCTCGCTTATATTGCTTATTCACATAGCTTACTGCCTAATCATGGACCTTTCTGCTTAATCATGGAACTTTTTGCCGCAAATTCTTATCAATTTTGCCGTGATTTCGTTTGGGTGGTTTGTTTGGTTACACAAAATGTTTACTACTATTTCTCCACTACGATTTGAGCATGGGGAATGCTCTTTGATGTACAGGTCTGGTTAGCATGCCAATTGTGTTTAGATCCTACTTACTCTATCTGAGCCACTACTGAGCTGAAATCACAAAAGAAGAACTTAATCAATGACCCTCTCTCTGTCTCTCCCTCTATGTGCATATATATATATGTGTGTGTGTTATACTAACTTATTTATATGTTATATAACACACACATATATATAATCTAAAGTCCATATGTGTAAGAATATAAATATATTTATTTATGTGTGTGCATACACATATGTATGTTTATACTAATTTATATGTTTTATAACACACATATATATAATATAAAGTCCATATGTATAAGAATATAAATATATTTATTTGTGGAGGTAAACAAAATACATACATCATATATGCATGTATGC
>NC_141050.1:40492493-40584993 GCF_041138505.1 Cibotium barometz
TTTCACTGCTTCCCAATGCTTCTTGCCAGGGTTGGCCATGTATCTAGAAACCACTCCCACTGCAAATGCAATGTCCGGCCTAGTAGCAACCATGGCATACATGAGACTGCCACAAGCTGAAGCATACGGAATCTTGGCCATATCAGCCCTGTCTCTATCTGACTGTGGGCTGTCCATAGCACTGAGTTTCACATATGGAGGCAAAGGAGTACTAGCTTTCTTCCCCCCGTCCATATTGAACCTCTGCAAAACTTTGCCAATGTATTCCTTCTGAGACAAATACAACACATGCTGATTTCTGTCCCGAAGTATCCGCATACCCAAGATGTGATTTGCATCACCCAAATCCTTCATATCAAAGGTTTCATGCAGCCTCTTCTTCAAGGCATCCATCTCTTTACGAGATTTCCCGGCAATCAACATATCATCAACATACAAAATGAGAATTAATAGACTGCCATCCAAAGCTTTCTTGGTGTACAAGCAGTGATCTATGTCACTTCTCCTGAATTTCTGAGATTTCATGAATGTATCAAATTTATGATACCATTCCCTTGGTGCCTGTTTGAGCCCATAAAGACTCTTTTTCAGCTTGCATACAAGCTTCTCCTTTCCACTCACTGCATAACCCTCTGGCTGCTGCATATATATCTCCTCATGGAGATCACCATGAAGAAAAGCAGTCTTCACATCCATCTGAATCAAGTCCAGATCATCATGCGCAACCAAAGCCAACACAGCTCTAAGTGTGGTCATTTTGACCACTGGAGAGAAGATCTCATCAAAGTCCACACCATATTCCTGCTTGAAGCCCTTAGCCACTAACCTGGCTTTGTATCTTGGCTTTGCATCTGGTGCAACTTTGAGCCTGTAAACCCACTTGCATGGCAAAACCTTCTTGCCTGCAGGCAAATGCACCAACTTCCATGTTTCATTTTTATGCAGAGAATCCATCTCTGACTTCATGGCACGCTCCCATAGAGCCTTGTCTGCCCTCTGTAAAGCCTCCTTGTAACATGAGGGCTCCCCACAGTCAGTGAGCATCAAGTAGTCAACCCCTGGAACAAACCTGTCAGGGGCTCTGGAGGGTCTAGTGGACCTCCGTACCCAATGACCATCATTTGCAGGTTGCTGTCCAGCCTGCATATCACCCATTGGTGGCTCCTGTTCCATGCCATAAGGCTGAAATATCATGCCCGGTATCTCCTCCAACTGTGGTATATCCATAGGGATATCTTCTGCCATCTCTGGCTGTCCATTTGGACCATTTTCAGCACCATTTAAGGGCTGGTTTTCCTGCTGTAATGGCTGATTTACAGCCCTTTGTTGTTGTCCATGATGTCCATCATCATCAAAGATGACTCTGCCAGGCTCCTGTTGCCTTGCAGGCATCTTGTACATGCATGTTTCATCAAAAATGACATCATTGCTGCGTATGATCTTTCTATTCATGGGATCCCAAAGTCTATACCCCATTTCACCTCTGTCACCATATCCTAGGAATATGCATTTGTGAGACTTAGGATCAAGTTTGGTGCGCATTTCCCTGCGTATGTGCACGTACGCAACGCAACCAAACACTCTCAAGTGCTTGTATGACGGAGGCTTCCCTGTCCATACTTCTTCTGGCACTTTCCCACCAAGCCTCGTGTTAGGTGACCTGTTTATAAGGTGAACGGCTGTCATAACAGCTTCAGCCCAAAAACCATGAGGTAATGCAGCATGTGACAACATAGAACGGACCTTCTCCTGTATGGTCCTGTTCATCCTCTCTGCTGTCCCGTTTTGTGGAGGATCATAAGGAGTAGAGAGCTCCCTCTTGATGCCTTTAGCATCACAAAAGTCCTGAAACTGTTTGGACATATATTCTCCCCCATTGTCGGAACGCAAAGCCTTCAGTGTTTTGCCAGTTTGATTCTCAACAAGAGCAACAAACTTCTGAAACACTGAGAATGTATCACTCTTCAAACGAAGAGGATAAACCCACAACTTGCGTGTGGCATCATCAATAAAAGACAAAATATTTTGCCCCTCCTAAAGAAAGCTGAGGCATCTCACATACATCTGTATGCACAAGCTCTAACTGAGCATCTTTCTGTCCAAGAGCTTTCTTGTGGGCGCACTGTAGTTGCCTACCATATATACAATGCTCACAAAACTGAAAACTTGAAAACTTTAGAGAAGGCAAGTAACCCAAACGAGACAATTGCTCCATTCCCTTGATACTCATGTGTCCCAACCGGCTATGCCACATAGAAATTTCCGGCAGCTCGGTTGCATTTACATTAGCATGGTGACAAACACCTGCATGCATAAAGTAAAGAGTGTCCACCTTAGAGCCTCTGGCAACAACCAGTGAGCCCTTACATATCTTCCACTTTCCACTACCAAATGTGGTAACATAACCAGCATCATCAAGCTGTCCAGTAGAAAGCAGGTTCTTCTTGATCTCAGGCACATGCCTGACATCATGGAGCATAAGTTGTGAGCCATCTGAAAATACAAGCCTAACATCACCTCTGCCAAGAATCTTGCATGCATGGTTATCACCCAAATAAACCACTCCTTCATTGCCAGTAGTATACCTGACAAACAAGTCTCTGCAACCTGTGACATGAAAGGAGGCACCTGAATCAATGATCCATGAGTGCATACCATGACCACCTGTAAGAAGTGAATGGGCATCAAGTGAAAACGTAAAGAGGACCTCATCCTCACTGCCACCTGCATGTGACACATTGATTTCTTCGATCTTGACTCCACTTTTGCCCTTTGGCTTTACATCTTTGGCTTCATCCTTGTCTTTGTCTTTGCCTTTTCCCTTTTCTTTTTGATCATTTTTCCATTTGTAGCATTGCTTTTTAATGTGTCCCTTCTTGCCACAATAATGGCATTCCAAATCCTTTTTGGAGCGAGACTTGCTCCTTCCCCTTTCTTGGCTTTTCCCCCTTTGCTGGGATCTCCCACGTGCATTCATTGCATTGGACTTTCCAACAGAGTTGTTTTTCCTGTTCATCTCTTCTTGAAGAAGAGCACCCTCAACATCTGCATATGACAGCATAGCATTCGAATTGCTAGTGGCTGTCCTAAATGTGTCCCAACTCTCTGGCAAAGTGCATAACAGAAAAGTGGCTTTGAACTCATCGTCCATTGCCAACTTTTGATTAATGACCTGGCTGACAATACCATTAAACTCATTGAGATGGGCTGTCATAGATGCCCCTTCCTTCATCTGAAGGCCTATGAGTTTCTTCAACCAATACACTTTGCTTGAGGCACTTTGTTGGGCATACAAGTCCTGCAATCTCTGCCACATTCCCCAAGCTGTCTTCTCTTCACGAATGCTGAAAAGTAATGAGTCTGACACAGACAACATGATAGTAGATCTTGCCAGCTCATCCATATCTTCCCACTCTTCAGCAGTAAGAGAAGCGGGCATCACACCCCTTTCTTTGATAGGCTTGTGATGCTTTTTCTGGAGCAACACATTGTAGCACTGGGTTTGCCAAATATCATAATTCTGCGAGCCTTCAAGCTTCTTGATGTGAAGCAATGAAGAGCTCTCACCTGTGGTTGCCATAGCAATATGCAACCTTTAATGCCTGACTCCCTGCAAATGTGCAAACACTGCACCCAAAGCACACAAAGTGCTCACAAATGTTCTCCCAAGCTTTATCTCCCACTGCGGAAGCAAGAATGCAACTTTTCTCCCACTTTTTGTGATGAAAACACCAAAATCTGGTTGCTGCAGATTTTGGACAGCACCTCAAATGTGCTCTTTTGCCCTTCCAAAGTACTGTAGAGCAGTACCAAGTGCTCACCAATGATGTACCAAACCTGTACCGGCAATTTCAGCAGCTGAAATTGAACCTTTTGGTCACTCAAAACAGTGTACAGCCATGCCAAAACATGCACAAAGCTGTGCCAAATCTGTACCAACAGGTACAATAGCAATAAATGCTCTCCTGGCTGTCCAAATGAGTGAAAATCAGACTTTTACAGTCCTGTACACTGCATAAAACAGTCCCGAACAGAAATTGGGCAAAAGCCGCTTGAATGCAAGCTGATTTTTGAGGATTCAAGGCATAAATGTCTTGCCTGTTGCTTTGCCAAGCTCAACAAGCATACAAACTTGAAAAGCCCCTTGATTTAAGATCAATTTCTGATCATGCATGGTACATTGACGCACATGAAGGCATCCAGAGTGTTCACGATGCTTCCCCCTGGCCACATATACATCCAATACATGAAAGCCCCTTGATTTACAGGCACATTGAGTGCTTGTAAGGCATCAGCACATTATCCACAGCATCAAATGCGATCGCCTGCATGCAAATCAACCAAATCGGCACAAAAGCCCCTTGATTTGCACTGCAATTTGCTGCAATTTTGCCCAAATGTGCGATTTTTCACATCATACAGCATGTATGAGTGCTTAATTGCACAATTACATCAAAACCCCCAAATTTCGACATCCAATTTCCTGCAAATTGATCTTGATTTGACCAATTTCCTGCAAATTGATCCTGATTGTGACCAATGTCACCCAATTTTGCCAATTTTGCTCAAAATTGAGCAATTGGGCACCTGTACCTGCTCAATTGTTGATTGTACTTGCTCAATTGCAAATCCCAAAAAAAATTTGAGGCAAATACATTGTAATTTCTGATTTTTGTTGCAGGAAAGGAGGGCGTCGATTTTGCTGTTGATGCTGCTGCTCGTCAGGCTTCTGTGCAGGTGGACACAAGGGAGTCTTGCCAAGCCTTGTGCAGAAGGCTGTGGCTTCTTTGACAACCGAGTCAGAGGCTTGTTTAAGTATGAAAAAAAAAGATTACATGAGGCTGGCTGCGGAGGTGGTGGTGGTGGTGATAGACGAGCGACGGAGGAGCTTGAGCTCGTCCTGGAAATCGAGGGGCCTGTCGGTGTCGTTGCGGATCCTCTTCACTCGCGGCGTGCCCAGATGCTTGTGTTGGAAGCCATACATCTGCAAGATCTGGTTGTCTGCGAAGTTGAAGGCGCGCTCCATCTGCTTGATGCAGCGCTGGGCGGCGTAGTCCGTCCCTTTCCCACAGGGCTTGCAGCCCGATTGTGTATCCGCTCGACTGCTCACACTCGACCTCCGCCTTCGCCTGTGTTGGTTTCGCCTAGCGCATCTACGCCCAGCGCTCGCTCACGCTTCGCCTTGTGGACTAGCTTCGCTTAGTAGCGCTACGGGTGTTTTTGACGAGCACCCGCCTGGGTATGCGCCTGAATGTCAAGGGAAATGCGCCTGATTGGCTAATGCTCCTTATCGCTACCAGCTGTGCAGCGCTTTGCTGCGCTGCCTGTCAGCTGATACCTGCAACACCCAAGCTAGCCTTCGCTTCACACACCTCTGCTCTATGCTGTAAATCGTCAAAGAGAGAGAAGCTTCTTTCTATGAGGAGAAGACAGCTTGATGGACTAACCTCTGCTCTGATACCAGTTGATGGGGAGAAAACCAGAATTAGGGTTAGAGTTCATTCATGGGAGACATACACAGAGAAGCAAGGGAGAGAGAGAGAGAGAGTTGTGGGGATAAGTCAACTCATGAGGCATGAGTGTGTGACTCCCCTATCACACATGTATATTGCACTAGTACACATAGTGCACTTAGTACATTAAAAGTACTAAGTGTACTATGTACTATAACTTATGGGCTTGTACACACTATAAGGGTGGGCATAACGCCTTTACCCCAACATGGTGTCCCCTTTTGATCCCTTTTTATGGCCCTTGGTTGTGGGCTGGCCACCCCTGTTTTCCTCGTATTTTTCCCTATTTTCCTGGTAATTTTCCCAGGTCAGGTGACTTTTCTCCAGTCGGCCAGCTTTGGTTTGTCCAGTCAGCCAGTAGCTTTGCTCCAGTCGTCCAGCCGTCATGACCTGTTTATAGGTGGGCTTGCCTCCTCACTTTTTCATAGCTTGGTCATCTTTTGTATCCCTCACTTATGAGACTAGTTTGTCTCTTGCTCGGGATTGCTTTCATTGCAGTATATTCAGCATAGTTGCTTCATATCTCTCTCTCTCTTGCACTTCTCAGATCAGCACGCTCTAGTGCTTCTCTTGCTTCCGCTCTGTGCACTCTTTCACGGGGGAGGGAAGCGAGGGAAGGGGAAGGGTGGGGGGGGGATGGGGCTACGGTGAGCAGGAGCGAAGGGCGCAGGCCAGAGAGGGGGGCAGTGAGGGAGAGAGGCGCGGACGGGGGGGCAAGGAGAGGGCAACATGAGAAGGGGGGAGGGGGGGGGGGGTGTGGTGCGCAGGCAATGGCAGAGGAAGAGGGAGAGGAGGCTCAGGACGGGGCAGGGGCAGCGCAGTTCGCTTGAGTCAGGCCCGGGAGGGGGCTCGCAGCTCCTTCGCTTGAGTCAGACCATTATATCTATCCAGAGTTATTAAAAAAGCCTAGATTTTTGTGCATCACATGGATACTTAAGCTTATGTAGCTAGTTTTATTCAGTTTTTTTCGTTTCCATGGTTCAGATTCATCATGGATACATTGTACTACCTTTTTGGTCTCATAGATCCTCTAGGTCTTTTGAACACGTCCCCTATTATATTATTGTCATTTGTACTTGTCGGGTATAGACCCTTTTTTTCTCAAGAAGTGAGTGGTGAGATGATGCTACCTGTCAAGAATGTCTTGCCGCTTCAAAACTGACAACAAGCCCCTAGCGGTGGTCAATAATGAACGCTGGCCTTTGTACTCAGAATCTGCTTTTCTCAAGGTCGTGCTGGATTCATCTACAATCCAAAAGCAAGCAATTTGTTTAGGATCAAATCATAAACATCAGCTATGTCGATGTGCAACCCTTAATACTCCCCAGACAAAAGGCTAAGCATTCAACTCCATTTTAACTTACCTAATGTGGCAAGTGTGTTGAAACCTCTCTCCAACTCCTGCAAATGTAATATGTTTCAAAACTCCAGCATTGCATCAAGGTCTTCAAAGCTTGAATGGGAGAATCTATCAAGCCATACCTGTACCATCATTTGCCTAGTTCTTCGGAGAGACTCCGTGACACTTTCAGCAGCAGCTGACATGCCTGCTTGGGTCCTTCCATTGATATCAAGTTTATTAGAACCACATTACTCAAGCAATCCCAATTTGCTAGTGTTTTACTTGATCCACCTCTTTCATCTTATGTGAAAGCCTCTGGAACTAAATCAACTAGTATCTACCCAAGACCAAAACAAATGAAAATATTGATCATTAAGAAAGGGCTCACTGTAAGTTGCGCCGGAGATTCGTAGACTCCTCTCCACCACCAAGGAGAAGGTCCCTCTGTTATGATTCCAAGAAATGAGCTAAAATCAATCATTAGAAACAAAAGAGGATTAAGGCTGTAAAATTAAGAAGCAAATGATCTAACCTCTGATCTTGCTGCTTTTTGAATGTTGGCTTTTGCCTGGAGGTTTGCGCTCCTCAAGGTTGAATGCAAACTAGTAGAAAATCACAAGTAGCATTAATCTTCAAGCCACAAAGCATCTGAATCAGACCTTTTGCAGGTCTCCTTCAAAATGAAGGAAAGGAACAGAACACCAAGTTTACAACCTACCTTTGGTACCCTCTTTTCCAGTCCTCCAGGATCTTTAAGCAAGCATCCTTCTCTTCAACACTGCTTCACATCATAAGAGGCTGGTGAAACCAAAAAGACAGAGAAGTTCAAGACAGCAAGCTGGACTTCTATGACCTAGTACATGCAGTAGGAAAGGTAAATAAGGCCTCTAACTCTCTACTTTATTGACATCAAAGAGAGTGAAATAAACCCAACATTAAAACTAAATGGCATGACCAAAATGGATTGCTCTTCAAAAACAGTCTATTGGCCCCCGCCTCCCTATTTCCCCACCCATTCCACCGCCATAAACACATCTTCGCACCCATGTTCTCTTGCTCTGCATTGCTTCCTAATACAGCCACAATAATTCTGAAAGAAAAACTTATCCAATCAGATAATTATTACGACAGATTGAAATTGTGGGTTCAACAAAAACATCTCCCTCACTCGGCACAACTTTATCTTCAGCAAAAAAAGAATCATATTCACAACCTTCAATTTTCTCTCTTCCATTGTATCCCCCTTTGGCACTTGTTTTGGTTGCCTTCACCCATTTTCTTTAAACGAGGTGAGTGTGAGACCGGCGACCACATACATGTATTCACCCACATTAAAGACAATCTTTTGAAAAGAGTATGGGTGCTCACTATCTTCCATTAGTCTGGGACAGGCAAGGGGCAGTCTTTGAGGTTTGACCTACAGCTGTTTCTTTCAAAGGTAAAAGCTACCATCCCCATAACTTGTTGAGTAGAGTTTTTATAAAGAAGAATCATTTCTAGCAAGTTCTCTCAAGAAAAGAAGAAAGATAGATGTCTACTCCATGATGGCTCGAGCCAAGGAAGTTGCATGGGAGGAGCTGGTTTTTGCTATTCGGGAGCAGTATGCTTGGAACTTGCTAGAGTTTGGTGGCTCTTGTTAGAAGTCATCTCCTGTCTATACCTATTTACCAGGGCCTTTGTTGTGGGTGTGCCCGCACTTTGTAGGTGTTTTCTCATTTTTCCTCACTCCCAGTATTTTTCCCCCATTTTTTCCCATTTTTCTGTGGCTTGGGTGGCAGCCCTGAGGTGGCAGGATGTCTTAGTTGTTGGCCGACTGCAGCTGTATGCTTACTGGTGCTGGCCAACTGTATGTGGACACCTTCTTGATGCTGGCCGACAGTACACAGTGCTGGCCAACTGGTATTTATGCTGGTCGTGGTGGACATGCTCCTGTCGGCTGTCCTAGAGCAGGCCGACTGCCTTCTTGGGGCCATATAAAATGGCCCCACGGCCCCTTGCTACATTTGTCTTGTAGTGTGTTGTATTCGGGGTCTTCTTGTGTATATAGAGCAGAGTTACACGCCTATCTCTCTACTTCTCTTGTGCTGTTTATTTTCTGCACTGTTCTTGCTCTAGTGTTTCCAGATTTTGTCATCATCTCTGCTGCGTATTCTGACATGGTATCAAAGCCCTAGGCTCTTGATAGATCTTGGGAGTTGTGTGAGCAAGAGGGGGACTGTTGCGTTGCTGATTGGTGGACTGTTTTGGACTGTTCGGGAAGAGGAGAAGCAAGAGGACGGCGGGCTGATTTGCTGGACAGCCACTTGCAAGTGTAAGTTCTTTCTTGTTCCCACCCACCCACCCTTTTTCAGTTACATCCCCGCAATGGTATATTTATTAGAGATGGCTGAGAAGCATGTGAAGATCCCTACACTCCCCACGTTCCCGGTGGACCGTCAGTTGGACGGGAACAACTACGGCATATGGAAGGTTATGATGGAATCTATTCTGGAGTCATACGACCTTGCTGATTTCATCGTTGTTGGGGTTCCACGGCCGGAGGTAGAGGAAGGGGAGTTACTATCGATTCGTAAGGACCGAGAGGCACAGGCACAGTTGTGGGATCGTGTCAACGCCAGGGTCCATTCGTTTTGTGAAGACTAGTGGTCTTCACCCAAGCTCTTCTCTTCTATAATCAACATAGACACCAAATCTGTGAAATTGGGAATGTTTCCCCGAGTCTGAACAGACGTCTTGAATGCCTTGTATTGTGACTCGAGTCCACGTAGACAGACTTCCACCTTATCATCATCATCTACTGAAACGCCAATAGATGCAAGGGATTCCACAATACCCTTGATCTTCAATGCATAGTCATTCATAGACATACTCTTTTTCTCCACAGTATGAAGTTCATTCTTCAACTGTATCTTTCGTGCCCTTGGTATTCGTTTTAGAGAGTTTTACCAAGGTGTCCCACGCCTCCTTGGGAGACTTGGCATCCTGTATGTGCCCAATCATGGTGTCATATATACTGATAGAGAGCCAATACATAACTTTTATGGCTCCTTGGTTCCAATCCTTGAAGTCTTTCACATCTGCAGTAGTCGGATTGATCTCCGGTACCTCTGGTGCCTCTTCATGCTCACCTTCTATGTAGACACAGTAACCCTTTCCCATCAAGAAATTTGTCAACTTGAACCTCCAAGCATGGAAGTTGTTCTTATCAAGCTTCTCAGCAATAATCTAGTTTATGCCATCATTTGACATCTTGCCAGACACACAGATTTACCAAAAACAGCACTCTGGTTTGTCCTGCACAAACTGCTGTATTTTCTACAGCGATACTGTACTTACTCAAATGTCACAACCAGTGACCTCAATGTGCATACATACACCCAATGGCAACTGTTGACCTCCTTGCAGCACACACAATGTCTGCACAACCAATCTGTTCCTGCAGTTCTTAAAACAGAGTTCTGCATAGAAACGATGACTTACCCGTAGTGCTCGAAATCGCCTGCTTTCTGAAAAACAGATATCCTAATGCACCCGAAACGCGTTTTCGGCTTCAAAAATTTCTGTCTAATAGGACTGATAGGACAGTATAGTTGCCCTATAGCTTTACTCCCGCAAAGAAAGCTCCTCAATCAGAGATCGTTTGCCGGTGCCTCCCGTAGAGCTCCCGACAAGGGTGTAGTCGCCAACACAAATAGGGAAGAGTAGTTGAAGCTCTTACCCTCATACCACTTCCTGTGCTTCGCTTGCTTGCAGCTCAGCCCTTAAGGCTCTAATACCATGAGAGTAATTTCCCTCATAGTATATAGTCTTCTCTCTTAAGTTAATGATTATAGAGAAGAAAACAAGATAGAAAAAAATTCATCCTTCCTTCTCTCTCTTGTGTCTTACTCTCTCGTGTGTGTGTGTGTGTGTGTGTGTGTGTGTGTGTGTGTGCGTGCTTGTAAGGAACTCAAGCTCTCCCTCTCTCGTATATTCTCTTTATGGTATTAGAGCTCTGATTTGCGTGAGAAAGCAAGAGGAGGCAAGAACAAGATAAGCTAGGAATTGGTACATGGGTAAGAGTATTTTTATCACTTTTTCTCTTTGATTTTAAAATAACACCTTTGGTAGCTGTGAGAGCTATAGGCAAATAGGGAAGTCACAGTCTCTTAGATTAAGGCATCCTCCTGAAGACCATGTTACAAGTAGTTAAGTACATTGTGAAGTTAACTATGTTAATTGAAATTTTCCTATTTTGCATGTTTTGGACCCCATTTTGGCTTTGTAAGTTTTCAAGTTGCAGTAGAAATTTGCTTGTAGGATAGTCTATATAGAGAATCTAAGTGTTGTTATAGGTGTTGGGACAGATGTATGTGTATATGGCTAGTTCACATAGAGTAAAATTCTAACATATTTATAGTACCACTCCTGAAGATTATAGATTTACTATAGAAGGCTTTTTGGAAGAACTATTTGGTAAGTTGTTGTAAGTAAATATGTCTAATAGTCTATCACAAATTTCGAGCAAGAAGTTAGACAAGAATAACTTCCAAGGACATGGAAGTTCAGGATGACCAATTTCCTTATAAGAAAAGGATATTGGGAGTTCATCATCATAGGTGATGAAAAGGAGCCAAAGATTGCTAAAGAAAATCCAAATCCATAGCAGGGGGACATGTACGTAAAGCATTGCACATAAAAGATCTAGAAAGGTGCTATATTGGTTGTTGTTTGTCAGTATGAGATTCTATGATTATACATATACAAGATGCACAAACACCTAAGAAGGATTGCAACACCTTGATGAAGATATACAACACAAACACCTAAGCTCAGAAGATGCAGCTAAAGCAAGAATTGCATAATATGACCAGAGAAAATATGAGTATAAATGATTACTTGGTGAAGGTTAAAGTGCTTATAGATACCCTTTCTTCTATTGGATCACTCTAGTAAATGATGGTGATATAGTTTCAAGAACCTGGAATGGCCTTAGCAAGAGATACATCTAATTTCAGGCCTCCATTAAAGTTTGAGAAAACTTTCCTGATTTTCAAGAACTGATTTTTCTTCTCATCCATGAGGACATGAATATTGGGGGAGGTTCATCCTCTCAAAATACAAATGAATTGGCCTTTCACTCAGATATAAGTAGAGGAGGGAGATCATCATCTAGAGATCGAGGTGGAGGTCATTTTGGAAATCGAAACCAATAGCAATAACAAGAAGAAAATTAATTTGATATAGGTGAAAGAGGCCACTCTAGAAGAGAGAGGTCGAGGTCTTTCGTAAAGAAATCAACATACAAATAGGATATAGTACTATTAATATGGCAAATTAAGGCACATGATAAAGAACTGCTATAAAAAGCAAATGATGTCAAAAATGGAAAGTTACAGCAGTAAGGCAACTGTACATTATCAAGTACACAAGGTGGTGATGTGATGACAGAAGTGAGCAGGTATCTGTGATGCAGATAGGAGATGTGTCAAGATCAAGAGTATTTGGTATCTGGATTTTGGTGCCTCTAACTAATAGACTAGTCATGGTGAGATATATATAAAATGAAAAAACCAAGATATGTGAAAAATAGGTGATGATACTATGCATCCCATTGTGTGTTGTAAAGTGTGATTGTCTATGCAAGATGGCAAAATGAAGTACTTGGTAGATGTACTTCATGTTCAAAATATTATAAAGAACCTAGTTTCTATTGGATAAATGGTTGGGGGTAGGGTTTACAAGTGAGGTTTAATACTCAAGGATGTTTTGTGGAAGACTTCAAAAATTAGTGTCACTTGGTTATAAGAGGTACTTTCCTAGATGTGAACATGCTTGAGACGAAGGCACCCATGCTTACGTATGGGACAGATGTCATTGTAGACATGACATATTGTATAAGCACATTGGTTATGTGAATATACAACGGCTAAAGTCTATGCAAGTCCAAAATATTATTGTAGGTTTGTCAAAGTTTAATATTGATGGTATGCATGAAATATGTGAAAGCATCCCGGCATGGTAAGCATGTTAGTAGTGCAAGGCTATTAGATGTTATACATTCCGATATATGGGAATCGACCAAGACTGTACCAATTGCACGTTACAGGTATAATGTTACATTCATTGATAATCAAACTAGGAAAGTGTAGGTTTATTTCATGAAGAAGAAAAGTGGGGTGTTTACTCACTTTCAAATATCTAAAGTCTTGGTCGAGGAGGAAAAAGGCATGCAAATAAAATGCTTGAGATAAGATGATGGAGGAGAGTATTTCTCCAATGAGCTCAATGATTTCTTGAGAAAGAAAAGAATCAAGGCATCTTCCTCAACTGCACACCGCAAGTAATCAATCATATCAAGCATATGATGCTGGCCAGAGGTATATGGCAGCATTTGGCTTCTCTTTATAACAGGGTATTGCCCATGAAGAGGATTTCCTTGGAAGTACAAATGCGGGTTATGAGTCCTGCAAAGTCGTTGACAATGCGGGAGCATATTAACAAGCTGCAGGCTCTTCAACAAGAAGTTCTTCAGGCTGGGAAGGAGATATCATCGGAGGATATGGCCATAACGTTGCTATCGCATTTGCCCTCTCAGTACTCAGCATTTTACTTGTCTTTGATTACCAGTGGTAGGCTCAGCACCATCACGTGGGAGGAGCTTGTGCCCATGGTCTTGGACCAGGAGGAAATATTGTCGAACCCTCCACAGGGCGGAGATTCGAAGGCCTTAACTAGCCAACAGTCGAAAGGCTGTAACAAGGGCAAAGAGAAGGCTTCATCGGAGAAGTCTTCAGAGAAGATGTCCGACTTAGACCGCGAGAAACTGAAGGCAGAGAGGACCTGTAATGATTGTGGCGAGAAAAGCCACTATTGGAGGCAGCGGAACACCGAGAAGGGTGAAGAATCCTCGGTAACAATCGTGAAGACTCCATTTGTGCACCTGGAGGTGATGGACACAGATGTTTCATTTTCTTCGGGCAGGGAGGTTGGAGGACTCGCCGCTACGGATACTCGGGAGTGGATTCTAGACAGTGGTGCTTCCAGGCACATGACTCCTTCCCGTTCAGATTTACAGAATCTCTGCAGGTATTCTGGTCACATTCTTACTGGGGATACATCCACTATCCCAGTTCACAAAGAGAGCAGGTTGGAGATAGTTCCCGATGGTAGAGGGGGGAAGCATTCCTCCTAGGTGTTGTATGTTCCCACACTTGGTTTTCATCTGTTGTCAGTGCATCAGGTTTGCAAGACTGGCATATGGGTGGAGTTTGATGAGCATTTTGTTGCTCTCCGGGACAAGGCAATAGGCCAGGTAGTTTGGGAAGGCGGAGTGGAGAATAGAGTTTACAAACTTTCAACACTCTCTCTCCCAAGTCCTTAGTTTTGTGATGAGTGGCAGTCTGGTAATGGCCACTTAAGTGTGGATACGCTGCAGGTGCAGGCTTTCCAAGACCAGATGGAGGATGGCGGCAGTTGGCAGGAACTAGTACAGATGTTGGTAGTTCTTGTGTTCGTCAATCAGAGGAAACTTTACAGGTAACTTATGCTCTGATGTCTCGTAGTATTCGGGACAAAGAAACTCCTGTAGATGAGGAAGTTCTTTCCACGGGGACCTATTGGAAAGCCAGGCAAGTGGCAGTTGATTACTTGCAGAAGGAGGTGGATGTTGCACATTCTCCAGGCTTTGTGGTTCTAGATTCAGAGGGGGTTGGTTACAGGTTTTCGAAGGCCTTGAGTGGTCTTCAGCAGGTTTCCAGGACTTGGCATCCCACCATAACATGTGTTGATCCTTGTGAGCAGTATGATGCTTCTCTGACTCGAAAGCAGAATGGTTCATTGATTTGGTTGATGTATACCAGATTGGACGGAAGCTTCCTGATGGGGCTGTTGAGCTCATGTTTGTAGGTGACTCTTTGGGAGGCAGGATTGCGTATCTTGTGGTTTCTGCAGCATGCGAAGGATCTTGGTCTCTTTTACACAGGAGGGGGATTGATGGATGGAGTCCGACTCCACGGTTGGAGTGACTCAAATTGGGGAGGAGATCCAAACACGAGGAGATCTACTTCAGGCTCGGGAGCAGTTTTATGGAGCAGTAAGAGGCAGTCATCTTTTGCCTTGTCGTCGACAGAGGCAAAATACCAGGCTGCTTGTAGTGCTGCTTCTAAGGTGGTGAGGTTACAGAGGTTGCATGGCAGGATTGGGTTTCCACTGGTGGAATCCACGGTCATCCAGAGGCACTTTGTTCGTGAAAAGATCGTTGCTGATGACATCTTGCTAGAGTTCTGTTCGACGAAGGACAGTACGGTGTACCTCTTCACGAAGTCACTATCTCAGGCTTTGCTGGCAGCACTCCAGCTCCCTGTGGTTGGTTTCACAGCCAGGAGCTCACAGGGGGTGTTAGAAGTCATCTCCTGTCTATACCTATTTACCAGGGCCTTTGTTGTGGGTGTGCCCGCCCTTTGTAGGTGTTTTCTCATTATTCCTCACTCCCAGTATTTTTCCCCCATTTTTTCCCATTTTTCTGTGGCTTGGGTGGCAGCCCGGAGGTGGCAGGATGTCTTAGTTGTTGGTTGACTGCAGCTGTATGCTTACTGGTGCTGGCCGACTGTATGTGGACACCCTCTTGATGCTGGCCGACAGTACACAGTGCTGGCCGACTGGTATTGATGCTAGTCGTGGTGGACATGCTCATGTCGGCTGTCCTAGAGCAGGCCGACTACCTTCTTGGGGCCATATAAAATGGCCCCACAGCCCCTTGCCACATTTGTCTTGAAGTGTGTTGTATACGGGATCTTCTTGTGTATATAGGGCAGAGTTACACGCCTATCTCTCTACTTCTCTTGTGCTGTTTATTTTCTGCACTATTCTTGCTCTAGCGTTTCCAAATTTTGTCATCATCTCCGCTGCGTATTCTGACAGCTCCCCCCACAAAGTCCATTCTCCACCATAGTCACATGGGTCGCGGGACGGGGAAGGGTTTGGGGATGGGGAATGCCTGGAGGCAGGGAACGGGGACGGGGGGTGGAACGGTACACAAAAAATGCATCAATATATCCATCAAATGTTAAGTATTTATATTACATTTGAGTACTTTGAAAGAAAGCACACAAAATGACACAATTCATGATTCATATTACAAAAATGGTGTACTGCTAACTATGTACACAAAACACAATACAAATGTCGAGACTCAACGGCTGAAGCATAGTGCCATAGTCTACTCTCTGAATGCAGATACTAGAAAATAAACCATGTCTACATAAATATAGCTTGGGTAGAGGGCTCTAAAGGCTGAGCTGCACATGTGACATCCAAGGTTGAAGCCTACGGTGTTGCGCTAATCAATCAGAATCCATACTGAAGGAAATACTGGCCTCATTGTCATGAGCATCAGTCTCTGTGACCTCAACCTGCTCATTCTCCTTCTCTTGTTGCTGCTCCCACTTCACAAAAGGATCTGCTTTTGCAATCACCCCCTTGCCCAACATATGCAAGTTGGCACTTACAAAAACCAAATCACGGGCTTTTTCTACACCAAGGTAGTTTCTCTTCTTTGATGCAATGTGACTATAGGAGCTCCAGAGTTGCTCCAAACAAGAGGAGCTCACAGCCTGGCTGAGAATAGCCAATTGCTTGTAGCTCTGGTCCATCTCATCCAAATCCTCCCACCACAAAGCTGCCCCAACCCGAGTCTGATCCTCCTATGCATCAGAGCAACCATACATGCCACAAAAAGATCTATACTCTGCAAGTGAGTCTCTTATTTTGCGCCTTGCACTAGGCTCTCGCACCAATCTCTCTAAGATAATCCACCAACCACTATTCACCTCTCGATCATTTTCTTGACCCTTGCCTTGAAACTCGGGGTCCAAAATGTATGCTGCTGCATGCAGAGAATGATATGCATTCCATCTTTTGACACAAAGATCCTGAACCATCTCATACTTGCTCTTGAGAGTGTCCTCGTCATCCTCGTCATCATGATCAAATTGCTCTTGCTCTTTAATGAGCTCTTTCAATTGCTCAATCATCCTGTCCATGGCCTCATACACTTTCCCAATGCATGGCTTCATGCCATCCACAAGCCTCAACAAATGCATTATGGGCTGCACCATCGCATCAATGCGACGCACATGCTCCCAAAACTCAAGATCTTCAGCATCATCTTTGCATTTCCACCCTCAAGTAGTAGAGGCTAACGGAGATGTAGTGAACTCATCACTAATGAAAACCTGCCTCAATGCGGCACTACATGTACTCAGCTGGCCCAACATCAGAAAGTTATACGCAAACCGTGTCTCCGAGTACTTCAAGAGCTGCTTGCTTGATTTCTTATGAAACTCATGTAGTAAGAATTGATGATTCAACACAAAAGTGCCCTCTCAATGATGGGCGCAATCCAAGGCAACTTCCCTATATCCTTCAGCAAATTATTGAGGCAATGTGCCATGCAAAATGACACTGTCACATGTGGATACATCATAGTGGTTGAGTACTTTAGGTACGGTGCGGTATGGTACGTGTACGATACGAGTACGTAAAGTACGCATCAAGATAAGTACTTTAAGTACGTTCATGTTTTTTAGTATGTATGTATGTAAAATAAGAAATATCTAGCATCCATACAAAAATAGCATGAAAGACAATGGTGATACTGAAATGAAAACTAATCTATTAACTACTAAGCAATGACCACTGACTAAAATAGTTAAAAAAACGGGCCAAATAAGTGTTGTACATTGAACCTCATATTTGGTACGAGACCTTATCCGTACGAGGTATGGTACGTATGGAGTGGTACGGAAAGTACTGAAGGTACTCATCAGATGAGTACGGGTACGGAATGCAACTATGGGATATATCCCTTCAACAATGGCACCTATTGCCCTATTGGTGTAACGCGCGGAAGCTCTGAGAGTCTTCTTTCCGCCCTAAACACTCTTGGCAACATGCTGATGCAAACGCAGATATATAGAGAGAGTAGAGAGAGAGAGAGAGAGAGAGAGAGAGAGAGAGAGAGAGAGAGATGTGCTGGAATTTCAGTATATTAATATGGTACAAAAAGGGTACTTTGCTACAGTCCTAGGCTGCCTTCTTAAAAGGTGGTAAACACCCAAAATCTGGTCCTACTATAGGACCCTAGGGATCCAATCCCTAAAGGATTGAATGAATCTTTCAAGGAGCCTCTTGTGCTATTTATAGTTCTTTTGACTTTATGGAGAACTGGCCGACTGCTGGTCGGCCAGTTGATTGGACAAATAAATCATGTTTTGATGCGCTTGTAGTCCCTTTGCCATATCTGGATGCCCCTTCAGCCGCCTTGGTTTCTGGTGCAACCGACCCCTCCTGGAAGGGGCCGACAGTACCCTTTTTCATGCAGCCGACCGCATCCTCTTCTTGTTTTCCCCAAGTCTTGCTCCACTCTGCCCAAAGCACCTGTGCCTCAATCTCTGATCCTATCTGGTTCATAGTGTTTATCTGGTTGCCTCTTCTGGATCAGCGTCTGAAGATTGGCCATGGCATTGATCATGCACATGACAATTGGCGGCCTCGCCATCCACAACAAATCCCATAACAAGGTCACTACCAACAAACTCTATTGCCTCTGTCCACTCTGATGCAAGCACATCAGCACTCTTCTCAATCCTTGATGCATCATGCGATGAAATGAAATACATCTCTCCTCGAGAATAGGCCACTACCCCATGGATAGACCCCTTTTGTGTATCACTCCATCCATCAGCAATGAGAGACACTCCATTCTTTTTCCACATATGCTTTGTGTTCTCTGCAACTTGCTCTACAGCACGCCTCTCTTTCTCAAAAAGAGTGGTACGCAAGGTCTCTGAGGATGGGGGAGTGTAAGATGGACCATACTCGCAATCCATCCATCAGCAATGAGAGACACTCCATTCTTTTTCCACATATGCTTTGTGTTCTCTGCAACTTGCTCTACAGCACGCCTCTCTTTCTCAAAAAGAGTGGTACGCAAGGTCTCTGAGGATGGGGGAGTGTAAGATGGACCATACTCGCAAATCTTCCTCACCATAACCTTGAAGTTCCCAGATCTGGCAGCATGGAAGGCAATATGATCCTGAAAAAAGAAGCGACCATTGCCGTATCAACATCCTCCTTTCTCTTGGGATCCCATTTCTGATCAAGGGTGCCCTGTCGACGTGCAGGAACTGTGGATGGCATGCTAAAGGACGCATGTGGTGTGGACGATGTATGGCTAGCTGATGCTGATGCAGAAGCTCTAGAGGCTCTACTACATGCCTCCGATACAGGTGGCCTCACAAATGCTGCGGGGTCAACTACCACAAGACGTGCCGCCCTCCTTGCTGTAAAGAGAGACGCTTGTGCTGCAGCCCGCTCTAAGAGCTTCGTCCTCTTCTCTTGGCTTACATTTGGGCAAAACTGCACCTTATGCCCAGGCTCATGGAGAAGGTGAGCTCTCACCTTGTTTGCCCCACTTGTTCGTGTGTATGGGCATAACTTGCAGCGCCATTGATGTGAACCTCCCCCACTTCCTGGTCTCTAGGCATTCACCTCTTCCCACCAAGACAAATTTGAACCCTTGCCCCCAATACAGGTTGCTGATGCTCGCGAGGAAGAGGCCATTGTGATTGAACTTTGAGCTTTGAAGGCTGGCCACTGATGGCACTGGGGCCTGGAGGCTAGGCAGCTTAGATGGAGACTGGACTTTGGAGTAGTGGGTTGTGGCAAGAACTTGTGCTGCAGCCTGCTGTGCAGTCACTGCACACTGCAGAGCAGAGATGGAGGAGCAGAGACGGAGGAGAGGTTGAAAGCAAGTGTGCACACGTGACAGCAGAGACGGAAGAAAGCGCACAACAGCACCGACCCGGGCGGAGGAGAGCAGATATGGAAGAGCAGAGACGAAGGAGAGCAAGTGCACAGGTGACAGGTCACAGCAGAGACGGAGGAGGCTGGACTCTGGAGAGCAGAGACGGAGGAGAGCAGAGATCGCTCGACGCTCGCACGACTGGGCCTTTTTTTTAACAAAAAAAAACATAAATAAGGTGATCCGACGCCCGTACGTTTTTTTCCCTTCCCATCCCCAACCAGCCGTCCC
This sequence comes from Cibotium barometz, assembly GCF_041138505.1. Taxonomy (NCBI): domain Eukaryota; kingdom Viridiplantae; phylum Streptophyta; class Polypodiopsida; order Cyatheales; family Cibotiaceae; genus Cibotium; species Cibotium barometz. Next base: position 40,512,424 of record NC_141050.1, read on the forward strand.
ACAAGTTTAAGGCGTCCCTTGATAGGGGACAGCCGTCCCCTGGTGAGGGACGGGACATGGGACATCCCCCCTGCAGAGGGACACGTCCCCGTGTGAAAGGGAGGCCGGGATGGCGTTCCCCCATCCCCAAGGCCTGGGACGGGCATCCCCTGTGACTATGTTCTCCACACCAGATCGACATTTTCAGGCCTCTTGCCCTCGACCATTTCTATTTGTATGAATGGGCCAGTATGGTGGGCATCCCCACTAAACCTTCTCAGATCATGCTCCCTCTTGCCGTTCCATGGTGGCAAGACCATTAGAAAACTCCAAGATCCCAAATTTCCAGAGGTGTACGCTTGCACAGAGGAGACTTGGAAGACTCTCTTTCTGCCCTAGGGTAGCCCCAAAATAGAGTAGAGTTGATCCTTCCAGGGACAAAAGAGGAGCTGGCACCATAGCCTTGCCTCCCTTCACGGATCCAGGAGCAAACTCAAAACAGCACCCACCCCATGCCACTCTTGAGGGCATTGAGACTCAGAGGGTGGAGTACTAATACCATGAATAGGCATCCTTTTGGACCCACACTGGGGACAAGGTGACTCGAGATATCTTCGACTTGACGGGGCTGCATCACCGCATAGATGGAGTTCGCCGCCTCTGTGGCCCAATGGAGTCATGGCATCTGATTCCCTTTGAATCCGTGCCATTGCCACAATTTCTAGTGCCAACGTCTTTCAACCTAACCGACACTCATTGCTTCGCGACCACACTCCATGAGGTTCATTGTCACCTAATCTACTAAGACTCTAGGACCCCCCGTTCTCCGAGGACAACATTAAGCGGGCTCTCCACCTCTCCCTCATCAGAAGTGCCTTGGGTGAGGATGGGCTACAAGTCTCCCTCTTCCAAGGACAACACTAAAGGTTGGCCTACGGGCGGCCTTCAATGAGATCATGTAGAAAGATTTTCTTCCAGGGAGGCTTGTTTTTCCAATGAGGCTTTGTTCGAAGGACCTCCTGGGGGCTCTATCCCCCATGGCTGCCCTTATTCTAGCTGCCCTTATTCTAGCTCCACTAGGATACTTGATGTTGAAGAACCACTTGGCTGCCTTTCCTGTCTGGACCAAAAACAGCCAGCTTTGTGATGTGCGGTTTCCAAATCTGCACCAATTCAACACCTCTAAGAGTTCTCCCGGGCTCTGATACCAATGTAATATGTAGAAGAACTGCATGTCTTAAGAATTGTGCAAAACGCAAAGATGAACATAGAAAGAAAGAAAGAAAGAAAGTTATATTAAATGTCTCCTAAAGACCCAATGGGTCTATGAGACCAAAGTGATACAATGCTATCCATATGTCTCATCATGGAAATGAAAAAGAAAACAAATACAAATAACATAGCACTCTGAAGAGAGACAGATGTTGTTCTGAGAGTGTTTTTGTATATATGTATCAATATATACCTAACATAAGGTAAACAACTAAGCCTAGGACCTACCCCACAACCTAGGATAAGATGACTAATGACTGAACTGGCCCTTGCCTCATGGAACTGCCCCTACGGTCATGTGCCCATTAGATCATGACTCCAATGTTCTCAATTTTTCATGCTTCACATGAAACACAAAAAGGGTTTCCAAGTACATCAAAATGCATCAAAAACTCTTTGTAAAATCAAACAAGGGTGTTTCCGTTCACAATGAAGAGTGAAAAGGTAAGTTTCGAGTCCACAATGTAGATCCAGGGGGGCACGAGTGAGGGCTACATGTCGGCAAGGATCTTGGGACACGTGGAAATCAGGGACCATTGCTTACCTGATCAATTGCTGAGCAAGGAGCTCAAATTGGCGCTGGATGGAGCGAAGGGAGGCGAGGCAGTCCTGCGCGAGGGCGTTGAGGCGGGGCAAGGAGGCAGAGTCGCCCGTGCCACCCTCCGATCCACACGTGCGGAGGGCTTGAGCATGGGCCGTAGCAGCGTCACAAGCCTCCTTCCACCGGTTCTTCACATCAGCCAAAGCTTCAGAAAGTTCATCGCCTTCCATCGTTTGCTGTTGGCAAAACTCTTGCCGTAAACTTCACTACTTTTATTCTCTGGCCGTGCTGGCGTCTACATACCAAGCGCCCGCCTATTTTTTGACTTGTTTTGTTTTGTTTTTCGAGCCGGGGTCAGAGACCAGCGGACTCGTTCTGAGACTTGAACAAAGAAATGCTTTTGTCATTAGACTCAGATCGGTATGAGCATCACATATTCGGTAGCTTCGGGCTTAGGGCACGAGTTCGAATCTTGCTGGCAATATTAGCTGAGTGGTGTGTAGCCTTGACTAAGGCTGCTTTATGAGAATGAAAAACACCTCACATTTTGCCGTCATAAAATAAACCCATTGATTTTAAAGTTTGGTAATATGTAGATTTCATTAATGGTGGCAGGCAATGCCGTGGGAGACGTGTAGACTCCCGTCAAAAATTCTAGATTCAAAACACCAACCCTTACATGGTCATGAGGAACATTCTAGACTCCGCTCAGTTGGACAGGCTCATGCACAGTGTTTCCAAGATCTTATTCTGCATCACTCCTTTGCATGTCACACTCACTCTCTCTCTTACACAACCTTTGAATCATATCTTTTCAAACCAAAAAGGTTATAGTAAATGTTTCTTTCCTAGAATCCATATGTCGGAAGCCTAAGGGGCATTAATCATCATAAGGAAATGAAGCATTGCTACATATCGTTACATGGCATGAACTTGTTTAAATATATATATAAGTACACTTTCATGTGGGTGGGGAGCTCACACATTTCTCTTCAAAAATTATAAGACCCAAGAACCGTGCCTTCCCTTGAAATGGTATTTTTGTTTGTGTAAACATAGTACAATAGATTTGTGAGTTTGATTTGTGTAATTGGACTCTCGTGGTATGTTGTATTTCACTTCTTCCACTGCTAACTTCACCTCCTTTCTTAGACATGCTAGGCATGTCTACCCTCAGCTTAAAAAGCACTTGTCATGCACCATCGTGTCCCATGAAATGCAATTGTTGGCACCGAGGAGCAGTTATGGATCACCAATGGATGGCAACAAAGCATTATCACGAAGAGAGTCCATGGTATCTGTCATCAAGACCTTTATAACACTTGGAGAAGAATTCTAATTCTCAAGCACAAAAAGTAGAGCATAGCATTGACTTGCACAAATTAAAAGCATAAACCTTAATAAACAAATCTTTATGACACTTGGAGAAGAATTCTAATTCTCATACAAAGATTTGAGGCCTTAGCCTTAAAAAAATACTAACGCCAAAATATGAAACCATAATTCATATGTCTTCAAAAATATCTCATAGTGATCCAACATATGTTCCACCCGATTAACACATAATATGTCCATTGAATTATTGCCTACATCCAAAATAATATTAGTCAGCACACACAATTAATTAAACACATTAATTCTAACTATATCATACTAGCGCACATAATTGATTAAACACATTAATCTTAGAAGATGATATAAATAAAAGGCATATCCAAAATAAAATATACCCCCAAATATTCTCAATAAAATAATGGGCATCTCCATAAAGGCTATGACTATGGAGAGAGAATGAGGTTGGAACATATTGATCTCTACTCGAAGATTAGGCTTTAATCCGGCAACGAATTTACATTTTTGGTCCTTTGATCTCACTGGTTCAATGGCTTGGAATTGAACAAGAACTTGCCAAAACTTATCCACATATAGTTATACGGTCTCTTTGTCAAGTTGATGAAGCATGTCCCACTGTTGACATGCTCTTGCTTTACATTAAGATGGCAAGAAATTCTTTTTAATGAGCTTTTGAAACTGTTGGAATTAGGGTTAGGATTGCAACAATGCACACACACAAGATAAAGAAGCTTGAGAGCACACAAATTCACTAGATTAGAATGAACAAATGTGTGCCAGATACAAAAGATAAGTATACACCCCAAAATGAGTAGATAAGAGGGTGTACATATGCATGGGAAAAAAACCTCCTAGTGAGGGAAAACAAGCCCCAGCAGTCCTACACACATCACTACCATATAATGCTACAAATCCCCCTTGGAGTGATGATGTGAACATGTACAAGGTATGGCCGATCAATCCTGAAAAGGCAGTAAGCCCAAAGCTTTACGAAAATCTTTGAACTTTTCACGAGGAAGAGGCTTCGCAATGAATAAATCTGCCATGTTGTCATGTGCAGTCACATAGACCAAGCTGATCTCTGCTGTGCAGAGAGTCTTTCCTTGACATAGTGGTAATGCACCTCAATGTGCTTAGTGCGAGCATGAAACACTGGGTTCCTCAACTGCTAATGCACTCTGGTTGTCAATGAAAATCATAGTGCTAGTCCAACACCCAAATCAGCCAACCATAAGATGTTTGAGCCACACACACTCAATTGTAGCTGTAAAAGCTACCCTGTACTACTCAGCTTCATAGTTGGAAGTGGCCATTGTAGGCTGCTTCTTGCTGAGCCATGATATACATGAATCACAAAGGCGAAAGCAAAACCCACTAGTGGACACTCGTGTGCCATAACATCCAGCCCAATCTAAATCACTGAAAGCATGCACATGTGACTCATCCCCCTTTAGATAAAATAATCCAAAATACTAAGTGCCCTGTAAATAGTAGAAAACCCACTTAACAGCCTGCCAATGTTTTGTACCTAGGCTATGCATAAATCTACTCAATTGTGAGACCGCATACTGTATATCTAGCCTCGTGTTGCACACATAAAGAAGGGATCCAACAGCCTGTTGATACAAAACTAGCATCAAAAGAGTCTCCTGCATCTTGAAGACTAAGTCGAGTACCTGTCTCCATAGGTGTAGCCATAGGCTTACAGTCTTCAAGATTAAACCTCTTCAATAGCTTCTGTATATATTTAGACTGCAGCATAACAATGCCATCATTGTGCTGCATAAACTGAATCCCCAAATAGTAATGCAAGGGCCCCAAATCTGACATCTCAAACGATGATTGCAAATTAGCCTTAAATGATCTATATCAAGTCCCGTGAGCAACATGTCATCAACATATAGAATGATGACCACAAATGTGTCCTTACTCCTATTCACACAGAGGGTACTCTCTGTTGGGCTATTGCAAAAATCATTTGCAAGTAAGTATGCATGAATCTTCTCATACCATGCTCTAGGAGCTTGCTTAAGGCCATAAAGAGACTTTTTCAACCTGCATACTTTAGACTCTTCTCCTTTTCACAGCAAAACCAAGAGGTTGCGATACATACATCTCCTCATGTAAATCACCATTCAAGAATGCAGTCTTAATGTCCAACTGATGTACATTCCACCCATAATGTGCTGCCAAATCTTTGTTGAAGTACGATGGTCGATGTTGTTGAAGACACTGTAGATGCTACTACACACCAAATCTTTGCCGCTGCACAACCCAAACACCCAAAATCGAGCAGAACCAATCCAAAATGACGCCTCTCCAGAACGTCTGTAGAAACCTTGCGGTGCCCAAAACGCGCCCGAATTGCGCCGCGGACCCCGAAAGCGTAGTATACTATATAAAATTATAAAAATTTGAGAGTAATTAAGATAAGCAAGAAAACAATATGTGAAGAGTAGTACTTATGGCCTTGCTTTGAATTTGTTGAAGTCATATGTTGTCCCAATTTTTATAGAGCAAGAATCACAACTGCAAGTGCCACAAAGTCCGTAAGTGGTGTAAGCTTTGAGAAAGAATCATCGAAGAAGCCCGAAGTATGAGAATCCTTGATGCCCAAAGTGCTCTTGATTTAATCCCCTTTGATAAAACCTTTAAAAAGCCCTTCGAAATTCTCCTTTACTTGATGCTCAATTTCCAATAAGCACCCCTTTAAAAGTTTTGCACTTGTGTACCTCTGTAGAAGCCTTAAGGGTAAAAAGATTTTATAAATGTTGTGTAACTTGGCCAAAGATAAGGTTGTAAACCTTTAAACTATAGGGGTACTTAAAGCTTTGGCATAGGCATGAAAGGAATGATATGGTAAGCTTTACAATATATAAGCTTATAAGCTTTGTAAGCTTTTAAGAGTAACAATGATTTTATAGCTTTGAAGAAAATCTTAGTAGTCTTTCAAAGGAGGAGAGAGAAAAAACTTTATAAGCTTTATAGTATCCATCATTTGTATCAAAGATGTGGCCTTGCCATTGGGAGAGAACATGCCTGCACAAACCACATAGTGTAAAGGCAAGCTTTTCGATAATGCAAAGAAAGTTGTCCTTGACAATCAAAGAAAAAAGAAGTAAAAACCACAGGGGAAAGAGAGAAACTTTCCTTCTCATATGAGAGTAAAGGAGAGGTTAACAAATCTTCTTAAGGTATATGAACCAAAAACTGTAGACAAAGAGGTGAAAAAGGGAAAAGGGAGAGGGGAAACATAGTAGGCATAAATCTCCTTGTCCACCTACTTTGAGAAGCCGAAGGCTAGCTCCTTGTAAAGGAGAGGTTAACAAATCTTCTTAAGGTAGAAGAACCAAAAACTATAGACAAAGAGGTGAAAAAGGGAAAAGGGGGAGGGGAAACGTACTAGGCATAAAGCTCCTTGCCCACCTATTCTGAGAAGCCAGAGGCTAGCTCTCCTCGAGCTCAACTTGAACAAGATCATCCTCTTGTACCTTATGGAAAAATCCCTAGGCAAGCATACCTTCACCTCATTGTGAGCTATCATATATTAAGCATTCACTTCATGGAAGAGCAGATCTCCGAGCCTTCTAAGTTTGGAAAGGGTGAAGGTTGTTGCATTTGCATGTTTACTTAAAACCTTCTCTACATTAAGAATTAAAAGCCATTGTAAAGATAAGAGGCAAGAGTTGGACACAAATTCACAAGACGAGGACAAAAACATAAACAATGGACAACTTTGCCTTAAGTGTTAAGAGAGGTTATGGTAGCACCATCACTAAGGTTTGTGCTTAAGGCATTGGAAAAGGAGAAATCAACCACATTGACTAGAAAGATCTTTTGCAGACTAGAGTAATATTGTATTCTCCGTTTCACAACAAGGAAGTGGGGTGAGGGATGAACCTCTTGATTGGGAGTGAAAGGAGAAAGAAACTGGAGATCTTGTTTTTGCCATCACAATAACGAGTGTGGTGGTGGGTTGTTTTTTGGAGATTAGTGTGTAGAGATAGGAAGAATTAGAGCAGCAAAGCAGAGACCTGCTTACAAACTAGAGAGGCATGGAAAGAGAGCATGGATTTTTGGAATTTCAATTTGTGCGAAAAAAATAGGGCTGATTAGGGTTAAGGTTTGGTTGGAACATCCATAAAAACTTCATTAACCTAATTTATGACCTAATCTATTTATTTGCATGTCAATTATATGAAAAGAAAGACCAATAAATGGAAAATATGCCAATTATGTATTAAGCATGCTTTACAAGGCAAGACTAAATTGCTCATCACGAGCTATAGATCAAAGACTCAAGTGTTCAATAGTTTAAATGCCAAAATTTGTAAGAGCAACAAAGAGGTCTCTACAAATGAGGGGTATGTATAGGATTTTGAGGTAGCTTGAGGCTGAAGCTTCCCCCCCAAGTTCTAGAGGCTTATGTCCTTTTCCTTTGTAAAGCTTGGGTGTGGTGTAGATGCTGCTTGTTTCAAAGAGGTGTGGATGGTAGAATGATATAATCGGTGAAGCGCCATGTGCTTTGGAGGCCTATTAAAAATAGGGTTTATTTGGCCTGGTGAGCTAGGAAGCATGGCAAGGCTATAAATGCTTCATGAAAGGCATCATCTCTAGGTTTGTAAGTTGGTTGGGCTTGTACAAGCAAAGAAGCCTTGTTGCTTGCTTGAAGATGTATGCACCGAGACCACCTTCATTTGATTGGCACGTATAATTCCCAGATCTCATGTACACACTTGCTTGCATGTACACATGTTCTAAACACACACCCACATGTGCACACTCTCTAAACACACACCCACATGTGCACACTCTCTAAACACACTTGCATGCATGCGCACACTCTCTAAACACACATACTCACATGTGCACACTCTCTAAACACACATTTGTACATGCCCACCCCCTCTCCATGCACAAAACACACCTACTTGCACATGCACACTCTCTGAACACACCCGTATAAGAATATGGTACATTGGAAAGAGAGATAGCAAGACAAAGCACAATAAAAATGCAATAGATACAGAATGGAGGGAATTAAAGATTCTTCTGATTATGCCAAGGAGGTACGAGTGATGGTGCTGTGCACTCGTGCGCTCTCAAGTAGAGCTTAGAAGAACACGGTCCACCAACCACCGACCATGCTCGTAACATCTCCTAACCATCATCAATGGTCACAATAATGACCCCATCGGCATCTAAGCCGGGGTTCCCACTAAAGACCTTTGCACCATGGCTACTCCTCATAATGGGGGCCTAACAAATGTGCATTATACATCAAAGTGAGATACATGCTAAGAGGCGGGCATTGAGTGTATACTAACAACCTACACATGCACCCTCTCTAAACACACACATGCATATGCACACTGTCTAAGCACACACCCACACGAATATGCTAAGTATTTATGATACTCATCAAAGATTACAAGGCTTATTGATGCCCTTGCCTCTATCGGAGCACTAGTTGGTGATGTGACAACTTGGTGTCAGTCACTTTGAATGGGCTTGGAAAAGACTATGATCTATTTTGAATGCCCTTGCCTCTATCGGAGCACTAGTTGGTGATGTGACAACTTGGTGTCGGGGCTTGGAAAAGACTATGATCTATTTTGAATGCCCTCCCCTCACTAATAGGGAGCCAATACATAACCTTGTTGGACCTCTCATTATACCATGCCTTAAAGGCTTGAGTAGGATTTTCTGTTGGAAGCTTGGGCTCCTTCTTGTCACTTGTAGTAAACTCCCAATATTCTTTTCCCATGAGGAATTTTGTCATCCTGAACTTCCATGTTGAAGTTCCATGAGAAAGTTTGTCATCCTGAACTTCCATGCTTAGAAGTTGTTCTTACTATTATACATTATTACCTATAGTAAATTTCACCTGCACCAAATATGGTATTATGTAGGCCAAACAACATAACCTGCAATAAACTTTTGTACTCAGAGCAATAACTTCTATAGGCTAAACAACAGAACCTGGAGTAACTTCTACACTCATAGTAATCATACAATCCCTAATAATTTATCTAACAGATACATAATTACCATCGGTACTTTAAACCTCTTATATAGCCACTTTATGTGAACCAATCACATCAATATACATCTGCCATATATGTGCACATACCAAAATCTTTCTAGGCACTTTAAATCAACCATTGTGTACAATAGTATGTGTGAAACATGCATAGAAACATTGTTGACACTATTGCAGCAAAGTGTGTGTGAAAACCTTGTACTATGAACCTACTGTAAACCTCTTATGCAACCACTTTATGTGAACCAATCACATCAACATATATCTACCATATATGTGTAGATCGCAAAATCTTTCTAGGAACTTTAAATCAACCATTGTGCATGATAGTGTGTGCGAAACATGCACAGAAACACTATCGACACTACTGCAGTAGAGTGTGCAACGAAAACCTTGTAGCACAAAAAGGGTCCAAAATGACTCCAGATGGCTAAAACAACGATATGAAGATCCTTTCGACTAAAGCATAGTATACACTACACTTTTGCTTCACTGAAGAGGGCTCTCCAAGATTTAAGTGTCCCCTCCTATTGTGCCTACTACCGTTATCCTTGACTAGTAGCTACCTATAGAGATTTTCTTCTAAATCAAAGGAAAAGAGATGGGGTTACCCGAGGGTTACCCTTACCCGTGTACCATTTCCTTTGTTTGTCTCTTGAACTCCTTACTTAAAGTGGCACTCATATACCATGAGAAGAACGTAGGGGAGAGGGTGAGCTTGATATTCTTGCAAAAGCAACTCCTTCACACACATACGCAAGATGTTAACCTACTTTGGAGTTAGTGTGAGTTGCCACTATAATTCTACATAAAATAGCAAAGATAGAGACACCAAAAGTATGTATGAAAACTATGAAGCAATGGTGTCCAAATTTACAACTTGGATGGGTGCCCCCATAGTTTAAGTGTGTGTAAACACTTAGGGCTTTGTATATAAGTTAATTTATCTCATAATGCAATATACTCTTCCATTGTGCAATAGAGTCTTACTCTTGCTAATCCTCTTTCTAATTACCTTCTCTAATGTATGTTATTGAGTGTGTATGAGTGCTTTAAGGTGAGAGGAGGGACGAGGACCTGTAGACCAATGCGGTGGTGTGACACTGCACATGGGAGGCAGTGATGGAAATTGCTACCCACCACAAAGGTGTGGAACTCTTGAAGTGGTGTGATCCCCACAATGATTGTAGCTCACAAAGTATAATCATTTATATGGTAGTGTGTGGACGTAGGCCAATAATGGGCTAGGACACTTTTTCCCTCTTTAGGAGTTTTTTTTCCTGAGCATATGTACGCACTCTTATGTGTGTAAGTGACCTTATCATGTCACTTCACTTGTACTTCACTCATTCTCATCAATTAACTTTGAGTGTTATACTTCCATCTTTCTCTCCTTGCTTGCTACATATCTATATGTGTTGCTACTTTGATCCCCACACCAACAATTGGTATCAGAGTAGGTTCTCTTGGCTCTCACCCCCTTATCATCTTCTCCTAGAGTTTCTCTTTTAATTGTCTCAAATTGAGCTATCCTCTTAGGTGGAGAAGATGTACCCTATAGTCTGAGGCTAACTACGTTAACAAACTTTTGTACATTTTGGAGTGTTTTGGGTATGTTTTGAGGCTCCTTCACAAGCTTTAAGGTTTTCACAGGCAGGCATCCTGGGGGAGTGTCAGTAAAATATTTTTGTTTGATTTTGGGTATTCTTCATAGTAGAAGTAGCATTTAGTGTATAAAAAAGGCCGTTGTCATCTTCAACATCGCATCTTCGAGTTCATCTTGAGCAAAATCATCAACATTATCATTGATTTTTGCATTCCTGCTAAGTATCATTTTCACACTCTACACTCTACAATTTTTCATACACTTTGTAGGTTTCCATCGTCATTAAAATGATCTATTGCCATATCGATTGCATTCAATGGGCATTAACAGTATGTATAGGTAGGGCTATTTGCATTCTGTGTCAGATATTAGTTATTTATAGGCTAAACGGCCAAGCAGTGATGTATTTAGTATGCTTTTTGAGGATAAGCTTGATAGGACCAACTACCTATTGTGGTCCCATATGATGCACCATGTATCAAAGGGCTCTGGAATGTTGTTATTGGGATTGAGGCATGCTCTGTGGAGCATAACAACATAGTATAGGTACTTTGAATGGTGATACGAGTTTTGATGCAACTATGGCATCCACCTCCACACCTTCCACAACTAAACAAGGTAGGTGGGATGGCAAGGATGCTACATGGGATGCATTTGTTGTGCTTTACCAAGTGTATAATGAGGTATGAGTGTCTGAGGAGTAGCCTACTTACGTAAGTATGTAGAGTATGAGTATATGAATGAGAGAGATTTAATGGATGTGTTCCTCTCAAGATTAAAGATCTCAAGGAGTAGCTGGCATGTATTGATGAGGCTTATCTCGACATTTATGAGGTGTCTACTATTCTCATAGCTCTATTGGATTCATACCAAGGTTTTGCATCTACACTATCTCACAATGAAGGGTAACCCCAATGCCCTTACTTTTGATGAGTTAGTTGCAGTGCTCTTGCAAGAAGAGAAATATTGGTGAAACCAAACTAGGATGCATGTGGGAGATTATGGATTTGTTGTTGCTAACAAAAAGGAAAAGTCTTTTCTTAGGGCAGCTATGAGCCAAAGGCAGAATCAGCCTAGTCTTCTGAAAAGGATACCAAGAAGGGGAGTGATAAGCCTAAGAAGAAAGGCGAATGCAATTATGGTCAGTAGCCAAGCTATTACATAAAAATGAATGCAGAAAAAGGCTAGAGAAGGAGAAGAAGAAAGAGTCAGGCAAGGTTGTGGACTAATGCATCAGCACCAAGTTTTGAAAAGGAGTAAATGAACTATGCACAGGATGATTGGGCATTCATTATGCACTATTATAATTATGATCCTTCTGTCCATAATAGAGCCATCATGTATGCATGTCGCATGCTTAGATCTTCAATAGTGGTGCTAGTAAGCACATTACTTCTCAATGAGAATTATTTTTCTCACTTAACTCTACTCCTTAAGGAGGAACAACCACATGTGCAAATAATTCCTTGTATCTCCTCGAAGGAGTTTGGTAAGGTTGTTTTCATTGCTATAAATACTGAGACAATCACTCTCTCGTAAGTCTTGTTTGTGCTAGGCATCAAAAAGAGCTTGTTATTCAGGCTTTACCAGTGTTAGGGCCAGCCTAGTGGTCAGATTTGTTAATGATTGACAGGTGTATAGTTCATGACTGGAGTGATGGGGATATCACTGTGGTATCCGATACTCTAAGCCATGGGCTTTACAAGTTGGATAGGTATGAGAGATTGGCACATCAGTACTCTCATACATGCTATGAGTGATGCTGCAAAGCTACTTGGGGGGTGTACTTTTAAGAAAGCCTACATATAACGTGCATTCAAATGGTATTAAAAATTACCCTTTTTTGTGAATTTTGACTTAATAAAATGACCCCCCCTTTTTTATAAACTTACAAGGTTTTTTCAAAATGCCATTTAGAACCCCCTTATGTAAATAGATTTATGTAATTTTTTCCCAAAATGTTGGTTAAGAAAATCCCTCCTAATGATTGCACATAGTAGACTTACATATTTTTAAGTGAACCCCCTAAGCAAAGCTATGGCATGCTCGCCGCTTTCGTCACTTTAATTTTGGTAGTTTGTTATGCCTTAAAAGATAAAAGATGGTTTCGAAGTTGCCAAAGCTTGAGGCCCCTATCAAACATGTATGTGAGGGGTGCATTTTAGGCAAGATGCAACATGCATCATTCCTGAAAGATGGGTCAGCTAGGGCTATTTATAAATTATAGTGCATACATAATGATGTATGTGGTCTCATGAGGACACCATCAATCGAGGGATATCTCTAGTTTGTGAATTTTATTGACTACTCTAGGCAAGGCAAAGTCAAAGGTTTTTACATGCTTTAGATACTTTGTTTCTATGGCTGAAAATGTGTCTCCATCATGTAAAGTTGGCACCCTTCGTACAGATCAAGGGAGGGAATATATGTCAAAGGATTTTCATGTATATATGGTTTAATGATCCATAAAACATCAATGCACAACACCTCAACCAAATGGTGTGGCTAAGAAGAACAGATCTCTCATGGAGATGGCACATTGCACGGTTATTCAAAGGCTAGGACCTTCCTCATGTTTTTTGGTTAGAGGTAGTTATGTGTGCTAAATAGCTGCCCCACACCAAGGCCTTGTAGACAATTATTCCTTATGAAGCTTGGAATGGTAGGAAACCCTTTGTGGCTCATTTGGGTGTTTCTGGTTATCTTTCTTATGGTCTTGTGCCTCTTGTCTTTCTTAAGCTCTTGTGCCTCAGCAACAACGCAATAAGCTAGATGAGAAGGCTCTAAAATGAATTTTTGTGGAATACCGCTTAGAAAACAAAGGGTATAGACTCTACCATCTGGCCACAAAGCGGATTTTGATAAGTAGAGATGTTATCTTTGTTGAGCACTCAGTTTAGTCTATGCTTTTATGCAAAAAAAGAAAAAAGAAAAAAGAAAAATGTATGGTGTTATGGCTCACCCTAACCCTCCTTGAAACACATTCAAAAAGAGATTACCTGGTGAACCGCAAATGTCTCGTGAAGGATCTTTCCAATGGCCGAGCTCGTAAACCTTGAGGTCTCCAAGCTCTATAACTCCTTGAGAAGCAATTCCACCGCGCCTCCCATGAGCGTTGTCACACCGTTGCGTTGCACTACGGGTCCTCGTCCCTCCTCTCACCTCACTTCACTCACACACACTCACTAGCATGCATTAGGGAGATAGATTAGCAAGGGCAAGACTCAATTGCACAATGGGAGGGTGTGTTGTATTATGAGATATATTCACTTATATACATGTTCACACTCACTTAAACTGTGGCCAGCCGAACACTTTAGGCTCATAAGAGGCCTAATGCTATTACAATGACTACTCTCATCATATATCCATGAAGTACATCACTTAGGACTTCATCCTAACTTGCTTCCACATGCTCTTGAAGTGGGAATCGCCATAAATACTCCGTCACACCATTACGGGTGCCCATCCAAGTTGTAGCTTTGGACACTATTGCTTCATATCTTGAATGTATGACTCTTTGGTGTATCTATCGTCACTCCTTGATGTAAGATAATGATGGTAGATCTTGTTAATCCTAAGAATGGCGATCGCGTCCTCGTGATCGCATTGAAAACCTTTATGTGGGGAGAATGGACAAGCTTTGTTGATGGCTTTGATGTTGAGTGACGTTCAATGGTCTTTGTCCCTCTGGAAGGAATGAGGAAGGTTAGTTAGTGAATGAAAGGGTTAGTGGTTTATTGGGAATTCCTAACGAGTTTGGGGGTGGGGTTTTTTGCAAGTGATTGCATTTTTTATATTTGTGTGAGCATATATATTTTTTGGCTCACTTTGTTTTTGGCAATCATAAGCAAGGTTACATGTGATTTGTGTTAGTGGGGATACTAAGAGATGTTAATAATGGGAGAGAAGAGAAGGAAAGATCCAGAGGAACGTAGACATAATCATCAGAACGAGATGGTGATTCTCAGTTCCTCATTTGATTCATTGAAGCGACATTCATCATTTGAAGAAATTGGCCTTCGATGATGTCCCTTTGTGTGGCAGGATTCTTGTTAAATGTCCCCCCATCCAAAGATGTACCTAGAAGTGGTCGATGGTGAGGCTTTGGTGCAAATGTTCTCCAATGCATAAGTATGGATATGTACTCATGGAGCAACTACTACATTAAGTTAGACAAAAGACTAGTAAGCTATAAGCTTAACAAATATATAATGGCTATTGATGATCGTTGGGAAAGTGTTAATGCGTGAGATGGCTTAAATCGTGAAAGTGCAGGTTCTTAAGCCGTGAGACTGTTAATTCGTAAGAGATTTAAACTCATGAGATTGCAGGTTTTTTGGCCGTGAAGGGATATTTCGTGAAAAGGAATTCCGTGAAATAGAGTAAACCCATGAAAGTTAGTTCCGTGAAATGGAATTTGTGAAGGGTAATTGCATGAAATGGAATTTTTGTGAAGGGTAATTCCGTGAAATGGTCTAAGGCAGTGAAAGTGCACGCCATGAAATTGCAGGTTTTAACCTTATGAAGTTACAGGTCTTGACCTAGATGGTTTTTGATTTGAAATGGTTCAATGGGTCAGCTAGGGCATGACGTGCAAGCAACAGGTTCTTTTGCACTTATGCTTCACATCCAGAGGGGTGACAAGAGCATTGTGAGTTTATCTCTGATGCGCTCATAAGTCTCCATTGACCTGGGTATGGATTCTTGAATTTTTGGCTTAAATATTGTCGAGGCGGTAAAGTAAGACTGCTGGTTGGTTACCATTGGGGTTGTTTGAACACACAAGCTCTGTGTAGGTACTGAATGCACAAGAGTGGTTGAGTGACTTGTCTTGTAGTAAAATGCTCATAACTTTTCACTCGGTTGCCCGTTTTTGAAAGTTTTTGTATAGGCGTGAAGCTCTCTTCAAGCTCTACGTACCTATGTTATCCTCTTTTGTACAGTCTATATGGATTTAAAACTGCAATTCTCTGTGTATCTCTGCTTTTATAGACTTTTGGCCATTATTTCTTCTTAATAATGATTAATTCCTCTTAATCTCTTATTAAAAGGCAAATCCCATCATGTGTCTTATCCTCTTGTAAGTGATTGCTATATTCTTTTACTTTAATATGTTCCATCCAAATCACCCAATTCGAACGGATGAACCTTACCAACATTCCCCGTGTGTTTCCATTCACATAATCCTGAGTCGGAAGATTTTCTTCCAACAAAGAATTGCCCTCTTGTTTGGAGCTGCCAGACTGGCAGAAATTCTTGCTTCTCCTGAGCCTTTCATCTTTCCTTCCTTGAATTATGATATCACCTTTGATGTGTTTATCTTTATCTTAACCTAGGGAGAGAAAGGGAGGTGAGGAGGCTGTGAGGTTTCATACAAGTGTGTTTTGATTCTATAAGAAGTGACCGAAGTCAAAACCCCAACTTTGTGTCACAATACTATGATAGAATCTTCTAGAGGAACCATGGATGTTTCAGTTTTTGTTTTAGCTTTAGACCCTATTTCTGTTTCATATTTCCACACACTTTCATCCTCTTTTTGGCTCTCAGCTTTTTTAAGAGTTTCCAATGCTTGCGTATACTGGCACACTTGGCCCTCTGACAATTCTAAATGAGGTTTGTTTAGAAACTTGCGAATCTTGACAGTCCTATTCTATGGAGCTCTTTATGTCTTGGTATAACTCATGTTGAGCTCTTAAAGGTGCAAGTGCTGATGTAATGCTGGCTTCACGATGAGAGAAGAGCATTCCTCCAAATGAGGTTTTGAGAGACTGCTGTAATTTTGTAAGGGAATTATCGAATTCCTCACGTGCTTTCTCAACCGTGTAATTCGTGCAATCTGTCTCGAATGACTCTTCTGTAGAAAGTATGTCTTCCTCTTGAAAGGGGAAGCGATACTCATCTGGGATTTGTATTTTGGTTGCTTTTTTAGGATTGGCATTATGAGACTCAATCACAAACGGTGATCCTGTAAGACATTCAACCAAGCTAAGCATGCTCTCCTAAGCTTGCTTTTTGCATTCCGCATGTCATGTGATCATTATTATCAATTTGGGATGGTTGGGTGGGTTCTAGTTTCTTGATTGGTCTATTAAGTGCACTAAGTAACGAATCAGAACTTGTTTCATCCTCACTTAGTGACGTACTAGAACTTGTTTCATTTTTTGACTTTCTTTGAGCTGTGAGTTTTTCATTATGTTTGCCCATGTGACGAGATCAAATTTTCTTTTGGGCTTTTGTACCATGTGTCGTACATATGGGTTCTGAGGTTTGTGTGGTGGTTTTTGAGGTGGATGCTTCTGCATCATGTATAGCTTTTGGCTCTTTTGGGTTTATGTCCCCTTTTTGGGTTTATGACCTCCACAGGCTCTTTTTCCTTGTCCTTTAATTCAACCCTATTTTCGATAATTTGTAGTCTTTCGTTTTTCTTGGGTGTAAAAGGTTTTGCTTTTTATTTTGGATTATGCTTTAAAGCATGCTCTTCTACCCATGTTTCTTTTGCGTTCTTTTTG
The DNA here is from genome assembly GCF_041138505.1 of Cibotium barometz. Classification (NCBI taxonomy): domain Eukaryota; kingdom Viridiplantae; phylum Streptophyta; class Polypodiopsida; order Cyatheales; family Cibotiaceae; genus Cibotium; species Cibotium barometz. Next base: position 40,529,730 of record NC_141050.1, read on the forward strand.
GCCATCTCTCATGCCTTGGCTTGTAAGTGTGTAAGCACATTCAAGGGTACTGTGGACAATTGCCCGTTTTATACACTTAAGATGTTAAGAGTTATATTTTGTGAGACAAGCATTGAAGCAACTCGTCTTGGGTAATCTTGGAACATGTGATCAATGCCACATCGTTTACACATGGGTTGCAAGGTGTCAGTGACCATGGGCATGGAAGTATTCCAAAACTATGTAGTCTGCCACTTTGTGAGGTCCACAACAATAGAAACATTGAAGTGTTTGCTTAACTGCAGGGGTTAGTACTTAGACTAGTTAGTATATCTCAGGTGTGGGCATCCAGGGGTTGAAAGGGTTGGTACCTATAAGATGTTGGATAAATGTAATCCGAACTCCTTAGTCCAATTTAATATGTGGTTCATAGGCTAGTGGTCAGTGGTTGATGTGTAAAGCCTACAAATGGTTGGTGCATGTTGTTCATGCAACTCATGCAACTAAAAATAGTCTCTAAATAATGTACAAGTCGTGATCAAGTGATTATGTAAGTTTGGTTCATGTCTATGTTGGAATTAGGGTTGCAGGAAAGCACACAAAGCTTGGAGAAGAAGAAGCAAGAATGCACACAACACAAAGTGTATTAGATTGTGTCAATGTACAAAAGATAAGTTAGCCCTAGAAGGATGGGCGTATATACAAGCCGGGGGGAAAAACCTCCTAAAGAGGGAAAAAGTGCCCCGGCGGTCCTAAGTGTGTTCACACACATCATTGCCTATATATATGGCAACAAATCCCCCCTGGGAGTGATGGTGTGAACGAGAGCTGGCACTCATGTATAGGGGAGTGCCATGCCCGAAGTAGATCAATCCACAAAGGGGAGCAAGCCCAAAGCTTTACGGAAAGCTTCGAACTTCTCACGAGGAAGTGCCTTTGTGAAAAGATCGGCGAGGTTGTCCTGTGTTGGCACATAGGCCAAGCTGATCTCTCCTGCTGAGAGTCTCTCCCTGACATAGTGATAATGCACCTCAATGTGCTTTGTGCGAGCATGAAAAACTGGGTTTCTCGCAATTGCCAATGCGCTCTGACTGTCAGTGAAGATAGAGGTGGCAGACTCCTGTCCAACACCCAAGTCAGCCATAAGCCGTCTGAGCCACACACACTCAACCGTAGCTATGAAAGCTGCCCTGTACTCAGCTTCACAACTAGAAGTGGCCACAGTAGGTTGCTTCTTGCTCAACCAAGATATGCATGAGCTACCGAGCATGAAACAAAAACCACTTGTGGACACTCTTGTGTCATAGCAACCAGCCCAATCCGAGTCCGAAAAAGCATGTAAATCTGGTGGCAATGATCCCCCCTTGGGATAAAACAGCCCAAGATGTATGGTGCCACTCAAGTAGCGAAAGATGCGTTTAACTGCCTTCCAATGCTGAGACCCTGGGCTATGCATAAACCTGCTCACCTGTGAGACTGCAAACTGAATGTCCGGCCTCGTAATGCATACATAAATGAGGCAACCAACAGCTGTCTGATAGAGTATGACATCAAAGTGATCTCCAGCATCATGAAGACTCAACTTCAAACCTGTCTCCATTGGAGTAGCAATAGGCTTGCAGTCTTCAAGGCCAAATCTCCGCAACAATGTCTCAATATACTTTGTCTGACACAAAGCAATACCTCCATCACACTGCTTAAATTGTATCCCCAAATAATGATGCAAATGCCCCAAATCTGACATCTCAAAAGAGGCATTCAAATCAGCCTTAAAATCAGCAATTTGACTTTCATTTGGTCCTGTGAGCAGCATGTCATCGACATAGAGAGCAATGATTAGATGTACACCATCCACACGTTTAACATACAAAGTGCTTTCTGTTGGACTATTCTGAAACCCATGTGCAGTCAAATATGCATGTATCTTTTCATACCAAGCTCGTGGAGCTTGCTTTAAACCATATAAAGCCTTTTTCAACCTGCACACTTTGTTTTCCTGCCCTCTTTGAACAAAACCACGAGGCTGCGATACATACACCTCCTCATGCAAATCTCCATTCAAGAACGCAGTCTTTATGTCCAACTGATGTACATTCCAACCATTATGAGCTGCCAATGCACAAATGCTATGAATGGTAGTCATACGACAAGTGGGAGCAAAGGTCTCATCAAAATCAATGCCCTTCTCTTGAGCATAACCCTTTGCAACAAGTCTAGCCTTATAGCGATCAACACTGCCATCTGGCTTTCGTTTCAATTTAAAAACCCACTTACATCCAATGGCCTTTTTACCAATAGGCAAATCACACAAAGACCATGTACCATTCTTCATTATAGCATCATATTCACTTTGCATTGCAGCCAACCAATTTTTTGAATTTTGTGCCTCATCAAATGAAAGAGGTTCTTCCTCTTCACACATACTAGACACAGCCAAAGCATAACAATCTGATGCATAAGAGGCATGCTGAAAACCTGAACGAGTACGACTAGTAATAGGTGCATCAATCTTACTATCACGCAAGGTTTGCACCAGCCATTTAGGCATAGCTCTAGCCTGCTCATTTTCAGCCCTATCCTCATGAATTACATCCTGTAAATTTGCATCAGAAATAGGCTGATCTATGATGTCGTTTGAAATCTGCGTAGGCTGAATATTTGCCTCATTAGGACTTACATTTGAATTCCCACCTGTAAAGAGAGGCAACAATGTATCAAATACATCCCGTGAGCTCACACCTGTCTCTTTGGTACATGATAACAAGGGCTGCACAGCATCTTCCACAAAAACAACATCTCGACTAATCAAGATACGCTTTGACTGCGGATGATACAATCTGTAACCCTTGCTCTCAGCACTGTAATCAACAAAAATGCATTTGACAGCCTTATCATCTAATTTTCTGCGTTGTTGCACAGGCACTAAAGCATAGGCCAAGCAACCAAAGACACGCAAGTGACCAATAGAAGGCTTCCTGCCATGCCAAGCTTCGTATGGAGTAATAGACTGCAAGGCCTTAGTGGGACACTTGTTGAGTACATATGCAGCACACATGACAGCCTCAAGCCAAAACGCATGTGGCAAAGCTTGGCTCTTGACCATACATCGTGCCATCTCCATAAGTGACCTGTTCTTCCTCTCAGCAACACCATTTTGCTGAGGGGTATGCGGCACTGTACATTGGTGTTTTATCCCACGACTAGCCAGAAATGCATCAAACTCTTTAGACATGTACTCCCCCCCTCGATCAGTACGGAGGGTGCCCACAGTACAATTGGATACATTTTCAACCATAAGAAAAAACTGTTTGAAGCACAAAAACACTTTGGACTTTGCCTTCAGTGGATATACCCATGCATGCCTTGAGTAATCATCAATGAAAGTCACGAAGTACAAGTGTCTAGCAAATGACGGAGTTTGCATAGGCCCACATACATCACTATGTACAAGCTGCAATTTGCGAGTGGCCCGCACAGAACCATCCTTTGGAAACGCAGAACGCTGCATTTTGCCCAAAATACAGCCTTCACAAACATGTTTCAATGGTGCCTCAAGAGGGGGCAATGAAGCAACCATATCAAATTTTTGCAAACGCAGCAAACTAGCAAAGTTCAGATGACCAAAACGAGCATGCCATAGTTTTGCATCTGAAACTGCCTTTTCATCAGAAACTACATTTGCTGAATCTTCCACACACTTGTCATAAGAATTGAGCCTATATAGCCCACGAAACAAGGTGCCAGATATAATAATCGTATCACCAGAAGTCAAATCATGAACAGTACATCTGTCATCCACAAATTTGACTACAAGTCCAAGTCTAGCAAGCGCAGAGACAGACAATAGATTCTTCTTTATCCCTGGCACATACAAAGCATCTGAAAGTGTGAAAGCACTGCCATTTGCAGCAATAAGCTTAATTTTACCAATGCCCTTCACTGGGTAAGAAGCATTATTGGCACATGTGACAGTATTTCCATTAGGGATAGCCTTAAGAGAAGTGAACATATCACGATGCGAGGTAATGTGCTTTGTAGCACCACTGTTAAAATACCATACATGAAGTCAACAGAAACTGCCAAACATGCATCATGTACAGATGGGTCATACTGGCAATACACGCTAAACGCCCATTCTGTATCCTGCACAACATTTGCAGAATCTGCATTTGTAGAAGCATCCGCTATTGTGGCTGCATTTGACTCTTTCTTCTTTGCCTCTTTAGCCTTTAGCTTAGGGCAATTCTTAATGACATGATCATTTGCCTTACAATAGTTACACCTGGTCTTTTTCTTGCCTTTATCAAGAGCCTTCTCAGACTTATTGTTGCTACTTGTGGAAGGAGAAGAAGTTGCAGATCTACTAATAGGAGAAGAAACAGTGGAAGGGGCTGCCTTACCACTTCTTCTCTGCTCTGCTGGGCAGCAATAAATGCTTGATCAACTGCACGCTGCGTGGCCCTGTTTTGCCTGGACTGCGCTTCTTGCAAGAGCTTGTTGACTAAAGTATCATACTTGACAGCATCAGGTCTGTCCTCATTAAGAAGTCTCCACGTGGAAGCAAAAGTCTGATATGTCTCAGGTAAAGCATCAAGAACAGTCTGCACAAGAGAATGATCAGGAATAATCTCACCTGCAGAAATAAACTGTTCTTTGAGATCTTTAATCTCAGCAAGAAAAACATTCATGTCATCATCTTCTTGCATAATCTTCAATTCTAGCTCTTTACGCAGGTAACGACCTGCATACAAATCAGCTAGAATATCCCAAGCCTGTTTTGCTGTTTTAGCTGAACGAATATGTGGGGTGATGTTACGTTTGCTAGAAAGTGCAATCAAGGCATGAGCCTGCGTATCTTTACCATCCCAACGAGCTTGTTCAGCAGTGGGTAAAACAGCAGCAACAGTAGAGCTGCTAGAACCTGCAACATCCTCAACAGATCCTACATCCACAGAACCTGGACGTACATCCATACCCTGCACAATGTTCCACACTCCTTTTGCAACCAAAACATGCTGCATCATGTATGCCCAAAGTGGGTAGTTGTTGTCTCCATCCAGTTTGTCAGCAGACAACATACGAAATACATCATTGCTGTTATCAGCCATGGCTACTGACTGAAACTGATGCAAAAGCTACCTGTAATGAAGCCAAGACTGAACAGAAGACAACTTGTGCTATGTAGCACAGTCCATAATAGAACACGTATGCCTGTTTTGCAGAAAACTGCACTGTCGAAATTTCTGCAGAAAATGACGAAAACATGTGTGCAGAACTTGAAATGCAAAAACGGAGCCCGAAACGACCTCAGATGCAAATTCGTAGAATGCACAGCCCTATGGGCTAATTTGCAGAGTATAGGGACCTGCAAGCGCTCGTGAAAACTCACCTCAATCGGAGAACGTGAGTCGGAGGGTGCTGGCAACGTAGCCCTGGGAGCCGATGCCTGCTCTGATACCAATTGTTGGAATTAGGGTTGCAGGAAAGCACACAAAGCTTGGAGAAGAAGAAGCAAGAATGCACACAACACAAAGTGTATTAGATTGTGTCAATGTACAAAAGATAAGTTAGCCCTAGAAGGATGGGCGTATATACAAGCCGGCGCAAAAAACCTCCTAAAGAGGAAAAAAGTGCCTCGGCGGTCCTAAGTGTGTTCACACACATCACTGCCTATATATATGGCAACAGTCTAATCATAATTAGTGTCTTCTTGTGTTAATCTCAAATCAATTTTCTGCATATACCAATTTTTGTCTCTCATATTCATGATGTTTTGTACAATCTTTGATCCACCTTGAGTGTGTTTTGATCAATCTTCATAGCTTAGTTATCATATCCAACATTTGGTATCAGAGCTTGACCCAATTAGGTTTAGTTGATTAGCAATAATCTTAATTAATTTCTTAATCACCATAGACAGTTTTTCTCTGTTTGAACCACAGGCTGTAGATTGCTTCCGTGCTTGCACCTAAGGGGATGAAATCTTAATATTTTGATATAGGATCTTAGCTTTGCTCCCACGCATACCCTAATTCGAAGCTCAACGCCCAATTTCGACGCAGCTGCACGAATTCGTCATCGTTAGACAGACAGTCCGTTTTCTGTTCATCGCAACAATTCACCTTCGTCGTCGCTACAAATTGGGCCAATTCCTTTGAGGTGATCCAAGTCCATCAAGTGAAGATTGAGCATACAAAATCTTGGAGCATATGGTGCACTGTAGCTATTGTACGGAGCTAATTTCCAGTCGCCTATTTTCTGCAATTCCTGCTCCAACAACATGGTGATACTTATCTTGATTTATATTGATGATATTTTTGTTATTTGGGCTTAAATCATCTATATGAGCAAGATTTCAACATAAAGTATCATATTTCATCATGAGTTCCAAATTTCCTGAGAAATTCAATGGAACTGGGTTCCATACCTGGCAAATCAAGGTGAAGGGCTACCTCATGAAGAAAAATCTGTGGAGTACGGTCAAGCCACTTTCTGATAATGAAGCAGGTATTTCTGCTCTGCAGTTACAAGAGCTACAACGGCTGCACTTCAAGCAAAAGATGAGCAAGCACTTGGTATTATCATTATTGCTTTAGAAGATGATTTTATTCATTATATTGATGATGTTGAGTCAGCTATGGAAGCTTGGGAATTATTAGAACGTACTTTTGGTGCAAAGGCAAAGCATTCCAAGATCAGTTTGAAGATGCAACTCTTTGATCTAACCATGGAGAGTAATGAAAATTTAGCAGCTTTGATTAACAAGTTGAAGAGCTTAATGACACAGTTGGTTTATGTTAAATCTCCTGTTCTTGAAGAAGATGCTATTGCTATCTTGCTTAAAAGCTTACCTTCAAGCTTTAGACAAATTGTGACGGTACTTAAAGAGAAGAAGCCAGTCCCTTCTTTGGAAAGTATCATAAATTCTTTGCAAAAAGAAGACAAGAAGATTACAAAGGATGTGATAGATCCTTATGCATATACTATTACTACGACATCGGTAAAGAAGAAGTGTACTATTTGTGGTCGTACAAATCATCTTACTAAGGATTGTTTCTCCAAACATCCTTGTGAGTATTGTGGAAAGACGAATCATGGAAAGACGAATCATCCATCCTCAAAGTGCTACCAAAAAGATCAAAAGCAAGCAAAGGCACATGTGGTTGAAGAAGTCAATCAACAAGAAGAAACAAATCTTTGTTCTAGTCTTAGTATAAAAGATGTAGATGAGGAGTATGCTTTTTAGATTATGTCATGTATGTGGTTGAGTCAAGACTTATGTTGTTCCAACTTGACGAGTTGTAGAGGAGAGTACACTACCCTATGTTGTTGTTCAGGGGGGACTTTTACTCATTGTGTCAAGGAGGTTTGTTAGGCTTGATTCATGTTTTTGTAAGAAGTTGGTCTTAAGGGGGGATTGTTGGATAAATGTAATCCCAACTCCTTAGTCCAATTTAATATGTGGTTGATAGGCTAGTGGTCAGTGGTTGATGTGTAAAGCCTATAAATGGTTGGTGCATGTTGTTCATGCAACTCATGCAACTAAAAATAGGGTAGAGGAGTCTCTAAATAAGGTACAAGTCGTGATCAAGTGATTATGTAAGTTTGGTTCATGTCTAATCATAATTAGTGTCTTCTTGTGTTAATCTCATATCAATTTTCTCCATATACTAATTTTTGTCTCTCATATTCATGATGTTTTGTACAATCTTTGATCCACCTTGAGTGTGTTTTGATCAATCTTCATAGCTTAGTTATCATATCCAACATAAGATTGGTGGGAATGTTAGGTAAGGAACCAAAGCTCGGTAGGATTGAAGTGACGAAGGGTGCAAATCCCGATGAAACTCTTGTTTTATAGGCATGGCCAATGGTATTAGGAGGTACATTTGCAGCATAGATCTCAATGGCTCGAAGATGTCAACCATTGGATTCAGTCCTTGTGTGATCCCTGGTAATCGCTCTATCGTTGGCATGTCAGATTACCTAAATGCTCCTTAATGAGCAAACATAGGTTTTTTTTTTTAACTTTTTATATTCTCTCACAACCCATTACAGCCTCAAGAGGTTGGCGTACTCTTCGTTGGGTCACACGAGTGTCATTTGCTCTAATTAGCGTAGGCGCTATATGCACGTGAACCACCTCATAGATATTTTTTCGAAAAAAGTGCATGTTAGTAACTTTCCAGATGGAAGAGGAGGTCCTAAGACCTATTTTCTATCACTATTTCAAAACGAAAAAATTTTCCAGGAATTTTTCCATGTTTCGCATATGCACATTTTTTAGGGTGTTCTAAAAGGAATTTTGAAAAACTCTGTATGAGAGAGTTGTAGTATTTTTGGAGTACTACATCTTTGTTTTCCTGAGTTGTTCGAGATTTTGTCGTTTAGACCCTAAAAAAGTAGCCCAAATATGGTTCGACGTCGTTTCTACGCTGGTTTTTACGATTTTCGTGGTTTCGTGCTATTTTTACCTTGGATTTTTGGGTCAAATTTGAGACTACTGGTTGGAGGCCAAAACTATGACGGTGCCAGTCAAATTTGGGTGCCTCGACAGTCAAAATCTCTTCCTCAATGTAGCACTCAAAGGCCAAGGAAAAAGAAAAGTACTCCACAACACTGTCCACAAAAGCCTATGCGAGTTCCTCAAGGAACTCCACCAAGTCAACAAGTGTGGATATCAAAAAGATTGCTGCAAGCACAAGGGTACTACCAAAATACCACAGCTTTGATTCCCAAGCGCATCACAAAGTCCCCTAAGCCTACACAAAGAAGGAAGCCTCAGCACCAAGCACATCACCAGTTTATAATGTTTATCAAAGATGGGTGCCTGCGCATGTGCTTCAACAACAAGGATACTATGATGGTAATCCCATCATATGGTTGCCAAAATCGAACAATGTGAAGAAAACCTCACCACGGACTTCAACCCCCCAATAGCTTCACCTAAAGTTTAACAAGAATGGAGGCCCAAGAAATAACAAGAAAATCACTCAACCACTCTCGTGCTTTGAAAACCAACACAAGAGCTTGTGTGTTCAAGCAAACAACTAGCAGTCTTACCTACTGTCTCAAGACAACATTTGAACAACAAATTCAAGAATCAATACCCACGTCTGCAACAACGGAGACTTATGAGTGCATCAAGGACAAAACAACAATGCCCTTGTCACCCCTCTGGATGTGAGAAATAAGTGCACAACAACCTGTTGCTCGCAAGTCATGACCTAGCTGACCCATAAAATCAATTAAAATAAAAAAACCATCGAGTCAAAACCTACAATTTCATGGAATTCCAGTTCACGGCCTGCACTTTTATGGAATTCCATCTCACGAAATTACACTTCACGGAATTCCATCTCACGAAATTCCAGTTCACGGTCTGCACTTTCACGAAATTCCATCTCACGAGCCAAAAAAACGTGCAATCTCATGGGATTAGGCCATTTCACGAAATATCCCTTCACGGCCAAAAAACCTACTGTAACATATCACGAGTTCAGGTTTCTCACAAATTACAGTCTCACGGCTTAAGAACCTGCACTTTCACGATTTAATCCACATCATGGATTAAGCCATCTCACGCACTAACACTTTCCCAATGACCTTCAATAGCCATTATATATTTGTTAAGCTTATTGTTTACTATTCTTATGGCTTAATTAATGTAGCAGCTGCTCCATGAGTACATATCCATACTCATGCACTGGAGAACATTTGCACCAAAGCCTCACCATCGACAACTTCCAAGTACATCTCTAGATGGGGAGCCATGGTGGGTGAAAGCCTGGTCAATGGTACAACCCATTGCCTAGAATTTTCCTTCAAATTACAAACCTCTCCAAACGACAAAACCATCTTCACAAATTAATGATCTTTAATCCTTAGTGAAGATATCTATATTAGCCTCGCAAGTCAACGTAATTCTTTTAATCCTCACCACAAGTGGCTACTTCAGCACAAAGCAGTTCAATTAGAGTCTATATGACTTAATTCTTGTGCTTCATGTATATCTGCTTCATAAGAGCACTTAAATATACATTAAAAAATAAAAAGCACATGGCAAGAAGAAAGCAGTATATAACAGGTTCTACTTGACCATATTTGACAAGAATCCTGCCACACAAAGGGACATCATCGAAGGACAATTTCTTCAAATAATGAATGTCGCTTCAATGAATCAAATGAGGAACTGAGAATCACCATCTCGTTCTGATGATTAAGTCTATGTTCCTTTGGATCCTTCCCTCTCTTCTCTCCCATTATTAACATCTCTTAGCATCCCCACTAATACAAATCACATGTAACATTGCTTATGATTGCCAAAAACAAGTGAGCAAAAAGCTAAAAAAAAACATGCTCACACAAATATGCAATCATTAAAAACCCCACTCTCCACCCCGTTAGGAATTCCCAATAAACCACTAACCTTTTCATTTACTAACTAGCTTTTCTTATTCCTTCCGGAGGGATAAAGACCATTGAGCGGCGTCAATCAACTTCAAAGCCATCGACAAAGCTTGTTCATTCTCCCCACACAAAGGTCTTCAACGCAATCACGAGGACGCGATCACCATCAGGAAGGAGGGGGATGCTAACCTAATTTTAGGGTTAACAAGATCTACCGCCATTATCTTACATTAAGGAGTCATGGTAGATACACCAAAGGGTCATACATTCAAGATATGAAGCAATAGTGTCCAAAGCTACAACTTGGACAAGCGCCCGTATGACAGAGTATTTATGGCAATTCCTGCTTCAAGAGCGTGTGGTAGCAAGTTAGGATGAAGTCCTAAGTGAGGTACTTCATGGATATATTATGAGAGTAGTCATTGTAATAGCATTAGGCCTCTTATGAGCTTAAAGTGATTGGCCGGTCACAATTTAAGTGAGTGTGAACACTTATGGCCATGTATATAAGTGAATATCTATCATAATACAATATACTCTCCCATTATGAAATTGAGTCTTTCTCTTGCTAATCCTTTTTCTAATCTATCTCCCTAATGCATGGTAAGTGTGTGTGAGTGAAGTGAGGTGAGAGGAGGGACAAGTAACCGTAGTGCAACGCGACGGTGTGACAATGCTTGGAGGCACGATGGAATTGCTTCTCGAGGAGTTGTAGAGCTTGGAGACCTCAAGGGTTATGAGTTTAGCCATTAGAAAGATCCTCACATGACAGTTGCAGTTCACCAAGTAATCTCTTGTTGGATGTGTTTCAAGGGGGGTTAGGGTGAGTGTTTCAAGGGGGGTTAGGGTGAGCCTTAATACCTATCCTTGAACAATGCCTAGACAACCATATGAGGAGCAAAATGAATGCTAAAAAAGGTGTTGTAACCCACATTGGCTGAAAATCAGCTCAAACTTCAGCCCACATATTAACCCAGTGATGATGCATTTGTGGATGATGTAGTGGATGAGGAAAGGATAGCCATACAGGCATCCAAGAGTATGCCAAAATGGTTGGTGCAAACATTGCAGGACAATAAATTAGCTACTCCTTTACTTAGAAGAACAAGTGTAGGTTCTCATCATGCATCCTATTTTTTTGTGGATCATGCTCTGATTGCCAGTATATGTAATGAAGAGGAACCTAATTCCTTTGAGGAAGCATAAGAAAATGATGATTGGATGTATGCCATGCTGCAGGATGAGTACGACTCAATCCTTAAAAATGACACTTGGTATTTAACATATTTACCTTATGGTAAATAAAAAGGCCATTGGTACGAAGTGGGTTTAGAAGCTTAAGTATAAAGTTGATGGTAGCATTGATCGCTACAAGACAAGGCTTGTTGTTATAAAGGGTTATGCTCAAGAGAAATGCATAAATTATGATGAGACCTTTGCACCCAAGATGATTAAGTGTATTATTGCATTGACAATACATCATGGCTAGAATGTACATTAATTTGATATCAAGATTACCTTCTTAAATGGTGACTTGTATGAGGAGGTTTATGTATCTCATTCCATGGTTTTATTGATGGTTTTGTTGAGAAGGGGCATGAATCTAAAGTATGCAGGTTAAGAAAAGATTTATATGGCCTTAAACAGACTCCCAAAGCATGGTACGAGAAGATACAAGTATACTTAGTTGTAAATGGTTTTGGTAACAGTCCAACTGAGAGTACCCTCTATGTTTTAGTCATCGTTTTTATACATTGATGACAAGCTACTCACAAGTCCTAATGGGGAGAAAATTTCAGTCTTTAAGACTGAATTACGTGTGTCATGTGACATGACAGATTAGGGCTCATTACTTTATTATTTGGGCATATAGTTTATGCATCATAATGATGATATTGTATTGTTATAGCCAAAGTACGTACAGAGGCTGCTTACACGGTTTGGTCTTGAAGACTATAAGCCTGTTGTTGCTACACCAGTCCAAACATTCAATTTGGGGTGTACTAGTTGAGTAGGTTTATGCACAGTCTCGGAGGCTCCCAAGTGAGTATTCAGATTCTTATAGGGCACCTAGTCCCTTGGCTTATTCTTTGCTATGAATATTTATATACTTACACAGCAGGGCACTTAGTCCCTTCGCTTATTCTTTGCTATGATATTCAACTGCATGCTTTCAATGATTTCAATTGGGTTGGATATTATGACATGCGAGTCTTTAGGATATTTTTTTCCCTAGCATATGTATGCACTCATATGAGTGTGTGTAAGTTGCCTTATCATGTCACTTCACTTGTACTTCATTCATTCTGATCAATCTACTTTGAGTGTTGTGCTTATATCTATCTCTACATCTATGTGTATGTTGCTACTTTGATCTCAACTCCAACACGAAGGTAGTGAATGTGTTTCTAGGAGTAAACAAAATGGGCCATAACATTTTTGGCACCATTGATGAAGAGCAATCCCTTAGCTTTTTCCATTACTTTTCTGTAAAGCTATGCATAACCCGTTTCCCAGACTCTCCTAGTAGTCGATTCTCACAAAAAAGAACTGGTTTCATAGAGATTTGTGGTGATTTTACTTTATTATTTTCTCTTATTCATTTTGAAAAGAATGTAATTTAACTTAATTTCTTGCTTAATTTGTTATTTCTATTGTGTTTAGATTGGTTGTAATGGTTTATGTAGCATCCACATAGGTTAATCTATGCTTAGGATATAACATTTGCATTATTAAGCATTAGGAAGAATTTTAGTGAAGGTTTAGAGGTCTAGCTCTCTTTTATATTTTTAACGTAGAGCTTAGATAATATTTTTGCACATCCAATGAATTTTTTGTTGTATTTAAGTAGATTAGAGTGTTAGCATGCACTTTAGTTAGCTTAATCATTAAAAAATACTCTTATTTTTTGCTTAATATACTAATTGGATTGATTCTTTGAATTAAGGGAGTGATTAGTGAAAGTAAGTAGTGGAAAAATTAGAAATTTTGGTGGTTTTTGGCTAATATGAGCTTAGAAAATTTATTAGGAGTGCACATAGTGTATTTTGATCTGATATGCACTAAATTAACCAATAAAACTCATAAGATTAAGGATTTCAGCTCTCTTTTGCATACTTATGCATAAGTGAAGAGTCCATAATTAGAAGCTTAATTAATCTTTAATTAGTTATTAACTCATACATTAAGCAATCTACATGCCTTATTAATCTAATGCTTAATCTAATGGTGTGCTTAATTGTGTATATTAATTACTAATTAGTGATTAATAAGAATCTCTTCATCATCCCAAAAGGGAGAAAATTAGTGAAAGAGTTAATCTTAGATTAAGTTTTGACCACCATTTTTCACAACTCATTAGTGGCTAATATGCATTCAATGAGAAGATGCCTAGTGAGTTGGATAGGATCCACTTTTGGATGTCATTTATGACATGTCTAATGGGGGTGTAAGAGGGTGTCATAAAGTATTGACTTTTGCTTCCCACTTTGTGAGAGGGTGTCATAAAGTATTGACTTTTGCTTTCCACTTGTCCTTTTGGGAAAATCTCATATACCCACTAATTTGAAATTCAAAACTACTCCCTCTACATAAACTAGATTAAAGAACCACTATAAAAACTTGAAAGAATAAATATGATTTTCTCTCTCTAGAAGTTATGTATGATTCCTCTCTCTAAAAGTTATTTACATTGAGAGATATTCACGCCGATGTCGACATAAAAAACCAAAGATAATCATGCCTTGAATTTTTTTTTGAGATACTCATGCTGATGGCAGTGGCATGAAATACCAGAGAAATTGATGTCACAAAAAGTATCAAAAATCAAGGTGTGATTGGAGGAATTGCCTTGCCAAGACTAGAAAATATTATCTTTAAAATCTCAAAAAACAATAGATTTTTAGCAAGTGGGATTGTAATTGATGCTTGACATCATAGATTTACTAGTTAATTAGCAAGATGTTTTTATGTATGCTTTCTTTTTTGGACCATAGGTTTAGCTAAAGACCGACATGGTCTTTTTCAATTATATATTCGCTCGGAGGGGGGAGGTGGTCACTCAAAAATATGTAAGCGTAGCATGTGGGTTCAATAGAATGGGGTTTTTTAAATCCTTCTTTTACACATTTTTTACATATAGAAGGGTACCATTTAAAGGGGGTATTTACAGATTGAATAGAAAAAGGGTGTGTTTTATTCATGAAAATTTTACAAATAAGGGGTTTTTAAATTAGGCCTTGAACGTACGTGATATAGAGAGTTTACATATAGTGAACCCCCCCACCGCTCCCCCCCCGCGAGTATATTCGGTCTCATTGTCATTTTAGCCTTTTGTTCTCTCTCTCTCTCTCTCTCTCTCTCTCTCTCTCTCTCTCTCTCTCCTAGCTAGATTGCTTGCTCAATCACAGTCGCCATGTGAGGTGGACATGCAATGTTATAGGCCCTTAGAATTGCAATAATTAAAGTGGCCCTTACATTAAGGCCACTTGAAATATAAAATGTGCCAAAATGTTATTTTTAGTTTGAATCAATTAATATGTTGGAAGATTATTATTTTTTGGCTTTCCAAGGTTTAACAGTTCGCGGTGTCTACCCATGGACCTTCCTCATGGGAACTTGTAACCTTACCCTTTTTTAATATATTCCGCTGTTTTAACCAAAAAAAAAGATTTGTTTGGCATCAAAATGCTATTTTGAGTTTGTATTAATTAATATGTTGGAATATTTTTGTGGCTTTCCAAGGTTTGTCAATATAAAAACAAATTTGACCAGATTTTTTAAAATGGAAATATATTTGACATTTTGTTGTTTGGCATGCACACTATTTTTGGAAAAGGAGGGCAATAAATGGAAGCCATGGAAGGCCAACAGTCTACACAAAAGGAGGGCATGCACAGTGCACACTATTTTTGGGAAAGGAGGGCATAAAATGGAAACCATGGAAGGCCAACAGTCTACACGAAAGCAGCCACGGCCGGCCAGCTTTTGCTGCTACAAGGCTCCACGCTAGATTCTAAAAGATCTGCAATAGTTATTATCAAGGAAAATCCAAACTTTTGTTGGCAAAACGAATAATATAATATCATCAAAATATCGTTATAAATATCAAATTATTGTTATAAAATAAAAAGCAGCTCATGATTTAGCAGATAGCCTGCTTGTGAAGAAAGAGGACGGTTGTTATCGTGTCAGGAGCACTCTCTTCCGTTCAAGTGACGCCTGCTTTCTCTTCTCTCAGCTGCCGACTCATGAACTCGCCTGCCTTACTGTGTCAGAGGTAAGCGCAGCCGTGTGCTTGATGCGGGAGCTGCAAGATGGTGGAGCTGTGCCCCCCTTGGACTGAAGAGAGCGCTCCCGTCTATAACTATATCAGCTAAGGGAGTTAATCCTATTTACGCGCTTTAGGTGTGCTGTGTGCTAATCTTGTGTGTGTGTGTGTGTGTGTTTTTCCGTGCTATAACTATATCAGCTGAAAAAGTTTATTCTATTTATGCGCTTTGGGTTTGCTGTGTGCTAATCTTGTGTGTGTGTGTGTGTGTTTTTTCCCGTGCTATAGCTATATCAGCTGATAGAGTTAATCCTATTTATGCGCTTTGGGTTTTGTGTGCTAATCTTGTGTGTGTGTGTGTGTGTTTTCCCGTGCTATAACTATATCAGCTGACAAAGTTTATTCTATTTATGCGCTTTGGGTTTGCTGTGTGCTAATCTTGTGTGTGTGTGTGTTTTCCCATGCGCTTTGGGTTTGCTGTGTGCCAATCTTGTGTGTGTGTGTGTTTTTTCCCGTGCTATAGGCTGAGATAGCTACATATCAGCTGACAGAGTTAATCCTATTTATGCGCTTTGTGTTTGCTGTGTGCTAATCTTGTGTGTGTGTGTGTGTTTTCCCGTGCTATAGCTATATATCAGCTGACAGAGTTAATCCTATTTATGCGCTTTGGGTTTGCTGTGTGCTAATCTTGTGTGTGTGTGTTTTTTCCGTGCTATAACTATATCAGCTGACAGAGTTGAACCTATTTATGCGCTTTAGTGCTAATCTTGTGTGTGTGCGCGCGCGCGCTGTGTGCTAATCTTCAGGTTTGCTGCTGTGTGCTAATCTTGTGTGTGTGCGCGCTACAACTATATCAGCTGACAGAGTTAACCCTATTCATGCGCTTTAGGTTTGCTGTGAGCTGACAGAGTTAACCCTATTCATGCGCTTTAGGTTTGCTGTGTGCTAATCTTGTGTGTGTTTTTCCCGTGCTATAACTATATCAGCTGACAGAGTTAATCCTATTTATGCGCATTAGGTTTGCTGTGTGTGCGTGTGTGTGCGCGCGCGCGTGTGTGAATCCTGTTAGTGTTTTTTTCTCTTTTTTCTTCCCTTTCAAATTTGATAAATCCCGGTTCAAATTTGGCAAAACTTTTATTATATTGATGGGTAAAAAATTATACATATTTTCGTTATAATCCCGGCATTTGTCCAATCGATAGTGCTAAATCTCAATTTCTTACCTTTATTTTGATTGGTCATTACATTTTTTTAAAAACACTAGCTTTTGGTTCTTTTTTTTGTGTTGTAGGTGGACCAGCAAGGACGGGGAAATCCACGTGACAAGGGTTCAACTTCAAATTGCAATCCAAATTGAAATCCATCAAGGTTCCTTGGTCAAACTGTAATGCAATTGGATATCCTTACTAAAATAATTACCTGTTAATAATGGATTTGGATTAAAATCTAATGGAGTTGCCTGTCTCTATGTTCTTGTTCTTGATAATGGTCAGGCCCCTTGAAGTTCCAAAGCTTTTGCAAATCTCTTCAAAAACATAGCAAGTGACACCCATGCTTTGTGATTCTTAACGTAGTTGTATCCACTACCTTAGTATGTATCTCCTCTATCTCCTCCTCTTCTCATTTTGGGCGCTTAGTGCATATTATAATTCAAAGGATGTATCCTCCAATTTTGCTATTCATAAGCTTTTTTAAACCATCCTCACTATATTGTTTTTTTGTGTCCCATGTGGATGCACATAGAGGCTTTTTTTTTCCACCTCCGACACATCATTTTAAGAGTGTTTTTTTTCTCACCTTGGACTCACATCGTTAATTTACCAAAAGTGAGCCCCCAAAGCATAAGGTGAGCGGGACCTCTCTCTCTCTCTCTCTCTCTCTCTCTCTCTCTCTCTCTCTCTCTCTCTCTCTCTCTCTCTCTCTGCACACATGCCTTTGTGTGTGTGCATGTCTTTAATCTTTGAACCCAAGACCAACATAGTCATATGAAAAACTAGGAAGATTTATTGAGATTCAAGTCCACGTTAAAAATGTAGTAATATGTAACAAGAGTACTACAGCTCAGATGTAACAAGAGTACTAGAGCTCATAGCTTCTTTGGAGTACAAAATGAAATGGGAATAGACTTATATCTATCATATTAAATAGGAACCAAATGGTAAGCTTCTAAGTAAACAAGATGCACAAATACTTTATGTAAAAAAAATGGGGGTAGCTCTGGCACCTATCACCATCCATAGAAGGCAAACATGAGAACATAGTTATCGTTATGTCAAAAGATGGGTGTCTTTGCTCTACCTTGTCACTTTACCTAGTGATTTATGACGTATGCTGATAGAAGAAAATTTAAAGGGTCAACCTAAAGATTTTAGTAGGTAGAAAATATAGTAAATAAAGAATTCCAAAATAGGCTAAATGGCTTAATCTAAGAAAAACTACCCTATATAAGGATGAGTGGAGGTAAGTATGTTGGAGATACAAATCCTAAAAACGGTTATTTAGATTTAGAAAATCTTTGATTAGTATGACATTCAACTCAAATATTGTAAGCATTAGTAACCTTTACATATTTCTTGGCATCCAACGTCCAAAAAATGTGCATGGTTACAAGTAGACCATCCATATATGCTCTTCTCCCTTTTGGCCCTTTTGTAAGTAACTCGCATGAAGCCCAATTCCTTTTCCAAAACATGTATATACATCGAGGTTTCTCAAAGGCCAAAAGTAGATTGGACCTCACACCATTTACATCATCATTACCATCACACAAGTAACCTTGAGTACTCAAATGCATCAAACCTTTTGCTTGCTTAAGTTTTATTTGGATGTCCACTATTCTAGCAAATAGCATGACTTCTCTAAGCATATAGTTATCGACTTCACCAATCATACTTTGCACTACATAATGGAGATCAACATGGAGTCCATTTGTTACCTCTTTCTCATTATAGCCACCAAAGAAGAAAGAAAGATACCAAAACTTTTTGACATAGTCTTGGAGATTCCCACTTTGCACAAGCTTCATACATTGATCCTCCAAAACTTATTGTTCATTCAATTGAACAAAATGTTACACTATTTAGTAAGACAAATTCTCCCAATTCTCTATCTGTTTCACATCAACCAATTCTCTATCTGTTTCACATCAACCAAACTCTTTGCGTGCCACAATGCTTTGTCCCACCATATCTTTGCATGACCATGAAAATGAGAAGTCACCCAATTGACCTTTTTGGATTCTTGATTCCATTGTAAATGGTCAAGGAAGAAAATCTTATCCCACTTCATTATCCAATCTTCAACAATTTTGGATAAGACTCCTTCACCATCAAACCACATTTGTTCCTTTGTAACAATTACCACATGACATGGTACCTCCTTTTGCATCCACCTTGAACATACATTTTCATGCTTCAAAATGTCTATGAAATATTGAAATTTCATAGGTCTTTGCACCCACAAAAGCATGTGCTTATATGCCCTCTCATACTCATGAAAGATATCATCATCCAAACCATAAACATTATGATAGTTTGAACCCTCTTCAACACCATGCATGCTTGTAGAAACATAAGATGGACACATAGATCAGTTTCCTTTATTTGCATTCACTCTAGGCATAGAGGCACCCACATCCTTATTCACCTTGATGAGAACCTTATTCATCAAAGAGGTAACAAGCTTTCTATCATTGGAAGTTACCAATTGCTTTCCTCCATACCCATTTTGTGAAGAAAGTTTTTGACCATTTAAACCATTGATGGTAGACAACGATGATGGATGTAGCTAATTCTCCTCGTGCATGGTTCTTTGCCAAAGGAATGTCTTCATGCGATTTCTCTTGATCACCAACATCCCTATGATCACATGTAGGCTCCTCTTAGACCACCTTGAATGCCGATTGTGCCTTCGGCTGACGTGCTTGGTTTGGCATGATTTAGTACTTTTGTACTTTGAAGGCAGCCCTAAACTCCAAACCAAGTGTTCTATGGCTCTTTGGAATGGTATTGGAGTGTACTATCCACATGTGCAATCACTTTTGATTGTTTCAAAGTGGTATTCTCTATTTTGACTTTATTGGTGGGAAGAGTCACGGTAAGCCAAAATTGCCATAACTTGACCAATCAATGTCCAAATTTGATAAACTATAGATTGATGGAATACATTTGATAGGCACTATCAAAAGTATTCCACTATCCATCCATGAATACCCTTTGACCAAGTTTGACCGATTTCACTATCCTCTGTTTTGACTCCTTTGACCAGTCTCAAATATGTCCGTTTGACCAAGTCAACTACATTCAAATCGAGCGATCTTTGGTTTGTTAAGAAGCTAGTGACATGTACTCTCCATCCATATGCTCAATACCGAAAAATACCACGCTAGTTTTTATTGAGCCCACCTTCTAGTTGCGATAAACTTTTGTCGGTTGTTGAACATTTAAATGATATCAGGATTGGGAGTTTGATGGCTCTAGACATAGCCTTTAGAGAGTACTATAAGGCTATGTAAACACCCACAAAATAGCCCCAACCCTTTTCGATGGAATTAGGGTTTTGTAATTCTGCAGAGCATAGTCAAAGTACCCCAAAATTCACAAGGCAACCCACTTGCATTTGCCAATGTTTCGATGCATCAAAAGCGTTATCTGACAACCTTAGGCATGTATTTGAGCATCCCAAACTCAATCCATAAGCCTCATTTGTACTTTACAAAAAATTCGGTATAACCTCCTTTGTATTTGCAACCGAATCTTAAATCATAAGTGTGTCCAATGTATCCAAAAATAAGTGTCAACCCTTGCAACAATTGTTCCTCAATTGCATTTGTCAATTAACAACAATGATATGTCAAAGAAGAACATGTGTCGGTGAAGAGCTTTGTGCTTGTGCCAATCTCCTGACTAAGCCTTCCCACCCTCTTATTGAGTTGTATCCAAGGCAAAAGTTGGGGCCAATTCTTCAATCCAGTGTACCTTATCCCCCTCTTTACTACTTTTCTAAAAGCACTCACGGCGGGAAAGGAGATTTTAAGACATGCTCCCTGTTGGCCCCTCCACCAATGCCAAGGGTACCCTTTCAACATACTAGATTCTACATGCATTTCGGAATTGAAATTTGAATGTAACCTTTCTGTTAGTCACCACCATTGTGACTATGTGTACATTTTCTCATCCCAAAGTAGTAATGAGCTGAACTCCTCAAATGTGAGAGGAGTAGGCCAGACAACAATGCTCGAAGATGTAACAACTATCATATTTAGGCTGCAATACCCTAAGACAATGGTGAGGGGCATTTGGGGAGGGTACACTAATGCCGATTTGCAACCATTTTTGGTCACAAAGATCTTTGATTTTGGTGAGGCTTCACCTTCATCTAGCTTCTCTTATTGAAGTCAATTTTTAAGATCTTGAATCCCTAAAGAATGACATCTTTTCTCATTGAATGAACTTCTTTCTTGCTTTATTTTTTTGCATTCTTATCTTGCTCTAGTACTTCCTACTAAGTTTTACATTTATTACCATACCACTAATTATGGAGAAGGTAGCCCAAAAAAAATTATATGGAGAAGGTAGCCCAAATTTTTTTACTTTTTGACCTACTGTTAAGAGGAAAAGATAGCATGGTTGCTTGTTGTTTGTGATTGCATGGTTACTTGTCATATGAAATGTACCACTTTATCCTCTACTCTGGGTTGTTAATGGATTTTTTGGTGGATACAATGGAGGGCATCATTGAGACAAATATAATAAGTTGTGGGTTGATGTGTAGGGGGATGCTTGCACATCCTAATGGAGGAAATTATGTAGTGAGATCATTACTATGAAGGATAAATTGATGTGGTCTAAGTACATATAGTAAACTTGGTTGGAGCTACAAGAACAACGAGGAAAACAAGTTTAAATTGGGCCAAATGTTTACATAGCCCATTATAAATGGTCTAACCTCAAGTGTGCCCAAATTTGTAGAGGTGGTGATCGTGTTTCTTATGCCATTAGAAGTATGAATGTCATTGGGTTTGTGAATTGGTGTAACCCATTAGCTCTCAAGTGGAGAGCCCTGGTCAACCCCACTCCCAAACATAAAGTCCTTCAATACCCATCCTTCACAAAAAAAAGTATGGATGTACTTGTTTTTTAAGGCTCCATCTATGATTGCATCATCTTCAAACTCAATAAGTTTTTCTTATTATTTTCCAATTCTAGCATTGTACCATCCTTTCGAAAATGGCATTTCCCTACTTGGAGATTCTAACTTAGCAAGAACATTCTTGTGTAATGTGAGAAAAGGTGATGGGAAAGATGATGAAAAGTAGCACATTAGATTCCACATCCTTAATTTTGACCCATACATAGTTTTCTTCCTTATCCCCTCTTTCACCACCATAGAAATGAACTTCGATATATGTGAACTCCTTGTTGGATATCAATGTTCCACCCTCTTCTATTTGATTACATGAGGTTAACTCTATGTTGTAAGGCCCCTTTTATGAGGAAAACTTATTTTGTGTAAGAATAGCTGACCGATAGACATGGTCACATCGGGTGGTGTGGTCGAATGGTTAAGAGAAAACTTATGAAGGTTTGTCATCATGCCAAGTTGGGCCCCATGCAAGTGCAGGATGATATAGTTGATCACACCATAATATGGATATGGGAGGTCTTACCATGACGCTCTATTCTAGGGATGTTTTAGGGGCCTAGATGAGCCTAGAAGCTTCTAACAAGATCTAAAAGCTTGTAGATCTAGATAAGGCTAGAAGCTTCTAGACCTAGATAAGGCTAGAAGCTTCCAAATCTAGATGAGCCTAGAAGCTTCTAACAAGATCTAAAAGCTTCTATATCTAGATAAGGCTAGAAGCTTCTAGACCTAGAAGGATCTAGAAGCTTCTAGACCTAGATGGGCCTAGAAACTTCTAACCACCTTATGAACACACCCCATTAGACAACTTCATCATCCAATCCACTCATTTATCACTTATCTTACCACCTTAGCTTTGAGCACTCTTCTTCTTTAGTTATTTTATCTTTGCATCTCTCTAGATCATTATGAATGCTCTTCTATAAGAGCACATAGGTGGAAAGGAAGTAACCATATCTAGTTTGTAGTAGTAATCAAATCTTTTATTATCCATATCTATTGCCCTTACACTTATTTTATATGGAGATCCTCTTGTATTGTGTTAATGTACAATTAATAATTTCTTACATGGTAGGTCTGAACAAGGTTGTTTGTTGCAGTTTTTAAACTTATGCAAGCAGATTTCAGAGAAATGGCTCAAGCTATAGTAAACGTAGCTGCAAGGGCTTGACCACCATTGTTTGGTGAAGTAAAGTTAGATAGCACCAATTATACCCTGTAGAAGCTCAAATTTAAGGAAATTGTGTCTTTGTATGAATTTTAGACTATAATATGGTGTTTCCTAAATGAGTTGCAAATGATAGTGGCCCATGAAAGTAAAGAACATTGTGTACACACATGTTTTCATGTATTGTTGCATGTGTTCAGGTATCGTGTTTGTCATGCTGTGGTCTTGTAAAATTTGATTTGGAATGTAATGGAAGTGTTAGAACATCATAGAGTGTCTTTATAAATGAGTTGCAACAATGATAGTGGCCCATGGAGTGTAGTTCTCAACATCTCGTAAGCTAACCTCTTTGGTTGATCTTTGTAGTGAATAAAGCAATCTCTGTAAGTGTTAGCAATTACAGAGCGCATGACGGCCATGATGTCCTTCCCCCGTGCATCCATCAAGATGCCTCCTGTCTGAGTGATGTCATAGTAGATCGTACCATCACCAGGAGGCACGTCTTGATTATCTGAATCATTCTCGCCCCCACCACCCCCCCCAAAGCACTGTGCCATGCATCCCCCTCCGCTCTCCCTGCTACTACGCCTGCTACTGTGTCGTGTCGAGCTACTACGCTGGCCACTTGTCGCTGCTATTGGAGAACCAAGTCTCGAGGGCACGGGAGTACGCCGACGACTCTGCGAGGCAGAAGGGCCTCCTGACGGCATGGGGGAAGGGACATAGGACGGCATGGGTGAAGGGTCTCGGCTATGTAGCCGGCTGGGCTGTGTTGACTCCACTGGGGTAATCTCAATAGGTGTGGGGTTGGGGTGGTTTGGAGTCTGTATTGCCGACTCCTGGGGGGTGTTTAGAGTACCCGTCATGTAGCCGTATAACTCCGCAGGACTGGGAGGGTGTCCCAAAAGGTTATATAAGTCCCAAAAGGTTATATAAGTCCCGAAAGATGGATACCCGAGGATCAGGTGAGCCTGAAGCGCTTCCTGGCCACATGATGAACTAGAAAAAAGAAAAAAAGAAGATTACTGATGAACTAAACTGAGAAAAAGAAGAGAAAAAGAGAGAAGGAAAGAGAGTAGAAAAGGCATGCACAGCGGGGATAAAAGAGAGGAGAAAGGAGAGGAAAAGAGGGGATAAAAAGAGGGGATAAAAGAGAGAAAAAGAGAGGAGAATAGAGGGAAAAAGGGGAAAAGAAGGAAAAGAGAGGAGAAAGGAGAGAAAAAGAAGGAAAAGAAGGAAAAGAGAGGAGAAAAAAGAAGGAAAAGAAGGAAAAGAGAGGAGAAAGGAGAGGAAAAGAAGGAAAAGAGAGGAGAAAAAAAGAGAAAAAGAGAGGAGGTGAGAGGGGGAAAAAAAGAGAGAAAAAAACACAGCGTCTATCTGCGCGTTTAACAGCGCGTCTATACACGCGGCTACCTGTTTCCAGCACAGAGTAGACGCGTCTATAGACGCGATTTTAGACACTTCCTCAGATGCGTCTATAGACGCGTTCTGACAGATACTATTCAAAAAGACGAAAAGGACATGCGTTGCGCCCGATGTGCCCGACACAAAAACACAGTTGTTGTACAAAAACAGTCGTTTCAAAGAGAGCAAAGGATGAATCAAACGAGAGCAACTTTCAAAGAAGATCAAAAAAGAAGATCAACCCTAAAGAGACTTACCTTGGATAGAGGTATGGAAGCTTCTTGTCCTTCTTCAAAGCTGTTTCTCTTTCTTCTCTTCCTTGTTCACCCTTTGCTTCTCTTTCTTCTCTTCCTTGTTCACCCTCTTCTCTTGTGTGCGTGGAGATGATTGTGTAAGCATGGAGATAATTGTGGGTGCTTGAAGAAATGTGTGGATGCTAGGTTGTGAATTTGTTAATAGCAAAGCAAGCCCGTTAAAAGTATGTGAAGAAAAGCAAGCGCGCTAAAAGTAGGTTTGAAAATGAAAATCGCGTCTACAAGAGCGTCTAAAACGGCGTTTAACAGTTAACAGCGCGTCTAAAACCGCGTACCACACAGAACAGACGCGGTTTTAGACGCGCAAATAGACGCGCCACAGAGTTTTTAGATTAAATATTTGACATAAGAGCAATTTTATTTGGGTTCTTTATTTGTAGGATGTCTTCATCTTCAACAAGTAGCTCCAGTGAGGATGAATCCCTTCGTATCCACCATCGCGAAATGTGGTTGGAGCAAAAAATCAAATGTATATGTGATCGATGTCGAGGAAACATGTATCGTGCACGCAGGATTACACTCAATCACATCTCAACGTATGGAGAATGGGATGCGACCATAAACATGGTAAGTGTTAAAGAGTTAAGGTTGATTGAGATACCTATGGGTGTCATATTTGTGAGTTATGATCCCGTTTTAATTTGATACAGGATGCAGTGCCACACCCGCATATGTTGCCCTATGCTCGTCCGTGAGGAGGCAAAGCGTCGGCGATATGAGGTGGGATCTTCAGGAGGGATCGTTACGGATGCATGGAGTGATGGTGATAGTAGCCCTCCGCCATTACCTCATGAAGCCGTGGAGGAGGAGGTTTTTGATGATATGGTGCGGGATTTATATGTCCATCAATCCGAAGGGAGGGATGATAGCATGGAACAGGATGATCTTTTTACCGCAGCATCGACTCCACTGTTTGAGGGATGCACATTCTCTGTTCTACGTGTCTCCCTTGAGTTACTAAACTTGCAAAATCTATGGATGGAGCAATGCAAGTTTGAATGCATTACTCAAGTAAGCTTTAAAGTCTATTTTGCAAACATGGTGAACTATGCTAGTGGGTCAATTACTCAAATGCTTTTCCTCATTTATGGTCTTCACGTGTAGGCTATTGTGTAAAATGCTTCCAAGGGAGAATAAATTACCGACCTCAAGAGATATGACAAGACAACATGTGACCTCTCTTGGAGGATTAGATTACAAGCGCATCCATGCATGCGTCAACAATTGCGTTTTGTTTCGTGGACTACATAAGGATGCAAGAGAGTGTCCTACTTGTGGAGAGGCAAGATATAGAGCAGATCTCAAAACCTTGGACGTGCCTCTCGTAAGGTTCTGCGACATTTTCCCATAATCCCTCGCATCCAACATATGTTCACCAACATATGTTCAAGTGCAAATCCATTGCAAAGCTCATGTCATGGCATTCCTCCCATCGATCAACCGATGGCAAGTGGAGAACTCCCGCAGACACTCTT
This sequence comes from Cibotium barometz, assembly GCF_041138505.1. NCBI lineage: Eukaryota > Viridiplantae > Streptophyta > Polypodiopsida > Cyatheales > Cibotiaceae > Cibotium > Cibotium barometz. Next base: position 40,555,890 of record NC_141050.1, read on the forward strand.
GCGTGGAAGCATACTGAAGACACATGGCCAAGCTTCAAGGAAGAACCTAGGAGCTTGAGACTTGGATTGGGTATGGACGGTGTGAACCCATTTCTCAAAAGCACCTCTTACAGTGTATGGCCAGTGATATTGGTGAATTATAATCTTCCACCCTCTATGGCGATTAAGAAAGGACATGTTATCTTATCCCTTCTAATTCCAGGGAAACATAAAGTCAAAAATCTTGATGTTTATTTGGAGCCTTTGATTGACGAGTTAGAGATACTTTGGAGAGGTATCGAGGTGCATGATGTGAGCAGGCCTCCCTCGTACGAGACTTCAACTGCAAAGCAATCTTGATGTGGACAATGCATGACTTCCCAGGCTATGGCGAGTGTTCAGGTAAGCATTGCACTTCTAATTATAAGTAGGCAAAGGATGTGGCACCCTAAACCCACCTTCAACTCTTAATTGCGTCTATTGTTCAGGTCTCACTACATCGGGTTACCATGCATGTCCTGTTTGGGGTCCTTCGCTTGTTGCCTCACGGGCAGACGCATTGAATAAGGGCATCTATAAGAATCACCATCGATTTCTCCCACCGCATCATCCTAGATATGTTGCCCCTTGGAATGAAGTCCTCCCACAATCACTCACAGCAGCGGGAGATTGGATGAGAATTTGGGACGGTTCCACGACTCCTCCACCACTTAGCATGAGCCGGTAAGGGTTTGTAACTATTGTGTGCTATATTGGCAAGAAATAAAGATTGCCTGCTAACACCAGCTTTTGTTTAGATACTCCATCTTTTATCATTTACCATATTGGTCCCACCTTAAGATCAATCACCTGCTTGATCCCATGCATATCTTCAAGAATGTGGCATCTACCATTTGGGAACATTTGAATGGGACACGAGATTTCGTAGGCATAAGGGAGGATCTACGTACCACAGGGAGGATGCGTGAAGCTTGGCCACAAGAGAGACAAAATGGGCATGTTTTTTTACCTCATGCACCGTGGAGGTTATCAAAGCTAGAGATAGTCGCGTTGAAGCGTGCTATTACTACAATTCGTACTCCCACTGGATGCATGAGGTGTTTGAAGGGAGCCTTTACAAAGAGCAAGAAAAGAGGTGTAGAGCAATTATATGGCTTGAAATCTCATGATTGGCACAAGACGCTCCAAGTAAGTATTTTATGTGCATAATATCTTTTACCTTTTAAATTTGTGAGTGAATTAGAAGAAACTAATCAACCATTCCTCGTGTGTTTAGTTCATACTACCTACTAGCATTTCTCGTAGTGCATCGAAGGACGTGAAAGATTGTATTGACAAGATGGGCGAGCTTGTGAGGTACTTTACATGATACAAAATGTGATGCGTATCAATGCTCCATGCAAGGTGTTCATATTGCTAATATGGTGTACTTTTTCATTTCTAGGTATGTGAGCTCAAAGGAAATAGATCCCACCACGCTTGAGAATGCTCGAGTTATGTCAGTGGAGGTGGTTTGTTTACTGGAGGAGACATTTCCACGTTCTATTCTCACAAGCCAACTACATCTCATAGTGCATTTAGTGGATGAGATTGCTATATGCGGTACTATACATGCACGATGGTTGTTCTTCCTCGAGCACTTCATGAAGACCTTGAAGGGTTTCATGAGACAAAATGCAAGACCCGAAGGTAGCATGGCCGAGGGTTGGTTGATACAAGAGTCACTTGTATATATTTCTGAGTTTCTTGTTGATGTGGAAAGCTCTCTCCCATGACTATGGAGAGATGATGAAGACCTAAGGATGACCTCTATTGTGCCTCAAGGAAAAGGACGCAACAAAGTAATAGACACGGAGTTGCTTAATAATATCAACCTCTATTGCGTGCTTAATAGTGATGTGATGAAAAGATGGGTGACAAGATACGAGGATGCAAAGGCAAGAAGACAAGAAGAAAGGGCCCTCTTTCGTACACACCACGGATCTCGTGTGCCATACCCTCAGTATCTAAGAGCACTTCCAAAGGATATTCATGTGGATTGGCTACTTGACGAAATGGAGAAAGCAGAGAAAGACGAGGGGATGCATATCACAATGGAAGAATGTGAGTATGCTAGGGGATGCATGAGCAAGGTCGGTATATAAAATGTTATGCATAAGTTAGGAGCTTTCAATAATTTAGATTGCTTATTTAATTGATTTTGTCTTGGTGTAGTGCACTATGTTCAATGCTATATGGTGTTAGGGCAAGCATTTTCGAACACAACGGATTGATGATAAGAGAAACACACAAGATTGCGACGTCATTGCTAGCTTTGAGGGAGCCAATGAAGCCATGGATGATTATTGTGGCATAATCCAAGATATTATTAAGCTTGAATTTCGACGCTTCTTTGTGTATGTTTTGGATGTAAAGTGGTTTAAGGACGTGGTGGAAAGAGGCCCTAATGCAACAATCAAACGCCATGCAAGTGGCTTTGTAACTATTGACTCCACAAAGTTTTGGCAAAGTAAGAAGGACACACTAGTACTGCCGCAACAATGTGAACAGGTACTGTACACACATATAAAAGTACTCACTTTTAAATATTTGATACCTTCGATGCAAGAAAAATAACATGATTGTATTTGTGTTTGAATTAGGTTGTCTATCAACCAATGGTGGATAATAACAGATGGTGGCATGTCATACCTATTATGCCACGTTCCAAAGTGATGTATAGTACATTTACGAATATGGAGCGTATGGAGGATGATCATGGCCATGGAGGTGATGATGACCGTGATACGAGAGAGGAGGATGATCATGAGATAGGAGATACAGATATTGAGGCCATTACCCGTGAGGACGAGCCTACCATTAGTGATGCTGATTTCGATGAGTACATGAGTAGCACAAGTAGTAGTGGGTTGAATGTATTTGTAGATCTAAACACTTGTTTGGATTTTGAAGTAGATAGTTTGGCAAGGGTTGATCTCATTGAGGATGAGATTGAACCGTAGCCCATCATTGATATTGGCTAAACTATTTTACATATTGTCTCATTCTCCTCACCTCACTTATTTTTTGTATATGTGGGTTTGCAAAAAAGCATTGATGTTTTTGTTAAAATTATGTGCTTTGGTAATCATGGGCAATTTTTGGAAAGCAGTGATGTACATTTACCAGTCTACACCAAAATCTCACTTCTTGTACTCTCTGTTTTGCGTCTAAATACGCGTCTAATTCTCAGTGTAGACGAACTAATTATACACGCGTAAATAGATGCTCTAATACACGCGAAAATAGACGCGCTGTTAGACGCAGTATTAGATTTTCAGTGTAGACGTCCCAATAGACGCATCAATACACGCGCAAATACACGCGCTATTAGACGCGTTGTTAGACGCGCCCGTAATTTCTCTATTCAAGCAACGCCTATAGACGCGTCCGCTATTTTGCGCGTCTATCAAGCGTGTCTATAGCTGCTTTGTGTTGTTGTGATGGGTACACAGATGCTGATTGGGCTGGTAGTGTTGCAAACATGAGATCTACTAATGGTTTTATGTTCTCATTTGGGAGTGCTACTATGAGTTGGAGTAGTACTTAAGAAGCAAACAGTTGCCCTATCGAATACAGAGGCAAAGTACATGGGTGCTACTATGGTAGCTTGTGAGGTAGCTAGCTACTTGGTGGTGATATGGTGAGCCCATGGATAGGCTAGTTATCATTTATAGTGACAACATGAGTAGCATACAATTGGCCAGTAACCCAGTATACCATGCTATTTAACGAAGCACATTGAGGTGCACTATCACTTTGTGAGAGAGAAGATTCTAGCAGGTGATGTAGATATGGTATATGTCAGCACAGAGGATCAAGTGGCTGACATCTTCCACGAAGGCATTGCGCACAGAGAAGCTTCAGAGGTTTAGGAGCTTTACTTGGCGTGCAGTGTGTGGAGTTGAGCTCGAGGGGGAGTGTTGAGATATCGAGCTCAACTAATGCTACGATGGACATTGATGACCCGTCTGGGTGATAGCTTCCGCACTTATGCCACTGGCATGGTTGGTCAGATTATGGTTGATACATCTCCAGTGAATGATAGGATGTGTGAAGCCACTTTGGAGTAATAGAGTTATGACATAGTTATAACGCCAGCTCATATGGTCGAGTTCACATTATAGTTATAGTTTTTATGTAGGCTAACTATTTATTCTATTAAATGGAGTAACATTGATGCATCTTAAACTCTTAAGCTCCTTGTAATCCGGCTAGCATTCATCTTTTGTCTTTGCAAGGCACCACAAGCTTAGAGTAGGATGGAGCTTGTGGAAATAAGTACCACTGTGTCTACTATTTTTAATAATATTAATAATAAACACCAACCATTCAGATTTTAAAATTTGTTTGGAGCAGATGACCTCAATGTGTCCTAGGAAGAAACGTCACGAACATGATGTTTAAAATAGTTTCTCGATCACTGCTCGCTAAAGGCAATTTACTGACCTCCTTGGCTGATCGCGTCTAGTTACAAAGATTGTCGGGGGTAGATCTCAAGCCCCTACGTTTGTCTTTTGTACACATGTCCGGTTTAGACAGACGTGGGAGCTTGAGATCTATCCAAATGGTGGTAGCTGCAGAGTGTAGGGTCTATCCTCTGCAAACGATTGAAGCCTGATGGCTAAGAGTTGGAGTGGCTGACGAGCCACATGAACGCCCGCTAGTAGCGCTACACATAAGCATGGCCTTGAACTCCTGTAAGTCCACGAGCCCATTGCCGTCGGAGTCCACTCGATCTATGAGGGCTTGGCACTTTCCCACATGGGGGGCTATGCCGTCTTGATCGTCTTCTTTCAGCAGGCCCAGCTCCACCAGCACGGTTGCCAGCTCGGCCGCGCTGATGAACCCGTCCCGGTTCCTGTCGTACACGTGGAATGCATCCAGGAGCTCATTATCTGCATCTTGCGCCGCTGGCCCTGTTACATCCTTCATTTCTGCATCATCAAATAATGACTCGTAGAGTGCTGTGAACTGAGAAAAGTCCACTGCCATGGCGCCGGGTTTTATATCGTGGTTCACAGATTCGATCAGCGAGACCAAGCAAGTGCGAGATACGTCATCTTTGCCGAGCTTGCGAAGGAGCGACTGCATCTCCTCCATGCTCACCTGCCCGTCTCCGTCCTCGTCGAGCAGACAGAACAGAGGGTGCAAGGTGTGCGAATGTGTTGCCGCATCAGAAGACGGTGAAGAAGATAGGGTTCCCTTCTGCGCCGACGCTGATGTGGCGCTAGTTTGCTGGACGTCTGCATGTGGCAAAAGGGAGATCTTGTCAGCAAGGGCTAAACTGCTTGGAGGCGAGCTCTGTGTTGCCGATGTGTCGAGCACATGAATTGCAGCGTCATCTTCTAAATCGAGCTGTACTTCACCAACACGGCCGAAATGCCACATGCTTTCAAGGCAGACCACCAAATGAAATTCCGGGTTAGGCTGCACGATGCTCATGTGGCCTTTAATTAGGGTAGGAGAAGATGGAATTAGCGCGAGAAATGATCAAGGAGTGCAGAGCGCAATAGAGTTCCCAACAGCCGGATCCACACAACTCCTTTTATCGCGTACTGCTAGTTAACCGCCTATATCAAAACGATGTTTCCTCTCCGCCGAGCTTCGCAGAAACCATAAGATGACTTTTTCTTTTATTACATTTTTCATTCGTTGCCGGCACCTCCCGCGTTCAGATTAGAAGAAGCACGCGGTGTAAGTAAGGCTTGGTGAGCTAACTCGCGACGTCACTTTTTGTTGACAAACGTTTTTTTAGAAGCAAAGCACGCGCTCATGTTATTTTATTATTTTTGAATAATTACCAAGCATGAGCCTATTCACATGGCCAACTTTGATGGTGGCCACACCAACTCGCTCGTGAATACATGGCATCGAAATATCCAAGTTGTTGTTCAATTCACACTTGGGCGAGCATGGATACTCTTGAAGACTAGGGATCCCACTCAACACCACTTATATCCTCAATACATTTTCCAGCCTAAGGTTCAAACATGTATTGGAACAAACGAAAGATTGAAACATGAAACATTCTATCCATACCATAGTAACTACTACTATTCTCTCTCTCTCTCTCTCTCTCTCTCTCTCTCTCTCTCTCGCGTGCGCGCAATGGAGGCCACAGCCTCAAAATAGCTAACATAAATATTTGCAATTTATCACCACTTGAGGTGGTTGAAGAAGGATCCAGAAAAGCCTTCACAATTTGATTTCTTTTTTTTAACATCACATCTCCACACCTCACTCCTAAGGTTATACCACTCACTCTTAAGGTTATACCACCTCTACGAATTAATTAATTGCCAAACAAAATTTGGGACCCATATTCTTCTTTATGACTCCTCTATTTTTAGTGTGTAAATAAAAAAGCAATGGTGAATATTATTGAGGATATATAAATCTATTAAATTTGTGAAGAATAAATTCTAAGGTACGGTGGCCTCATTCAAAAAAATTAATGATTGCATTAAACCTTAGCGTAGTAGAAAATTAATAGGCATATGGTTTTGACTTTGAGTAAAAGAAGGGGAGTAGGTGGTATAATGAGTGTAGCAAACCTTAGTGGAGTAGAAAATTAATAGGCATATGTGTTTGAACTTTGGCATATGGGTTTGAACTTTGAGTAAAAGGAGGGGAATACGAGGATTGAAAAAATATTTAAAGGATAGTAAGCACATGTCTAACAATAAAGGAGTATGCACATGTCTAAAGGAGATAGTATGCACACATCTTAAAATACAAGAGTAAGCACATGCCTAAAGGAGATAGTATGCACACTTCTTAAAATAAAGGAGTAAGGACATGCCTAAAGGAGATACTATGCAAATGTCTAAATATAAAGGTGTACTTTGTCGAGAGAATTCCACTTTTAGATCACGAGAAGAACATGTAAACCATATATAATTGATGTGCAATATTTTCATTTTGACCTACAAACTTTATTTTCTTTTTTGATGTGCCCCAATCACACTAGAGTCATGCAATTGATCCTCAATGGTGTGTGAGCATCAAACTTTTATCTATTTTTCATCCTAAATGGATGATCCATAAGTAGAAACCTCATGTAAAATGGGTATACACATTTTGTCAAGTTGCCGCTTCATTTATAATCTAGGAGGTTCTCTTCCTAGGTGGGACATTCTCTTTTTCTCTTTGTTGCAAGGCCTGAGATTTTGGTTTTGCTAAGTTATGCTGTGAACAATAGTGATAAACTAGTAACGAAAGAGGAGATCATGCAACACACTATTATTGAACAACATATTAAAAAACCAGGATGCGCAAGTAGTAAGGAAAGAGGATACGATGCAACAAGCCATGCATGAGTGAAAAACTGGGATGAGCAATCATGATTTTATTGAGTCATGTGCCACTTAAATGAATATGGGAATTTTTGTTTCCTAAGGCTATCTACTAGAGGTGGTTATATGTGGGGGTAAAGATCAAGAATGAATATCAAAGGGGGTGTACGTCTCATCCATATGACCCACACTTAAAAAAAAACTAGTACAATGTGTCCTCATCGTAGTTGAGGGGATAACCTTTGAGTAAAATAAATGTTTTTCCAACCTTTTAAAGAACACACCAATTCATGCTCTAAATTTTCAATGTCACAAATTTGCTCACAATTTTAATGTTCCTTGTATAATTTCAAATGTTTGACCACGTACCTGTTTGTGCATCATCCCCCCCCATTGGGCTATATATCACACACAAACACATAGCTTTTTAGATATATATATATATATTATGTGTGTGTGTGTGTGTGTGATATATATATATATATCTATACATGTACATATATATCACTCTCTCTCTCTCTCTCTCTCTCTCTCTCTCTCTCTCTCTCTCTCTCTCTCTCTCTCTCTCTCTCTCTCTCTCTCTCTCTCTCTCTCTCACACACACACACACACACACACACACACACACACACACATTAGGGAAAATTCAAACTCCAAATAGGCCCTTTTTGAGCCCATTAAAAAAATATATGGCCAGCCAATGACAGTGCTTGGATTCTAGATCCATGTAACATGGCTCTTTTTGTCATATCGTGCCCCACAAATTCAAGCTTAAAAAAGAGGAATAAAATATATTATTCAAGCCTGAATACTACCTAACAAACTTTAAAACAACGTATGTCAAGAATCTCAGGAAAAGAGGCTAGGTTGATTGAAAAGTAGTCTAGAGACTAGAAGAAACTTGAGTTTTAGTTGTGTTTGAGAAAAAACCAAAAATATTTTCACTTTCCCCATAATTTGAACTTTGTTCTTTTCGTTTTCTTGCCTCTCCTCTGCATCACTCATTTTCGCCATATCTACTTCATCTCTTCTTCTTCTCTTGTAGAAATTTATAATATGTTTCTTTCTCTCAACGTCTTTTTTCTTCCATTTTATAGTCCAGTAAACTTCTTTAAGCTATATTTGCTAATTATAATGTCTTTGTGATTTTATTTTGTTTGTTATCTTTATTTGTTATGGAACCTTACTCCATGATGTCATTTGTGAAAACTTACAAGGGTATTTGTCGACTCGACTACGAAGAAAACTAAGTGCAAGGTGTGGTTCACAACATTTTTAAAAAGTTTTATTTTAGTTAGTTAGATTGTTAAGCCCGTCGAAATGTTTATAATTTTATGTTCTCCCTTTTTGTAGATGAGCTCTAGGAGAAAACATGTCTGCAACATTGAAAGTGTGGAGCTTTTCAACACGAAGAATGTTGATGGCAGTTGGATCCCTCAGTGGTTCAAGAAGTTATATTGGAACAAGAGAGACCCAACACTCCAGGACCATTCAAGGTAAACAAAGAGACATTGGTGATCCTAATAATAAGTATTGAAAATGTAGGATCTTGGAGTTTTGCAAGGCGGCCAAATGGTGCAATAGAGGGGTCCTTGTGCAGCATGTTTGTATGCACAAGGACATAATGCTACATCACCAACGATCAAAGTATAAGATCTAAGACAAACAGTAAGATTCAGTAAGTAGTCTTTGTTTTTTGTGTTCAATAGCTAATTGTTTTGTGCTCTATAGCTAAGCATTAAAATTTTCTTACAACTTTATATCCATCAAATATGCAAGAGTGGCAGAATGCAAAGTGCATCAATGAAAGAATTAATGTCTTCCACATAGAGATAGACACATTGCTATATGATAACCCACCCATCCATTTAGCAACACATGGAATCTTATTTTACAATTCTATGTATGTTTTGGCTAATGCAAACGATAATGTTGGCACTACCACAATTGTCTAGCCAAGAACGGGTTTGTTCTTACACAAACATCATTGTATCATGTAAGAATAAGATAAGAACAGATATGCATGCAATAATGAAACCATCAACAAGTTCTAAGGACATCCATCTGAGTTGATTTATACCATTTAGTACCTTTGCACAAACGTTTGCATCATGTGAGGGTGTCAAGAAAACAAAGATAACATATCAAGTGAGGTCACCTGATAATGATTAGATGAACCAATTTTTGGAAGAGAGATGGGATGTCAAGAGGACCTTTGTTGAAGATGCCATTGAATACAAATTAACAATGCCATATGTTACATTGAGGTGAAATCAGAACATAATGTTTGTTTGTATTTATACCAAATTCTTTAGGGTGAAAGCCATTAATTTTTAGTATTGGTTGTTTCTATGACCAGGTATTTTATTGGGAGGCAAACATTATGCATGCGATTTTGTTACAGAAGATGGTGACTGTTGTGGAGAGGCATCTAGAAAAGCTTGGATCAAGACATGCATGATGGAACTCAGTCTTCCCCATCACATAGATGTAATCCAATCACAAGGTCGAGACCCGTTAGTGGTCAATCTAGAAATCCATTAGCCTTCTTAGACCAGAGATCCAATTGATGTGTGTAGTGATGCACAAAGGGATTTCTATTTTAAGTTAGATGGTAGAAAAATCGAAAGCAGGAGTGAAGCTTTCAAAACCTGCTCTATTTGTACAAATTCTAGAGGTTGTAGAATCATCTTGAGATTGTAACCTTTCCATCTATAATAAAATTTCAAGAGTTATTCTCACCAATAATTTGGAACGGATTCATTTAAAAGAAAGTATCTATAAGCATTGGTGCAGAATGTTGCCAAAAGACTAGGAAAATAAAATCACTACAACATGATAAGGGTCCAACAATTGGACATGACGATCGTATCGCATTGTAATGATTTGGTAAATTTTACCAAATCACTGCAATATGATAAGGGTCCAACAATTGGACATGATGACCCCTAACGCGTTATAGTGATTTAGCCTCGATTTAGCAAAGTTTTCAAATCACTACAACACTGGTGGAAGCATTAGGGGAGAATTAGACTCCAAAGTTTCCAAATCACTACAACACTAGCAAAAGCATTAGGTGCATAATGTTGCCAAAAGACTAGGAAAACAAAATCACTACAACGTGATAAGGGTCCAACAATTGAACATGACAACCTCTATTGCATTGTAGTGGACTCAATTTCATGCCTTTTTTTCTAGAGAGAGAAAGATTTTGGACTAACAGGAAGAGAGCCTTAGGAAAACAAAATCACTACAATACGATAAGGTCCAATGAATGGACATGAAATGATTTGGCAAAGTTTCCAAATCACTATAACATGATAAGGGTCTAACAATTGGACACAACGACCCCTATCACTATAGTAATTTCGCAAAGTTTCCAAATCACTACAACACTAGAGCGACGAAAGCATTAGAAAAGAATTAGACTCCAAAGTTTCCAACTCACTACAACACTGGTAAAAGCATTACATGCATAATGTTGCCAAAATACTAGGAAAACAAAATCACTATAATGCGATGAGGGTCCAATGATTGGACATGATAACCCCTATTATATTGTAGTGATTTGTGGCAAAGATTCCAAATCACTACAGCATTGACGAAAGTATTACAGAGGAATTGGCTCCATGTTGAGTCTTTTTTCTCTAGAGAGAGTAAGAGTTTGGACCATCAACACAAGAAAAGAAACCTAGGAAAATAAAATCATTACAAAGTGATAAGGGTCCAACAATTGTATATGACGACCTCTATCATGTTGTAGTAATTTGGCAAAGTTTGCCAAATCACTACAATGCGATAAGGGTCCAACAATTGGACATTGATGACCCTTATCGCATTGTAATGATTTAGCAAAGTTTCCAAATCCCTAAAACACTGGCGGAATCATTAGGGGAGAATTAGACTCTAAAGTTTTCAAATCACTACAATATTAGCAGAAGCATGGTGCATAATGTTGCCAACAAAAGACTAGGAAAATAAAACCGCTACAACGCGATAAGGGTCGAGGGTCCAACAATTGAACATGATGCTCCCTATCATATTGTAGTGATTTGGTAAAGTTTTCAAATTGCTACCCAACACTGTCGAAAGCATTACGGGAGAATTGGACTCAATTTCGGGCCCTTTTGTCTAGATAGAGAAAGAGTTTGGACCAATAGGAAGAGATCCCTAGGAAAACAAAATCACTGTAACACGATAAGATCCAACAATTGGGCATGATAACCCCTATTGTGTTTAGTGGTTTGGTAAAGTTTCCAAATCACCTACAACACGATAAGGGTCCACCAATTGGACATGACGGTCCCCCTATTGACTTGTAGTGATTTGGCAAAGTTTTCCAAATCACTACAATGCAATAAGGGTCCAACAATTGGACATGACCCTATCACATTGTAGTGATTTGACAAAGTTTCTAAATCACTACAACACTGGTAGAAGCATTAGAAGAGAATTAGACTCTAAAGTTTTCAAATCACTACAACACTGGTAGAAGCATTAAGTGCATAATGTTGCCAAAATACTAGAAAAACATAATCACTACAATGCAATAAGGGCTCAATAAGGATCCAACAATTGGACATGACGACCCCTACTACATTATAGTGATTTAGCAAAGTTTCCAAATCACTACAACACTAGCAGAAGCATTAAGGGAGAATCGAACTCAATTTCGGGCCTTTTTTCTCTAAAGAGAGAAAGAGTTTGAAGCAACAAGAAGAGTTTGGAGCCACCATTAACGCAACTTTTGATAATTAGATAAATTTCATATATTCATTATATGAATATATTATTAATAAATAAATACAAGTTGCTTAATAAAATACTTAGGCCACACTTCATATTATCAGTCCTTTAATATATATGAAACTAGAATGTTGTCAGCCCATTTGCTGATTTGCTCTTTTTGCCTAATAATTCTAGAGATATGTCAAAAAAACATTTTTAGTGATGAGATATGTCAATGAAATGGTGTCATATTACATTATGGAGAACTTATGTGTGAAAATAAAGTAGAATCGCTACAATCACAATCTTGTTGGATATCCCAAATCGCTTTGTAGTAGTGACTTTCTCGAGGGTGTCAATGAATATTAGATTATGGAGTACTTATGTGTAAAAATAAAGTAGAATCACTACAAGGCGATTAGATATTTATAATCTTATTGGATATTAGCACCCACACATGGCCTCAGTGACTCATCCAAAAACATGGCCATACAGATTTCCAAAATCATGGGCAAATATGATAGAATGACTGATCCTGTTCAATTCATGCAAATGTTTGAACAGAGATGTGAAGCCGTTGGAAATCCAAACTGCCCCACCAAGGTTCATCACATTGATGCTTGTGATTAAGGTGAATTTCAAGACCTTGAAAACAGCCTTTATCTAGGGCTTTTCAAGACAAGGTGATCGATGAAGTGCAGCAAGAGAACTCTATTTGATTGAGAGAAAACAAAACAAAACAAAACCATTAGAGATTTTATCCTTTGGATAAAAATATTGAACTCTTGAGATGTGAGCCATGGGAGAGACTAAACGATGCTCAATTGAAGAGATGTTTCATGAAGGGTATAAAGAAAAATAGCTTACACAACTTGATCATTTTATCCAATCTAGAACATTCGATCAATTCTGTAAAGAAGCAATACGTTTAGATGACAACATGATGGAGGATGATCATGATATGAGATGTTTATCATCTAAACCAAGTGAAGCAAAGGCAAAAGAAAAATTGATCGTGGAATTGTCATTCCCTGAATTCTATAAAGCCTTGTTTAAAAGCTTTGAACCAAAATCTCCAAAAAAAAAAAGAGGATGAGCTCCCTTAAAACCAAACATCCTTAATGCCACTCAAAGTGATGCGAAATTCCTTGTGTTCATTGCCTTCACTACATCCATCCCAATCCCCAATGTGCATACCCTTGGCCTATCTTTCTATACTACATACATTACAAAACCTTTGGTCGCGACACACCCAATGTCCCTATTCACCTACAATTACCTCAAAACCCCAATCTCTCATGCCCCAAATAGAATCCGTTCAAAGGGCCGAAGTTGCTCAGAAAGCAGTTAAGCAAATACTCAGTGTTTCTATTGTCGTCGCGGACCGCACAAAATGGCAGACTGCATAATTTGGAATACTTCCATGCCCACAATCATTGACACTTTGCAACCTATATGTGACCGATGTGGCATCGATCACATATTCCAAGATTGCCCAAAGTGGGTTGCTTCAATGCAACCTATCTCGCATAATACAACTCTTAACATCTTGAGTATGCAAAACGGACAATTGTCCACAGTACCCTTGAATGTGCTTACACGCTTGCAAGCCAAGGCACGAGAAACAATAAAAAAGAATGCAAAAGAATACACTTTGAAATGGGTAGAAGAGCATGTTTTAAAATAGAAACCAAAAAAGGATGCAAAACCTTCTAAACCAAGGAAAACAAGGGCCAACAAACTGTAGAAACCAAAATTGAAATAAAGGATAGGGAAAAGGAGCCTGTGGAGGACCTAACCCCAAAAGAATCAAAAGATACACATGATGTGAATGCAGCCATCTCAAAGGCTACCCCTCAAACCACAAAACCCACATGTGTGACACATAATACAAAAGCCTAACAGAAAGTTCGTTCTCGTCGCATGGGCAAGCATAATGAAAACTTGACGATCCAAAGAAAGTCAAAAGATGAAACAAGTTCTAGTATGTCACTTAGTGAGGATGAAACAAGTTTTAACTCGTCACTCAGTGCACCTCATAGGCCAATCAAGAAACTAGAATCCGCACAACCATCCCATATTGATAATCATGGTCACATGACATACGAGGAATGTAAAAAGCGATCTCAGGAGAGCATGCTTAGCATTATTGAGTGTTTATAGGATCATCAGTTGTGATTGAACCTAAAAAAACAACCAAAATACAAAAATCGAAGGAGTATTATTTCCCCTTTCACCAAGAGGAAGATGCACTCCCAGAAATAAACTCATCAAGCCAAGAAGAGTCATCAAGGGAAGATTGCATGAATGATGCAACTGAAAAAGCACGTAAGGAATTCGATGAGTCCCTTATGAAATTAAAGCAGTCTCTCAAGTCCTCATTTGGAGGAGTGCTCTTCTCTCATGGGGGTCAAAAGCTAGCATAGCTCCAGCCCTTGCACCTTTAAAGGATAACCATGAGTTATATCAAGATATCAAGGGCTACATAGAACAGGCCTGTAAGGATTCGCAAGTTTCCAAACAGACCTTAGTTAAAGTTGTCAAAGGACCGAGTGTGCCATTGTACACATTGGGCACTTTTGAAAAAACTGAGATCCATGAAGAGGATGAAAGTGAATGGGAAAATGAAACTGAAATGAAAAATGAAACTAAATCAGATACGGGGACATCCATGGTTCCACTTGAAGATTCTATCATGGTATGGTTAGATTTTCCTATGGACAATGATGTTAAGCACAAATGCGCATTGATTAACCCTCGAGCTAGTCATAAAATCATGACAATAGACACTTGGGTGTCATTAGGACAACCTAAAATCATCCCTAAAGATAATGGTCTTGCAAGAGGTGCCAATGGACAAAACATTAAAGTTCCAGGTTGATTTAGCTATGCTACTCAAACAATTGGTAGATATGTGAAATTTTGATTCCATGTTACCTCAAATCCCCTTGAGTATGATGCCGTCCTGGGTGGCACTTGGGTACATGACTCGTGGTATTCAATTGACAAATCCATGCAAACAGTCACCTTGAACACTCCTGTAGGCATTGTGAAATTGCTATTACAGGAGGTAGAGCCCTTGGAGGAGCTGGAACTCCCGGACATATCTTACTCAAAATATCCCAAGAGTTATGGTTGGATTTGAACTTTACAAGAAAATCACCACAATCCACGCACAGCTTTATTAACAAGAACACAATCTCATGACCCTCGAGTTATGGGATTTGTTAGGTCAACCACACTCAAGGCACATCTAGAGAAAATTTCATTCACACATCAACATGCCATGTTTGGGGTAATTTCATTTACTCAAGGCACAACCACACTCAAGGCACATCCAGAGAAAATTTCATTCACACATCAACATGCCATGTTTAGGGTACTTTGAACAAGCAATATAATGTATATAGAATCTAACCCCCTTAAGTGTAAGTTTTTTGTGGTTGAGTATGTGTTGGAAGTAGATTTGATCTTGGGGAATAAATGGACTACTGTTGCCCAAGCAGCACTATGCTTTGCTATAGCGATGGGTCATCATGATGCTCAATGACACAAAGTTGACAATACCATACTGCAAGGAAGAAGATCCACCCTAATGGATTCCTATGATGCTGAATGCAAAAAGCTACAAGCCTTTTCCTCAGAAGCCCCTCTACATAAAGACCTACGATCTGCATCAATGACCAACTCTGACAAAGCATCTATCCCTTCAACTCCATCCTCACCAACAAAGACCAATGCCAAAACCTCGCAACAATCAATAGCTATTCCTAAAGAAGTCCCCCAAGCGCAACAATCTATCTCTAAAAAGGAACTCAAAGGAAAAGCCTCAACCTCGACAACTCCTCATCGACCAACCTCATGAAAGGAGATGGCTGCATGCTCAAAAGCCTCAACATCAGCACCACCACTCCACAAGAGACTCAAGCCTCATTCGCCAACAACACCCATGAGTCTCAAACCCGCAGCCTCAGCACAACCAATGTGAAGGAGGGCCCCAAACCTTTCACTTCAACCAAAAAGAAATTTCGACCACGATAGACAAAATCAAGGTATCTTAATGGTATCAAAATGTGGGTGGAAAAGCAGGTACTTGTAGCTCAAGGCTACTACGAAGGTGCCAATCCAATTTGGGTGCCTCAATCATCAAAGCCTCTTCCTCAATGCAAAAATCAAAGGCCAAAAAAGAATAAAAGTACTTCACAATGTCATCCACGAAAGCCTATGTGAGTTCCTCAAAGAACTCTAACAACTCAACAAGTGTGGGTACCAAAAATATTACTACAAGCTCAAGGGTATCACCAAGGTAATACCAAATCTTGGATTCCCAAGCGCATTAAGAAGTCACCTAAGCTTGCACAAAGAAAGAAACATAGCACCAAAAGCACCAGCCACTAATTCATAATGTTCATCAAAGATGGGTGCCTATACATGTGCTTCAAGAAACAAGGATTTTATGATGGAAATCCTATCATACGGTTGCTAAGATCGAACAAAGTGAAGAAATCCTTACCACCGACTTCAATTCCAAGAAATCCTTACCACCTCGACAACACTTGAACCACTAATTCAAGAATCAATCCCCACGTCTATACGGAGCCTTATGAGCGCATTAAGGACAAACTCACAATTCTCTTTTCACCCCTTTGGATAAGAAGCAGTGCAAAAGCTACGCGGCAGACATAAGAACCTATTCTCTCAAAAAGGAGAGTAGCCACAAGAACCTGTTGCTCGTAAGGTATTTAAAAATTACAAAAACAATAAAAACACAAGGGAGTCACACAAATGGCCTACCTAAAAATGGTAGAATATCACAAGAAACTCCCAATGATCTTCAAATAGCCAATATATTTTTATTAAGCTTATAGCTTACCATTATTTTGGCTAAGTTAATGTAGCAGGTGCTCCATGAGTATATATCCATACTCATGCACTCAAGGACATTTGCACCAGTCTCACTAACAACTTTCCACGTACATCTCTAGATGGGGAGGCCATGGTGGGCGAAAACCTGGTCAATGGTACAACCCCTCGCCTGAAATATTCCTTCAAATTGCAAACCTCTCCAAACGAAGCTAAGTCACAACACATTGGTCTCTAATCCTTTGTAAAGATGTCTATATTAGCCTTGCAAGTCAACATAATTCTTTCATGCCTCACCAACAAGTGGTAACTACAAGCAGCAGCACAATAAGAGTCTATTTGACTCAATTAATGTACTTCATGTTTATTTGGTTTATAACATACTTAAATATACATAAAAGCAGCAGCACAATAAGAGTCTATTTGACTCAATTAATGTACTTCATGTTTATTTGGTTTATAACATACTTAAATATACATAAAAGCATAAAAAGCACAAGGAAGAAGCATGCAGGAACAAGTCCTACTCAACAACATTTGACAAGAATCTTGCCACACAAAGGGACATCATCGAAGGCCAAATTCTTCGAGTGATAAATGTCGCTTCAATGAATCAAATGAGGAACTAAGAATCATAATCTCTTTCTGATGATTTTGTCTACGTTCCTCCGGATCCTTCCTTCTCTTCTCCCCCATTATTAACATCTCTTATATTTCCAACTAACACTAATAACATGTAACTCTGCTTATGATTGCAAACAAAGTGAGCAAAAAATATACCTACAAAATACAATGCTCACAAAAATATAAAAATGTAATCACGCATAAGAACCCCCACCCCGTTAGGAATTTCTCCTAATCTCTAATCTTTTCATTTAATAACCAACCTTTCTAATTCCTTTCGAAGGAACAAGGACCATTGAACGTCACTCAACATCAAAAGCCATCAAGCTTGTCAGTTCTTCCCACACAAAGGTCTCAATAAGCAATCATGAGGACGCATCTTACATCAAGAAGTCAAGGTAGATACACCAAAAGGTCATACATTTAAGATATGAAGCAATGGTGTCCAAATCTATAACTTGGACAGGCACCCGTAATGGTCCGACGAAATACTTATAGCGATTTATGCTTCAGGAGTGTGCGGTGGCAAATTAGGATGAAGTCCCAAGTGATGTACTTCATGGATATATTATGAGAGTAGTCGTTGTAATAGCATTAGGCCTTTTATAAGCCTGGCCGACCATAGTTTAGGTGAGTGTGAACACTTATGGCCATGTATATAAGTGAATATCTGTCATAATACAAAGAAGTATCCCATTGTACAATAGAGTCTTGCTCTTGCTAAACTCTCTCTCTGTTCCATGCTAGTGAGTGTGTGAGTGAAGTGAGGTGAGAGAGGAGGGGCGAGTACATGTAGTGCAACGCGGCAGTGTGACAACATTTGCGAGAGACATGGTGGAATTGCTTCTCAAGGAGTTGTGGAGCTTGGAGACCTCGAGGGTTACGAGCTCAACCAATGGAAATATCCCCACGACAGTTGTGGTTCACGAGGTAATATTCTTGTTGGATGTGTTTCGGAGGGGGTTTGGGTGAGCCATTCCAGGATGATCAGTAAGACTCGTCTCAATCATATGAGGATGTAGAACTGGCATTAAAGGAAACTCAATCCCTTTTGTATCTTATATTCAACTTCTAAAGAAGTAGCTACCACAACAACTAGTGGATGGGACTGAAGATGAGTGGATGAGATACAACCACTTGGAAAGCTTTCAAGAAGAAATTTGCGGAGGTTTAAAGTTTGTGTCTTGGTTGTAGATGAATTTTTCTAAAACCTTCTTATTACAATCGGCACTCTACATTAGAAGATCCTATTAGTCGCTATCCATGAAAATTTAGGTGGTTGTCGGGTTGAGAGATCTGGTGGTTAAATTTATTCTTTTACTTATATATCAATATGCTTTCTCCCTAATTCCTTGCCTTGTTACATTACACAAGGGTTGATCCTTAGAAGCCTCTGTTCTCTTATAAAGAGGAGCATATTCATTATCCAGGTCCACGTGTAAATCGCTTCTTAGAATTGATTCTGATGTTCTACGAACCATAAAACAATACTAAAATTGTAATTAAATCCTTTCTTTGTAAAAATATGTGTAGTAAAACATTATCATTAATTTCAGACACTTGCATTTGCATAAAACTAATGCCCTCTAAACATAGCCATACCTCTATTGAGCAATGTAGCAACACTTCTTGATGCAACAACATTTCTTGGCATTAGAGGAATTCACTATGGAAAATCAATGAAGGCAAATATGAGTTTTTGGTTCCGCTTGATGGCAACAAGAAATCAAATCTCTCTTCATTGTTGTCCATACATAAATAGTATGTGAGAAAAGAGTAGTTTCAGGTGAAAGCTTAGAGGCTTGCTTGAGAGATTCAACTGAAAGCTTAGAGGCTTGCTTGAGAGATTGAAGATTTGAATGGAGGGAAATTTAAATGGAGACTAGGCCAGAAGAGTGGCTATTGAATGAGAAAAACTCACCCAACAACAACTACGATAACTTCATGAAAATGCACTAGAATAGACCTTAAGCATGTTCATATGCACTGGGAAAAAAAACTTTTCAAAATACTAAGTTTTCTTCAAGATATATTCAAGCTTTTTTTAACGCTACTTTTTCCAATCATCTTTGAATTCCATGTTATAATTGAAGCTACATAGTTACTTATGTCAGAAGTACTCGCGTACTTGTTAAATTCTTCCTTTATAGAGTACTATCTTTTCACATTTATGAATTTTGACTCACTGTGGTTGAAGTTATGTGGAATTTAAGCACATTAAAATAAAATATGCATTGAATCTCTTTAGAAAATATGAAAAAAAAAAGTGAATTTAGATTCTAAAAGAAGAGAGAGAAAGCCCTTAAAGGGCCCATTTGGAGTCTGAATTTTCCCTAATGCTATATATATATATATATATATATATATATATATATATATCACAAATACACATGCATGCACACACACATCTCTCTCTCTCTCTCTCTCTCTCTCTCTCTCTCTCTCTCTCTCTCTCTCTATATATATATATATATATATATATATATATATATATATATATATATATGTATGTATGTATGTATGTATGTATGTATGTATGGATATATATATCACACACACTTTTTTGTGAAACCACTACTTCATTAAGGATTGTATGGTACATTCATAGTTGTCTTAAGGTGGGACATCTAATACTCAAATTTCAGAAATAGTGAAAAAACACTTCCAACTGTTGAGAGGAAAGATCTTCGAGGTCAAAAGAATCTCACAGTGAAAGGTATTAAGACCTCCTAAAAAAAGGAAAGCATATGATCTCCTCGGATATTAGAAATAGTGGAAAACACTTCTAGCTATTGAGAGGAAAGGTCTCCAAGGTCGAAAGAATCTCAAAGTGAAAGGTATTAAGAACTCCTTAAAAAAGGAAAGAATATAATCTCCTCATGGTGGCAGAAAATCGGTTGATTTTATGCATGGTAGATCATCCACAAAGCCCGGTATCTAGTCTAGGTAAGGAAAATCATGTAATCTAGCAAAGGTAAAGAAAGGTGGCCAAACATCCCAAAGAATTTCCCAAAATTTTTTTTGGGAAATTATAATCTCAAGTGCCTTGACAGTCTATCCAGGAGAGCACCAGAAGAGGGGCATCCCATAACAAATGAATAACTATCTCTTGGCAATGAGAACACCTCTTGCAAGAGGCAGGTGCAATGTTTCTCTTAGCTAAGAAGGTGCCAATTGGGAATGCACCCACAAAGCATCTCCACAAGAAAAGTCATTATTTGAGAGCTAATTTTCTCTTCCAAAATGTAGTCAAAGATGGCTTCCACTAGTAAAGAGGTTTTTGTTTACAGGCCACAACTGATTTGCATGTATTTGTATATCCTTGGTGGTGGGAGAAAAAAAAATTAAGCTCTAGCTCGTGAGGCGATGGAAAGAGAAAGGAGAGTAACCTGGAAGTTGCCTATCAAATTTCCAGTCTCTTTCCTCGTCCTCAAGTGGAGGCATCAGTTGAAAATCTTGCGATATTGTTAAAACCCTAAGATCTCTCTAGATAATTGTTATGCATAAATTAGGCATAAACTCAACCACCCGACCACCCCCGAGCCCATGGGATGCATAAGCATGCATAAATTAGGCATAAACTCAACCACCCGCCGACCACCCCCGAGCCACCCCCGCCGAGCCACCCCCGAGCCACCCCCGAGCCCATGGGATGCACCCATAAGCATGCATAAATTAGGCATAAACTCAACCACCCCCGAGCCCATGGGATGCACCCATGAATTATAAATGAAATACATCATACCTCTACCTTGATGTCCCATACTATCAAGAGGTATAACTCCAATCCAATAGCACGTAGCTATAGTATGAAATGGTAAGTGAGTAGATATGATCCTCTACACAAGAGACCATATCATAGCCTTGGCCTCACAAGCCCAAGTCTCTATGCCCCCCCCCTTGAGTGTGCCCCATGCCCCTATTATATAGGAGGGCCCTTAAGTGACTCTTGACTCTCCATTTCCCATGTGGTGTGACCCTTGGATGCCTAACCCTAACCTTAACCCTTAAGGTTAGTCCTAACCCATGCTCCACTAGAGCTTGTTCCCACTTGTTCCCATGCTCCACTAGAGCTTGTTCCCATGCTCCCATGCTCATAAGCCTAATGTGGGTTAGCCTCCTAGTATATGCACACATAATGTACATATAACATACTTTCCCTCTCTCAAAACGTTGCACTCTTGCAATGAACAGAAGGAGAACTCCGCTGAACAATCTCAACCAACTCCCAAGTCGTCGAATCCTCTATTTTCCTATCTTTCCACCTAATTTTAGCCTCAGGGATTAGTCAACTACAAAGTTTCCTTTCCCTGAATTCAAGTACCTTATCAGGTTCATGTAGAACATAGGATAAATCTTTGACTTCAACGAGTTCTTGAGGAGTAACTATGTTATCCTCACCTCCCAGTTTTCCTTTCAATCTATTGATATGAAAGACTGGATGAACTCTAACATGTGGAGGTAGTTTTAAGCTCAAACGCAATCGTGCCAATCCGATGTATAAGTCAAAAATGGACCACAATATCTAGGAGATAAATTCGAGCATTTTTCTATTGACAAAGTTTGAGAATCTTTAGGAACATTAAAATAAACCAATGCTCCTGATTCAAAAGACTAAGATGAGCGTCCCCTATCAGTATAAAATCGTACTCTATCCTGAGCACTCCTGATAGAATCCCGAGCTTGGGTCAGCATTTCTTGCATATCTCACAAGAAATCCCTCAATGCATCAAGCTCGATGTCCTTAAGACTGACATCAATAGGTGCCTTAGGTTGATACCCATACATAAGCATAAACGAGCTTAAACCAATAGCCGTATGTTTAAAACTGTTATAGGCAAATTCCATAATTGGAAGATATTTTTTCCAATATGATGATTTTCTAGAGACATGCACGAAACATATACTCTACAATCTGATTCATACACTCTGTTTGCCTACAGACTACAGATGATCAGAGCAATTCACATTCAAAGTAACTTCCTCATTGTAAACCATTCAGAATAAAGTAAGAAAAACATGGCATTATAACAGCAGAAACCAGGGATTCATCAGCGCCTTGACCTACCCACATCTGCATATGAAATACATCATACCTCTACCTTGATGTCCCATACCATCAAGAGGTATAACTCCAATCCAATAGCATGTAGCTATAGTGTGAAATGGTAAGTGAGTAGATATGATCCTCTACACAAGAGAGCATAACATAGCCTTGGCCTCACAAGCCCAAGTCTCCAAGCCCCACTTGAGTGTGCCCCATGCCCTTATTATATAGGGGGGCCCTCAAGTGACTCTTGACTCTCCATTTCCCATGTGTGAAAGGTCAAAAGTTTCTGGAATATAGAAGGTCAAAAGTTTGTCCGGAATTCGGAAAGCCAAAAGGTTTCCCGGGAGAATGCGGAAAGCCAAGAGTTTTCCGGAAGATGAAAAGCCAAAAAGTTTTAAGAGAAAAAAAAATCAAAAAATTTCAGAGATTTTTTCCTCAAATCCCATAATTTCTCACATAATTTTCAGGCTTTTTTTTTAACATTTTCAACAGCTTTTTTTAGATAAAAACTTATTTTTAAAAAAATTAAAAACAATAATAATAAGCTTTAATATAAAGCTTATATAAAATTTTTATGGGGGGGTGGCGATTTTTTTTGCCGCCTACAGCGAGAACCCCCCCGCCCCCCCCCCCCCCCCCCGGGTCTACGTGCAAAGAATGAGAGAGGGAGAGAGTGAGAAACTCCCTCTCTCTTCTCCCCTCTTTCCTCTCCTTCTTCTCCCTTCCATTCTCTCTCCTCCCATCTCTTCTCTCTCTGTTAATAGAGAGGTTAACCTTAATTAATCTTTCCTCAAGTGGAGGCACCAAGTGAAAATCTTGCTATATAGAAACAACTTCATACCATACATGCCTATGATGCATAGTACCCAGATTATATCTTCTGAGATAGTCGGTGGAAAGGAGAATACATTGTCTTAAGCATGAAGAACATCATCAACTAAGTGTACACCAAAGTTGGAGACGAAGTATGCTTTTTTAGGTTGTAGTGCAACCAATGAATGCTAAAAAATCCTACTCCAATGAATACTTTCTTTTCACAAAGAGTTGCCTCTATCTGGAGGTCTACCCAAACAAGAAAGATGGTAAAGAAGCATTTGCAAGTCATGTATAAGCTTGGAATAAGGGCAGCTCACAATCCGGCCTTCAAATCTTCCAAATATGATGTCTTGATGGGAAACTATCCAATCCCCAAAAGCTTTTGTTTTCATTGTCCGAATCAAATGTGCTAGCATCAAAGGCTAAGGTTACTTTTGGTGAAGGAATTTAAGAATTAGAGTTGCCTTCCTTGCAATGACATGGCAACAAATATTGAGTATATTTAGATCTCCATGCATTTTAGGAGTGCATACAAGTTCTTTTTTGAGCAATCTGATAGCCTTTCTATCTGTTTTTTTCCGCCATAACACTAGGGAAATTATGAGCTCCTTTTGGGGCCCTCTAAGGAGTTTCATGCTCTTTCTCTATTTAAAAAACGTGGCCATAGTGAGCCCTATCAATCTTATGTCAAAACCCCTCCATGTAACATATCATTAAGAAGCTTATGATGAGTAAATTTCAAATATATAATCTCTAATAACTAAAGTAGTAATGCTCAAGATACATCATAAACAAGATTTAAGATGCCAAAATGTAACATTACATGCCACATCATCACTTTTGAAACCACTTTTTGGGGAGCTTCACTATCCTATGTTAGAACCCCATCATGTTATATACCATTTAGAAAGATCTTGAAGAGTACATTCTAAATCTACCAACTCTGGATATTTTGGGAATGATGTACTCAAATTTTAGAGAGAGAAAGAGCATGAAACTCCTTAGAGGGTCCCAAAATGAGCTCATAATTTCCCTAATGACATTTTAAAGCTTTGAACATAAAACTGGCAATATCCTCATTCAACCAAGGCACAAGAGGTAAGTGGAAATGAGCATAGGCCATGATGATGAATTGGACAATATGCAACCATAGATGCAATGGCCATGTCGATAGTTTCCAATACTCAATCTTATGATTCAACTTATCTATAACCCATTGCCTTTGTTCCTTGAGAGACACTTTCCATCCAATATGATATCCAAGATGCCATGCTATTTGGAGGCAATATGAAACTTGGCCAAAGAATGGAATGCTAGTCACATTCTTTAAGAGTTAATAGCTTTGATTTAGTAAAATGAACCTTTAATCCAATAGCTAATCCATATAGCTTCAACACATCCATGATTGCATTAATGTCATGTTGAGTGTTCCTAGAAAAAAAGAAGGAATTATTGCTTAACTAACAAATTGATTGGCTCTTATGATATCAATACCATGTAGCCTCCCTTCTACAATCAAAATGTCCATATACAAGATCAATGGGTGAGTAGCTTGGGTGAGTAGCTATTGTTACCATATTATAGTAGTGATGTGTGTGAACACACTTAGGACCGCCGGGGCACTTTTTCCCTCACTAGGAGGTTTTTTCCCCCGTGCATTGTATATACGCCCATTATCTTCTAGGGCTTGTTATCTTTCATTTTTGGCACTCATAATACACTACTGTGTTGTGCTCAAGCTTCCTCATCTTCTTGAAGTTGTGTGTGCATTCCTGCAACCCTAATTCCAACAATTGGTATCAGAGCAGGCTTCCTCCTCCCGGGCAGCATCACCGGCACCTGCCGCTTCATCTCCTCCGATTGCGACGAGGTTTCACGAGCGTCTGCAGGTTAGTATATGCCGTGGGAAAGCCCGTGGGGCTTGTTCGTTTCAGAATTTTGATCTGAAGTCATTTCGCCCTCCGTTTTTGCATTCCAAGTACTGCGCAGGCAAAATCGTCCTACTGTGCAGATTTTCTGTCAAGATTAAAATCTGCAGGACAGGTGCCCATTCGTCTGTTTTGGGCTGTGCTACATAGCACAGGTCGATTTTATACAGGTTTACCTCTTACAGACAGCATTTACATCTAGTAGTACAGTCATTGGCCATGGCTGACAACAATGATGTATTCCGCATGTTGGCTGCTGAGGATAAGTTGGATGGCACCAACTATCCATTGTGGGCATATATGATGCGACATGTATTGGTAGCAAAGGGGTTATGGAACATTGTGCAGGGTATTGATGCACGTCCTATTGTGGCTGGGAATGCTGCAAACACATCAGAAACAGGTACTGTTGATGATGGTGCAGGCACAAGTGCTGTAGCAGCTGTTCGAGAACCACCACTTTCAGCAGAGCAGATTCGTTGGGATGGTAGAGATGCGCAGGCTCATGCCTTGATTGCGCTGTCTGTCAAACGTACCATTATCCCACATATTCGCTCCTGCAGGACTTCTAAGGATGCTTGGGATGTACTTGCCACATTGTATCAGGCAAGAAATGAGGCTCGTGTTGCTTACCTCCGAAAACAGTTGGAGAGTGAGCATATGAACGAAGGTGATTCTATGGATAGCTTTTTGACAAAGATCA
This sequence comes from Cibotium barometz, assembly GCF_041138505.1. Taxonomy (NCBI): domain Eukaryota; kingdom Viridiplantae; phylum Streptophyta; class Polypodiopsida; order Cyatheales; family Cibotiaceae; genus Cibotium; species Cibotium barometz. The sequence goes on from NC_141050.1 coordinate 40,581,918, forward strand.
AGGATTTCAAAGAGCAGCTCATTTCTGCAGATGAAATCCTGTCAGACAGTTCACTTGTGCAGACTGTTTTGAATGGTCTACCAGATTCTTATCAGGGTTTTGCTTCCACTCTTCGCTTGATGATGAAAGGCAATCCCAATGCCTTATCATTTGAGGAGTTAGTTTCTGTTTTGCTGCAAGAAGACCAGTCAAGGCAAAACAGGAATATTATGCGTGTCGCAGATCAAGCTTTCGTTGCTAGTCAGAGAAGCGGGAAAGGTAAAGCTGGCTTTTCTTCTAGTAAGCAGAAATCTGCAAATGCTGCGCAACCAAAGAAGGAAGACAAAGATGAGAAGAAGGGTGACAAACAGAAAACATTTTGCAAGTACTGTAAGGGAAATGATCATGTCATCAAAGCGTGTCCTAAGCTGGCTGCGAAAGAGGCTAAGAAGAAAGAGGCTGGTATGGCTGTTGCAGATGCCTCTCCTTCTAACAATGAATCTGCTAATGTTGTTCAAGATACAGAATGGGCATTCAATGCGCAGTGCAGTTATGACCCATCTTTGCATGACACATGTATGTCTGCAGTAGATTCAGATGTATGGTACTTTGACAGTGGTGCCACTAAGCATATCACCTCGCAGCGCAGTTTATTCACTTTCCTTGAGTCTGCTCCCACAGGGAATACTGTCACTTGTGCCAATAACTCCTCTTATCCCGTTAAAGGAGTTGGACAGATTGTGCTGAATGTTGCAAATTGCAACACCTTTACACTTTTTGATGCATTGTATGTGCCAGGGATCAAAAAGAATCTGCTGTCAGTCTCCGCATTTGCCAAAACAGGTTTGGTTGTAAAATTTGTGGATGACAGATGTACTGTTCATGATCTCTCTTGTGGTGACATCATTGTAGCATCTGGTTCACTATGTCGAGGGCTGTATAAGCTCAATATGGATGGCAAATGTGTAGAGGATTCAGCATGTGCTATTATGGATACGCAGGCTATTTCAAATGCAAAACTGTGGCATGCACGTTTTGGTCATCTGAATTTTGCAAGTTTGCTGCGCCTGCAGAAATCTGAAATGGTGTCTTCTTTGCCTAAGCTTGAGGCACCTGTCAAGCATGTTTGTGAGGGCTGCATATTGGGTAAAATGCAGCGTGCTTCCTTTCCCAAAGATGGATCAGTGAGAGCTGAACGCAGATTGCAACTTGTTCACAGTGATGTTTGTGGTCCCATGCAAACTCCATCATTTGGAAACTACCTTTACTTCGTGACTTTCATTGATGATTTTACCAGGCATGCATGGGTATATCCTTTGAAGGCAAAGTCCGGAGTGTTTTTGTGCTTCAAACAGTTTTTGGTTATGGCTGAAAATGTGTCAGAAAGTAAGATGGGCACCCTCCGTTCAGATCGAGGGGGGGAGTATATGTCTTCAGAATTTAATGCATTTCTGGCTGAGCGTGGGATAAAACACCAATGTACAGTGCCGTATACACCACAGCAAAATGGTGTGGCTGAGAGAAAAAACAGGTCTCTCATGGAAATGGCAAGATGTATGGTTAAGAGTCAAAGTCTACCACATGGTTTTTGGCTTGAGGCTGTCATGTGTGCCACTTATGTACTAAACAGGTGTCCCACCAAAGCATTACAGGTTGTCACTCCATATGAGGCTTGGCATAGCCGCAAGCCATCTGTTGGCCATTTACGTGTTTTTGGTTGCCTGGCATATGCATTAGTGCCTGTGCAACATCGCAGAAAATTGGATGACAAAGTTGTCAAATGTATTTTTGTTGGATATAGTGCTGAGAGCAAAGGCTATCGTTTGTATCATCCACAGACAAAGCGCATTTTGGTTAGCCGTGATGTTGTATTTGTGGAAGATGCAGTTCAGCCCTTGGTTTCATGTACTAAGGAGACAGATATCAGCTCACGTGATGTCTATGATACATTGTTGCCTCTTTTCAGTGGTGCACAGTCAAGTGCAATACCTCATGAGGCAGTTTTTCAGCCTATGCAGGTTTTAAATGATGGCACAGATCAGCCTATATCTGATGCAGATGTGCATGATGCACTTGAGGATGAGAGACAAGAGATTGAGGGCTCTAGGAACATGCCTAGATGGCTGGTGCAGACTTTGCGTGACAGCAAGTTGGATACCCCTTTGTCTAGTCGCACTCGTTCTGGCTCTCATGGTGCCTCTTATGCGTCAGATTGTTATGCATTGGCTGTTTCTAGTATGTGCGATGAAAGTGAGCCTGTTTCATTTGATGAGGCACAAAGTTCAGAAAATTGGATGGCTGCTATGCAAGCAGAATACGATGCTATTATGAAGAATAGTACATGGTCTTTATGTGACTTGCCCCCTGGCAAGAAGGCCATTGGCACTAAGTGGGTATACAAATTGAAGCGTAAGCCTGATGGCACAGTGGATCGCCATAAGGCTAGGCTTGTTGCAAAAGGTTATGCTCAAGAGAAGGGCATTGATTTTGATGAGACTTTTGCTCCCACATGTCGTATGACCACTGTTCGTAGCATCTGTGCATTAGCAGCTCATAATGGTTGGAATGTACATCAGCTGGACATAAAGACTGCGTTCTTAAATGGAGATTTGCATGAGGAGGTGTATGTATCGCAGCCTCGTGGTTTTGTTCAAAGAGGGCAGGAAAACAAAGTGTGCAGGTTAAAAAAGGCTTTATATGGTTTAAAGCAAGCTCCACGAGCTTGGTATGAAAAAATACATGCATATTTGACTGCACATGGGTTTCAGAATAGTCCAACAGAAAGCACTTTGTATGTTAAACGTGTGGATGGTGTACATCTAATCATTGCTCTCTATGTCGATGACATGCTGCTCACAGGACCAAATGAGAGTCATATTGCTGATTTTAAGGCTGATTTGAATGCCTCTTTTGAGATGTCAGATTTGGGGCATTTGCATCATTATTTGGGGATACAATTTAAGCAGTGTGATGGAGGTATTGCTTTGTGTCAGACAAAGTATATTGAAACATTGTTGCGGAGATTTGGCCTTGAAGACTGCAAGCCTATTGCTACTCCAATGGAGACAGGTTTGAAGTTGAGTCTTCATGATGCTGG
>NC_141050.1:40592493-40682493 GCF_041138505.1 Cibotium barometz
AACGATTAGGGACAAGAGTTACAAAAGGTCAAGTATTGTAGGCCACCCCCAATTGATATAGCTAAGGTGGAAGTCTCTGATGAACTAAAGTCGAGTTGCTCAGCCAGAAGGAAACAAAATTGTGAACTCGCACAAAAGGAACAAGAGGCTAAGGCTACAGCTAAAGCAGCTAGAAAGGGAAATGAGCCTGATTTGCACCCACCAGCACCTAAGCATTACAAGTTATACACCTTAGGGGAATGCAAGTTAGTGTTTGATAATGCCAAACATAACCCCACAAGTGAAATTGGAGGAGTCTATGAACATGCAAAGGTGAAGGAATAGACTTGGCTGAACCAATAGAAAATCCTAAGCCTATCTACATAGCCAAGGACTTAAATAAGGCTGAGGAGGCTGAACTTGTAGCTCTCCTCAAGGAGTATAGAGATTTCTTTGCATGCACGTACCATAATATGAAGGGACTTCCCGCATAGGTGGTACAATGCACCATCCCCATGGTACTCGATGCTAAACCAATCCAACACAGCGACCCTATCCAATGAATCACAAGTATGTAAGCCTTGTTAAGGAAGAGATCAATAAACTCATTGAGTTGGATTTATCTATGAAATTGAGCACTCAGAATGCGTCTCACCCATTATGGTTGTGCCTAAGAAGAATGGAAAACTTAGAGTGTGTGTTGATCTCAAGAAAGTGAATGTTGCCACCACGTGCAAGGATCACTACCCTTGCCATATTCAGAACATGTGCTCGAACGAGCTGCAGCGGGTAAGGAGGCTTATAGCTTTCTAGATGGATATTCAAGCTATAATCAAATTTTGATTGCATTTGAGGACCAAGCCAAAATAGCTTTTGTCACTAAGCACAATGTGTATGCTTACAAGTTATGCCATGCAGTCTAACCAACGCCATCAGCCACATTCCAAAGACTTATAAATACTACTTTTAATAAGAAAGTTTCTCGAAGCTTTCTTGGATGATTTGTGTATTCATTTGTCTTGCAAAGAGCACCTAGCATGCCTGAAAAGGGTGTTTAAAAGGTGTCAATTTTATCAACTTTTCTTAAACCCTTACAAATGACAATTTTAGGTGGAATACATAGTTATTCTTGGGCATATAGTGTCTAAAAATGGGATTTCCACTAATGAGAGCAAAATCAGGGTCATCTTAGAATTACCCCCAACACCAACAAACTACAGAGATTCATGGGCCATGTTGGCTGCTCTACCAGTTTATTCTTTTCTATGCAAAAATAGCTTGTCCCTTGTACAAGTTATTGATTATATTTATATGGACCAAGGAGTGTCAACAAGCTTATGATGCACTGAAGTAAGCCTTGGCCAGTTCTCAAATCTTAAAAACACCTAACTAGGATCTCATCTTTCATGTACACATTGATGCCTCTAATTTTTTAATTGGATGTGTCCTAGTACAACCAGGGGAGCACAAATTGGACTATCGTATTAGTTTTATAAGTCGACAACTAGATGAGGCTGAAATCAAGTACACCACCACTGAGCATGAAGGGTTAGCAATGGTTTATGCTGTAAAGAAATTTTAGCATAACCTTCTCACTAAAAAAATTGTTTTCTATGTGAATCATCAAGCCTTGTTGTATCTTGTAAACAAACCATGCTCCATGGGAAGGATCACAAGGTGGTGGTTGATTCTTCTTGATGTTGATTTTACAATAGTTGTGAGGCATGGCAAGAAACATGTCATGGTAGATCATCTATCCCACATATCTAACAGTGAAGTACCAATTGAAGTCAATACCCTTCTCACTAAAAAAATTTGGCATAACCTTCTCACTAAAAATTTTGTTTTCTATGTGAATCATCAAGCCTTGTTGTATCTTGTAAACAAACCATGCTCCATGGGAAGGATCACAAGGTGGTGGTTGATTCTTCTTGAGGCTGATTTTACAATAGTTGTGAGGCATGGCAAGAAACATGTCATGGTAGATCATCTATCCCGCATACCTAACAGTGAAGCACCAATTGAAGTCAATAACGAGTTACCATATGCTAAACTATTCAAGGTAGAGGGTATTCCAGAATGGAGTGAGAAAATTGTAACTTTTTATCTAATGGTTTTCCAAAATGAAAGGGAGTGAGGAAAGATTTAGCAAGAAAGTTGCTAAAAGAGAGTGTGCCTTATCAACTTTTTACCGAAACCCTTTATAGAAGAGGTAAGGATGATATTCTTAGAAGTTAACCACAAGAGGATAAATATCTCATGATCATGGAACAAGCACACCAGGGAGTAGGAGGGGGACATTTTGCGATAGAAATCACAGCCAGGAAAATACTCCACTGGGGGTACTGTGGCCAACACTTTTTAAGGACTGTGGCCAACACTTTTTAAGGACTCTGTGCTATTTGTAAAAGGTTCTGATAAGTGCCAACATTGTGCTAATGCACAGAAGAAGAACATGATGTCATTGCATCCTGCCAGAGTCAACCAGCCTTTTGAAAATTGGGGCTGAGATTTCTTTGTCCCTATTAGTCATGTCTACATGTGGCACACAAGCATGCTTCATCATTGTTGCCATAGATTGTGTAACCAAATGGGTTGAAGTAAGATATTCACGAAAAGCGGATGCCATGGTGACTACTAAGTTTCTCTATTAGAACATCATTATCTACTTTGGATATCCATTTGAGCTAGTGAGTGATCAAGGTAAGCATTTCATCAACGATGTTATCAAAAATCTCACTAACACATTCATGATTGCACACCATAAGTCAACAACATATTACCCATAGGCAAATGACCAAGCAGAGAGCACCAACAAGGTTCTTATTTTGATGTTAACAAAGACTATTGAGGCTTGATGCACTGACTAGGAGTCTAAGCTCATAGTAGCTTTATGGGCCTATCGCACATCAGACAAAGTTGTAATTGGTTGTATGCCGTTTAAGATGGTGTATGGACGTGAGGCAATAATGCCTTGGGAGTTCATGATCCCTAACTTAAGGGTAGCTATAAGTGAAAAGCTTGATGGTAATGAAATGGCTCACCAGTTGTTTGTTTTAGAACAACTTACAAAAAAGGAAAGACAAATTGCAATGCAAAACATGCTGACAGAAAAGGATCGAAGAAAGAAGTGGTTGGACCAAAGTCTCAAGGACAAGGAGATCAAGGTAGGAGACCTTGTACTTATGTATGGGGTCCATAGTGAAAAGAAAAAGGCAAAATATACTAGAAAGGGACCATTAGGGTTTGTGAAGTTACTCCACGAGGCACTATAAGTGTTGAGACTCTTGACGAAGTTGAAACTGTCGATTTCCTTAGTGGTAGTAAGTTAAAAAAATACTATGGGCCCCTTACCAAAGAATCCTTACGTGCTTCTCATGATATGAAAGCTACCAAGGAAAGAGCCGCTTCTCATGACAAGAAAGCTACCAAGGAAAGAGCCACTTCTCATGATAAGAAAGCCACAAAGGAAAGAGCCGCTTAAAAGATGACCCATGCCCAACAGGAGGCAAGGAAAAGATGGGCAAAACTTCAACAACCTTGGGAAGCAAACCTTGGACTTACTGCACAAGCTTATGTTAGAGAGGTAATCGACAATGATCACATCCCAGCTCCTAGAACACCCATTGAGTTCCCTAGCCCCTATGGTATAAAGTGTTTTATAATGCTATGCTTGACATGGGTGCTAGTCACAATCTACTCTCCTTTGCTACATGGATTCAGTTGGGTAAACCTCAACTTAAAATGTCCAACATAATAATAAAGCGTATAAGTGCCAAAAATACTAAAGTACTTGGTTTACTTAGAACTATCATCTATGGTGGTAACGGGCACATGGTTGTTAGCTTTTTGGTCATGCTCGCCAAGAACTTTAAAAAAACATGTAGTTCTTGGATGGACCTCGATGATAGCAACTCAATGCAGAATTGATTGGGCCATATGGAGTGTCACAATGGCAAAAAATTATAACACTACACTTTTACACTCTACAAGCATTGCCTCCACATCAAATACATTGGACCAGCAAACAAGCATTTGAATGCCACAATAACAATGCCTCAACATCGACACGATCTCATGTCATTCCCTCTCCATCAACATCCACTTCACCACCACAAGGTTCTTCATCTTCAACCTCCATATCTACATCTACCTCCATACCAAACCAACTACCAATAAAGCATCAGCAAAGCACAACCTACCCTTAAGTGGGTCCCTAAAGCCTCTCCACTAGTTCTCAATCGCCAACCTACGATCAAAAAACCCAAGAGGCCCCATTGCAACAAAAATCAATCCAAACCATAAGTTACCTCCTCTCGATGGATTCCAACTCGTCTTCTTGAAGCTCGAGGCTACTACAAGGGTAGCACATGGATTTGGGTGCCAAAGTGGATGCAAATGTCTATAGCCTCATCATTCACAAACACATTTGTTGGCCAATCAATAATCTCTGCACCTTAATGCCAAAGCAAACAAGGGAAAACCACTTGATATACCTTCATTGCTAACATCCCACAAGATTTGGATTTCGAAAGCTATTTAAAAGATGTCTTGCCCCTTAAGAAAAGAAGACTCTAACAAAGCCTCCAATTCACATAAGGCCTCTACAAGTTCTTCAATGCCTACTCAACCTCTATTTTCAAAAGTACTTTAGGAGAACCCAGTACTTAAGGAAAGGCCCGCTACTCAACAAGTCCTCACATCAATGTTAACACCTCTCCAAGAACCTGCAAGTCCTATCCATGCTTATGCAAGCATATTACCACCTTTAATCCTTGATTACTCCAAATAACATCAACAACTAGGTGCGCCCTAAAGCAAGAGTCCCAAGTGGATAAAATGGCTACTACAAAAAGCTTACATAAGCCTCCGTGAAGTCCAAGGATGACCTGCAACAGTAGGAAGAGGGGTGTTTCCATAAAGCCTAAATATTTACCCCCTAATTCCACTCCATGACAAATTTCATGTCCATATCAAGAGGGAGCCTATTAAAAAAAGCTAATTCACGACAATATAGCTTACACTAACATGTACACACCAATAAAGCACCAATACATATACTAAAAATCTGACTAACCATAAAAATTCAAAAAAAAAGATGATGAGAAAGAGCACACGTCAAAACAAGAGAATTAAATATGACTCTGTTGTGACTACAAGCCGTGAGCATGGACTTTTCGTGGATTGATACGAGTGACCCTATCCTGGACCTGAATTGCCTAGAATGGTACTATTGCAGCTAAGTATTCCTGCTTTTTAAACCCACTCACGCTATTTTTATGCACCACTAGTAGGGGATCAATGTTGTGGAACCACCTTTGTGGGCCTGTTCTACCTACAGTTTCATCCCCTTGCACCATGTTTTACTTATGAGCGTCGCCATGTTGTACGTATCATCTTACTTATGCTGGCACTATAGAACTTATTTTAGGCACTATGAAATAGGACTCTTGCAGTCCATGGTAGGAGAGAAACCACAATGTCATGATGCCATGAGTGTACTTTACCCAATGGGAGGACCCTATCAAGTCTCAGAAATGCATAGGAAGAGCTTGTAGAGCAAGGGAGGAGGGCAAGAACTTACGCACTTACATCGTCGTTCTATGAAATAATGTTACCAACTCCTTGTCCCTTTTGGAGCATGGTGGATCATTTCCTAGACAACTTAGCTAGAGGTAGCTACTTAGCTTACTTACGTTTAGTACCCATGCCATATCATAGTGAGGCTGCACTCAGATTGTTGCCTCATACCCCAAAGGAGACATATATGTTAGAAGCAAACCCAAGTGAGGAGGCAAATCAACCTAGTGACATTGAATCGAAGCAAGCTTATGAGCTATGGCTATCTAATAATGACCTTGCTAGATGAGTTTGATTTACAGGTTACTGAGGTGTAGTCGTGTAGACCAAATCCAGATTTACAACCTTGATATGGACTGGATTTTCCCACTTGCCCAGTTGTATTCTAAACCCATCCTCAACTATGCTATTACCTTGTACTCTACCTCTGTACTCGATAAGGTAGCTGTCAAATGTTTCTTGCTACTCCAACTCACACTAGCACTCCCAAAAGAAAACATAAATCCACTGGTAGACCTCATGTCTCAGACACTCCTTTGCCTAAAGGGAAACATGCATTACCATGCAAATGGGTCTACAAGATGAAGATCACACCCAGTGATGGACAACCAAAGTACAAAGCAAGGCTAGTTGCTAAAGGATTTAAGCAACAACAAGGTATTGACTTTGAGGAAATCTTCTCCCCTCAAGATGACTTCCTTGCAGTGTGTACTAGCTTTGGCTGCCAAAGAAGACATGGAGGTTGTTCAGATGGATGTTCGAACAACATTTCTCCACCAGATCTTCATGTGAGGAGATTTACATGCAGCAACCAGAAGGGTTTGAAAAGAAAGGCAAAGAACTTATGGTGTGCAAGTTAGAAAAGAGCCTTTATGGTCTTAAACAAGCACCCAGCAGAGCAGCAGGGAGTGGTATCACAAGTTCCATGCCTTTATGTTGTCCCAAGGGTATCACATGAGTGAAACAGATCACTGCCTTTATACTAAAAGGGCCAAGGATGGCAATTTGCTGATTTTGATCCTTTATGTGGATGACATGCTTATTGCCAGAAGTAAGAACAAGGATGAGATAGATGCCTTAAAGAAAAAGTTACATGGTAACTTTGACATGAAAGATTTGGGAAATGCTAGTCATATTCTTGGCATGCGGATTGTAAGAGATCGAGATAAGAAGTTGCTTTACTTGTCTCAGACCAAGTACATCAACAAGGTACTTGAGCGTTTCAATATGACGGGGGAAGACACTCAGTACCCCATTACCTTGTGAAACTCAGCTTGCAAGATTGTCCCAAATCTAATGATGACAAGGCAGCTATGGCCAAGGTTCCATACTCATCTACAGCCGGTTCTCTGATGTATGCAATAATAGCTACTCGCCCAGATATTGCTTTTGTAGTGGGATTAGTTAGTCGCTACATGTCAAATCCTGGTCGAAAACATTGGGACACAGTGAAAGGTGTCATATGCGGTATTTGGAAGGCTCTAAGGAAATGTGCATATGTTTTGGAGGTGAAGATGCAAGTGTAGTGGGCTACATAGATGTAGATTATGCTGGAGATTTGGACAAGAGAAGGTCCACCTCAAGCTATGTCTTTACATTCACTGGAGGTGCAGTGTCTTGGAGATCAAGAATTCAAGACAGCATAGTGCTATCCACCACACAAGCCGAGTATGTTGCAGCATTTGAGGCTTGCAAAGAAGCAATATGGCTTGCTCGTCTAGTGGGAGATTTGGGTATTTCAGCTGAGATGCCAGTCTTGCATTGTGATAGTCAGAGTGCTATCCATTTGGCCAAGAATCCAGTGTTTCATGCAAAGACCAAGCATGTGGATATCAAGTACCATTTCATTCGAGATGTGCTTGAAGACAAAAGTCTACAACTTGTCAAGGTTCATATGGATGATAATCCTGTAGATCTTCTTACCAAAGGTCTCTCCTCCGAGCGGTTTGCACATTGTAGAGCGCTTATGGGCATTAGCTAGATAGAGTTTCACTCTATTCTGTGTATAATTGTATACAGATGCACCCTACACTCGAAGGCACATTGGCCTTCAAGTGGGAAGTTGTTGGGGTGTGAAGCGCAATGTGCCCGCCTATATGAGGCTGGCGGTCGGACACTATTCTTTCTAGGTTAAGTAATAAGGACTCACAAACTCTATCACTATTCTTTCTAGGTTAAGTAATAAGGACTCACAAACTCTATCACTATTGTGATAAGGAGTCCACTATTGTCTGTGTGTCTCTCCCTCCTTCTTGCTCACACTTCTCCTTCTCCCTTGTGTCTCCATCCTTGATTGCGTGCTCTTCAGATAGTCTACATGAGATTTTACCAAGATACCCCCCCTTGCTCTAAACAAGGTTATGATGAGAATGATGAAGCCTTTTATAAACAAGGCATTAAAAATGAAAAACACACATATACATTATTTAATTTAGATTTTGGGGGACTTCCCAACACAACAAGTAGTGAAGTCTTGACACATGAAAAAAAAGGAGATAAAATTAGAAGTTTAACAATTTTGCAGGTGTTTATTGATGAAGCATGATCATTTTTTGCAACATTTCCAAGGCACCATGACTTGGGACCCATGCATGGATGACAATGAAATGCTCGGTGTAAGCACATGCAAGGACGCACTGGCAAGGTTTAATTGCTTTGTTGGAGCCAAGCAGTGTTGATGCCGGCCCAAAGTGATATTGGCAAAGTTAGTACTTATGGGAATGATCATGCTGCTAATGTAGAAGGCATCAATTTTGCCATAACATGATTTTTTGGAAAGTCCCAAAAACTAAACAAGCTAGACTCTTCTTTAATTTTTAACATTTAGGTGAGTTTTGGCAAAACCCCCAATTTCAAGGTTGTTTCAAGTTTCAATTTTGCTCAAATTTGGCTGGTAAAAGCCAATTTTGAGAAAAGCATCAAATTTAGTGAAGTACAAAGTCTCAATTTCTGATGTAAAGGGTAGTTTTGCAAAAGCCCCAAGTTTTCTCTGATGTTGTAGCTTTAATTTGATGCAAAAATAAAAAATGTAGAAAAAGTCCCAAAATTTTACAAGATGCAACCAGTGAAGATGATGTTGATGCTGCTCGATGGGGACTTTTTTGTCTATAGGTGATGGAATCAAGGTGCTATGTGGACAAGCATTTTCTCCTGTTTTGGCAGTGATTGCCTGCTGGGGGACAGATCCTCGATAGGAAATAAGTGATGACAACAAGGTAAAGGCATAGACGAGTAGTTACTGATGGTGACTGCTGCAGCTAATCAACAAAGAGCAAGGTAGCGCTGCTGGTCATCAGAAGGAGGAGCACTAGCTTGCAATTGTGGCACTCCATGGGGCTAAGCAGGCAAGAAAACTGACTACGCAACAATGGCACCACTTGCTCATATAGGTGGCTAAATGATTAGAGGACCTCAAAGCATAAGAAAACAAAGGCAACCAGAGAACATAAGGCAGCTAAATGATTAGAGGACCTCAAAGCATAAGGAAACAAAGGCAGCTAGAGAACATATGCTCTAATACCATGTTAAAATTTTTAGAGTTACGATTAGAGGTACATCCAATTGAGAGCTAAGCTATAGATCCTAGGCTAAGGAGAATTAAAGATCTTCATGTTGTGTGTGTAGAGAAAGAAACAAAGAGAGAACTAGAGAGAGAAAGATAATGCTCAAAGAGAGATAGTATTGCACGACTCAATGGTGATTAGATTGATCGATGTGATGATACTGACCAAGTACAATGCTTTTACTTGGAGCCAATATAGTCACCATCCATATAAGAATGATATCATACATAAAAGGTTGATCGACCTTGTCCTTTCCTTTGCATGATACATGTGCACCCGTAGTACCACGAGATGATGCATATACATTCCTTACATATATCCTCACCCTGCGTAACCATGAATTAACATTGGATCTACTACTAGAGAACTTGTGAGGTCCACTAAGTACCTATAAATATTGATCTACATGTGGGACAACATCATTACTTCTTACATATGCATCTTTAGTTGCCTTCATTGGTACATACTAGCTATTCATCTCATCAAAGGCATCTCTACTTACTTGCATCTCATGAGTGGTTAGGTTATAGCATCTATAACCTTGACTCATGCATACTCATCTCATCAAAGACATCTCTTCTTACATCTCACAAGTTAGGTTATAGCATCTATAACCTTTTGCTCCAAATTATAACTAATGAAGATGCATTTCTCTATCTGTGGATCCAACTTGGTTCACACTTCATCAAGAACAAGCCATGGTAAAAAAATAAGATACTAGTAAAATAGTAGAAGTATAATGGGTTGGTGAATGTTTTTATAAATGAATCTAAAACTTTAGAAACTTGGGCAAATCTTTGAAATTTTATATCTTATATGGTAGTATATAGTGTACTTTTAGCGAATTTATCTCCAGAATCCACTAAAAACTTAAAAAAATATTAGGCGATTTTTCCTAAAAAAGTTTCTAGTGAAATAGCCTGACAATATCAAAAACCCCTCAAAATAGCCCTTGGGATAAAAATAGCCCCTATTTTTTTCCTTAAAACATGCACATATGCAATACATCTAAACTTAGTTCTCACTTCATCAAGAACATGCACATATGTAATATAACAAAACACTTTCAAGTGAGACACAACTATTTTTATGCTTATAACTTCTGTTTAGGTGTCATGGCATGAATAATAGCGATGGGGGTCATGTTCATAATGTAAACAATAGTTGCTACCACTTTATCCCAAAAATAATCCAACATATTCTTTTCAAACATCAAGGCACAATCAACTTCTACAATGTGCTTGTTTTTTCGATCTAACACCATTGTGTTGCGGACTATACCTGTATGTGAATTACCTCTTGATTCCTTGATTTCGTAAGAAATCATTGAACTCATTAGAAAAATATTTTCTCCCACCATATGATCTTAGGTATTTGATCTACATACCTTTTTCCTTCAACCAAGGCTTTAAATCTCTGAAAGTGAGCACCTCACTTTTCTCCCTCATAAAGTAAACCCAGACTTTCCTAGTGTGATCAATGAATGTAACATAGTACCTACAACCTATAATTGTTGCAATCTTAGTCGATCCCCATACATGAGAATGTATAACATCTAATGGCCTTTTATTGACATGCTTTTTATGCGGAAAGCATATTTAGACAACTTACCAAACTGGCATAAGCATATTTGGCATGCTTACCAAGCTAGCATGCTTCACATACTTTATGCATACAATCAACCTTAAACTTCAGCAACCTACAGATAATATTTTGGACCCATGTTGACTTCATTCACATGGTCAATGTGGTTATGCTATATATTAATATCCATGATGACATATGTTCCATGTATAAACATGGGTACCTTCACCTCAAGCATGTTAACATCCAAAGTAAATATCCTACCATTTTTGTTACCCTTTGAAACCTTTGCAACCAAAAAACACTATTTTTTGTTGTCTTTTAAAAAGCACCTTAAGGACTAAACCTCGCTTGTAGACCCTACTCAACCATTTTAAAATAAAAACTAGGTTTTTCATAATATTAGTGACACGGAGTACATCTACTAGATACTTTATTTTGCCATCTTACATAGACAATGACACTTTACTAACCTGTGTAATGGGTTCACAATATCATGACCTATTTCCACATATCCTACTTTTTCCATTTTCTACATATCTCTAAACCACTCACATCATGATTGGTCATGTGGCTAGAGGTGCCATAATCCACATACCAAATATCTCCCAATTGTAACACATCTCTAAAGCATTCACCATGAATGGTTATGTGGTTAGAGGTGCCAGAATCTACATACCAAATATCTCCCAATCTTGAGATATCTTTAAACCACTCCACCATGACTGGTCATGTAGTTAGAGATACTAGAACCTACATACCAAATATCTCCCAATCTTGACACATCTTTTATCGTGGAACTAAGCATGTGTACTGCACCACAAATAGGTACAAATAAGTACTTACTTATGTTATCACTCTATTTGATGATGTGATCTTTTATCGTGGAACTAAGCATGTGTACTGCACCACAAATAGGTACAAATAAGTACTTACTTATGTTATCACTCTATTTGATGATGTGTAGTTACGTCACTGTAACTTTTCACTTTTGATATCATTATGCTTTTTATTATAGCATCCTTCACAATGTTTCTTGGTTTGCCATAGTAATAGCACTCCATGCTATTTGTATTTTGATTTCTTTACCAACCACCTTGGCCTCTCTGGCTTCCGGTTCCTCAAAAGGGACCTCCTCCACCTATAGAAGAATGATTTTCTTATTGTTGATTGTTGTTTCTAGTTTTAATTTCCAAATCAACCACCACCACATGCTCTAGATATGATGATCCATCTATACCTCTACCTATATCTGAGGAAAAGGCTTGGTCATGTGAATTTTCAAAGGATGAACCTTCCTTAATATTCATCTCCTCATGGATGAAGATATTCGTAAAAATCATAAAAGTTCTCTTGAACTCTAATGAAGGTCTGAAATTAATTCTATTCCTCACAAAGACTATTCAATGTCACCGATATCGTATTAGCATCATCAAGATGATCTAATAGATGTAAGGGCATCTAAAATCAAGGGCAATTATATTCCTTTCAAAGACTATTCAATGTCACTGAGACCATATCAGCATCATCGAGATGATTTAATAGAAGCAAGGGCATCTAAAATCCCTTTAATCTTCACCAAGTAATCATTTATACTCAGCTTTCCTTTGGTCACATTATAGAGATCTTGCTTTAGCTACATCTTTGGACCAATATACATCTTCACCAAGGTATCCCAAGCCTCATTAAGTGTTTGTCATCCTACATATGTAGAATCGTAGAGTTTGTCACACTGACATACAACTAGTACAACACCTTTCTCACTCTTTCATGCCATGCTTTATATGCCTACACCTACTATGCGGTGGGATTTTCTTCAGCAATCTCTGGGTCCTTTTCAGCACTAATGATGAACTCCCAATATCCTTTTTCCATAAGAAAATTGGTCGTCCTTAATTTCCAATTCTAGAAATTATTCTTATCCAGCTTCTCGCTCACAATTTGTGACAAGTTGTTAGATATCTGTACCTAGCAACTTACCAAATACTGTAGTGACTTACCAAATACTACTTGCAAAAGCTTCTCTACTTACCAAATATTGCTTGCAAAAGCTTCTCTACTTATAACAGACTTGTAATCTCCAACACAACAGTGCTATAAACCTATTATATTGTAGTTGTAATATGGAATAATCACACAAACAATACATCTACCAAAACAACTTGTAAACTTCATATTCTCTACACAAAGATTATCTTGCAACCAAATTTCTAGTGCAACTTTACACCTAACTAGAAATTGAGCATAAACAATCAAAACTAACACTTTCACTGAGTGTTTATGGAAAACTTTGTAGAGCCGAAACAATGCTCGAAATGGCCTCAAATCCAAATTTTGAAGGTCTTATGAACATCCTCATGCACAATATAATGATGCTTACTACACCACAAAGGGCGCCTCAAGATGTGACAATACACCATATTGTTGTGCCTTCCTCCTACTCTTACCTAGCTGACCTACAGAGATTTGCCTTGGCATCAAAGGAAGAGATGAAGTTATCTTTACTTATGTATACCGCTTCCTTTGCTTTTCTCTTGATTGCCTCTTGATATCTTCACACAAACTACTGACACTCTAATACCACATGTGAGAAGAATGTGGGGGAGAGGATGAGCTTGTTCTCCTTGCAAGCAAACAAACACACACAAGTAGATAAGCACACAAGAGAGTTCTTATATTCTCTTCTCTCCTCTATAACAATAATGTAAAGAGATAAGACTACATACTATAAGGGAAAGTACTTTCCTACTATAGCATTTAAAGGTTAGTCTTCAGAGTATGAACTTGGCTATTATATAACTTGGCACTATAACTATGCCATAACTCTAATACACCAAAGTGGTTGTCACATAACCTACAAACCATTGGTAGGATATCGCCTATAATTTCACCAACCTAACTAATGGCGTAAGTGTGGAAGCTATCATCCCGGCGGGTCATCGATGTATGCAACACTAATTAAGCTCGATATCTCAATAATCATGGATACAAAAAGGAAAATGATTATATATTTCACCAACATGTAATCTACATAATAGAGAAGAATGACAACAAGAAAATTTTGCTTGTCCTTCTTCACGTATAAAGTGCTTTCTATTTTGAAATTCTTATCCAATTAATTAGGCATGAATCTTCTAGTCCCAAGCTCTAGGAGCTTGTTTCAAACGATATAAAGCTTTACTAAGCTTGCATACCTTCTATTCTTGACTAGGTTAGGCAAATCTAGCTGGTTGACTCACATAAACTTCTTTCTACAAGTCAACATTTAAGAATATTGTTTTGATGTCCACTTGGTGCACTTTCCATCCATGATGGGTAAGCAAAGCAATAATAAATGCAATAGTAGTCATACAGGAAGTCGGAGCAAAAATTCCATCATAATCAATCCCTTTCTCTTGGGCATAACATTTTGCAACAAGTCTGGCCTTGAGTTTGTTAATGGAGCCATGTGCCTTTCTTTTAACTTTGAAAACCCACTTAGTAGGAATAGCTTTCTTGCCAAGTGGTAGATCTAGTAAATCCTAAGTATCATTTTTTTAAATGATATGGATTTCATTTTGTATAGCTTTTACCCAATTTGGATCTTTTTGAGCCTCTTCAAAACACCACATCATGTAGAGTACAAACTTAGCAATATCTGATGATGAAGAAGTGGTTCTAACATCAAATCTAGTTCTATTATGCAAAAGAGCTCTACAAAGGGACAGACAATTTGTGATCCTGCAAGGTACTTCTAACCCATTTAGGCATAACCTTAGATTCATTGATTTCTCATCTTTGAGCATTTATTACATCTTTCAACTGATTTAAAGTTGGTGCATCAAATCCTTGGGCATTCCCTTGCAGCAAAACAAGGATCAATAGATAGTGGCACAAGTATAATAGCCCATCGAACATGTTCGGAGAATTGGCATATGCATGCTTATAAAATTCATCATTGGATAGACAAATTCCGCTACAAAAACATCCCTACTGACAATAATCTTGTTTGTGAGAGGATTGTATAGGCATTAACCTTTGCTTTTAACACTGTAACCAATAATCTTCTTTGTAAGAGGATTGTATAGACAGTAACCTTTGCTTTCAACACTATAACCAATAAAAATGAATTTCATTATGCCTTATCTTCAAGCTTAGTTCTGCTTTGTGCTGGCACATGTGTATATGTCAAACAACCAAAACATGCATGTGTTTAACCTTAGGTTTTTGATTGAACCAAGCCTCATAAGAAGTGATAGTCTTCAAAGCTTTAGTGGGGTACCTTGTTCAACACATTGGTAGCATGTGTTTAACCTTAGGTTTTTAATTGAACCAAGCCTTATAAGGAGTGATAGTCTTCAAAGCTTTAGTGGGGTACCTGTTCAGCACATTGATAGCATAAAGAATTGCTTCCATCCAAAATTTGTGTGAAAGATGCTAACCTTTGACCATGCATCTAACTATCTCCATGAGAGTCTTGTTTCTCCTCTTAGTAACACCATTTTTCTATGGTGTGTAAGGAGTTGTACACTCATGCTTAATGCCTTTTTGTGCCAAAAAATCTTTGAATGCATTAGACATGTATCTCCCCCCCTCTATCTTAACATAGAGTTTAAACTTATAAACGAGTTTCGTTTTCAACCATAGAAACAAAGTGTTGAAAATTAGAAAATACCTTTGATTTTTTCTTCATAGGATAAGAGCAGCCATACTTACTATAGTCATCAATGAATGTAACAAAGGATAAATTTCCCCCCTCCTCATTAGACCACACACATCATTCTGTATGAGCTACAATTTATGATTAGCTCTATCTTTCTACTGCTTTCTTTGGGAAAGGTTGGCGATAAATTTTACCAAAGATGAATCCTTCACAAACATATCGAGGTGGTGAATCAAGTTAACGAAGATCCTCTAATATCCAATGTTTCTTCAAAAGCATCAAACTCGAGGAGTTCAATACATATAAACCTAATATAGGGTAGTTGCAAGATAAGGGACTTTTGATAGTTAGGTGCCCTAAAGGTAGCTTGAAAACATGCATCTCCACAAGTTAAGGTCCAATCCAATCATGGTTAGGATTGGAATTTAGTGGCATAGTGTTTGGGGCACATTACATATAGTCGGTATTCACCCCCTGAGTATCAAACCAACAAAAGAAGTGTAGCCACCCCTGGGCATCTTTCATTGCATTAGAAATGTTTGCTAGACAAGCAACATCACACTTATCATACATGCCCAATTTATACAAACCACCAATGGTTAAAGATCCAGCAAGTATAATCTGTCTGTCGTGTTCTTTGTCACAGACAATGCATTTATCATCTGTAAATCCAACATTAAGACTCCCTTTACTAGAATGGGCATAGAAAGTAGATTCTTTTGAATTCCTCGAACGAAAAGTAAATTCTAAATACAAAGATCCTCACCACTAATAGTAGTGAGAACTATCTCACCAATACCTTTAATGGGGTAAGAGAAATTATTGGCACACATATAGTAGTGTGACCAACTTGCATGGTCTGCATATGTTTGACTACACTTCTTTGAGAAGTTATGTGCTTAAAATCATCACTATTAAGAAACCAACTGTAAAAGAGATAGTTGTACTGAGATATACATCCTATTCAGGATTATAACTACAAATATCCATTAGTGAGAAGTCTTCATGGACAATGACATTAGCAAATTTTGAAATTTTAGAAACCCGCGCAACTTTTAAAAAACGCTCGTTAGAAATTGCTTGCCAAAACCCCCCACCCCATTTTTGAACATCCATCCAAGTTTAGATTTGGATATCGTTGATCATACATGCTTTTGGTGTCTCGCCCTTACTATTTGATATATAAAATTTTAGTGGTAACTCATGTAAATCCCAAAATGGGTTAATAACTTCATGTTCCAAACATTACAAAGAACTTGGAAAAATGGTTGAGTCGAGCCTACAAGTGAGGTTTAATAACTTCATTTTCCAAACATTACAAAGAACTTGGTTTATGTTGGACAAATGGTTGAGTTGAGTCTACAAGTGAGGTTTAATCATCACGAATGTTATGTAGAAGATTTCAATCACAAGTGCCATGTGGGCAAAGGAAAACATAATTGGTGAAATAATGTTTACATTGGATGTAAACATGCTTGAAGTGAAGGCTACAATGTTTACACACGGTACATGTGTGATTAGACATTGACATCTACCATAAACGCATTGGTCATGTCAGTATCCAACGGGCCCAAAAAATATGTAGGCCCAAAGCACCCCATTTTGGCTTTGTAAGTTTTTCACTGGCACTCTATAAAAGTAATGATTTTGACTATGTATGCCCAATTTCTAGTTCGATGCAAAGTTATGGTAGAAAGTTAGTTGCAAGATAGATGTGCAGAGAATTTGAGATTTGTAGGTGGTTGGTGATGTATATTTATGTAACTAGTTCACATAAAGTTGTGGTATAACAAGTTCATAGTACTACTGTGTTGATTTTAGGTTTGTTGTACATGTAGAAGTTTTTACAAGCACTACTTAGTATGTTGCTATAGGTAATCATGTCTGATAGTCTATCCCGGTTACATAATAATGGCATGGTTTGATTGATGCCATTTGTGTTGGTCCCTAAACATCAAAATGCACCACATATAATGTGGAAATGATAGCTTCTTAGATAATTTTCCTGATTGACATGCTTTACATACCTTATTCCATCCCCTTTGATTTTTGGCAAACATGTAACAACCCGAAAGGGCTTCAAATCCAAATTCTAAAATCAATAAGGTCAAACGGTCCATTCCCACACAATATAATGTCCCTTTGCTATCCTCGCTACATAATAGTGGCATGGTTTGATTGATGCCATTTGTGTTGGTCCCTAAACATCAAAATGCACCACATTCAATGGTCTTTGACTCACGTTTCTATTATGTGGAAATGCCATCTTCTTAGATAATTATCCTGATTGGCATGCTTCACATACCTTGTTCCATCCACTTTGATTTTTGGTAAACATGTAACAACCCAAAAGGGCCTTGAATCTAAATTCTGAAATCAATAAGGTCAAACGGTCCATTCCCACACAATATAATGTCCCTTTTCTTCACTACAAAGGGCATCTCAAGATGTGATAGTGCACCT
This sequence comes from Cibotium barometz, assembly GCF_041138505.1. Lineage (NCBI taxonomy): Eukaryota > Viridiplantae > Streptophyta > Polypodiopsida > Cyatheales > Cibotiaceae > Cibotium > Cibotium barometz. Next base: position 40,610,305 of record NC_141050.1, read on the forward strand.
TACTATTGTGCCTACCTCCTGCCCTTGTATAGCAGCTACCTACTACATAGATTTACTTCCAAATAAGAGATGGAGTTACCCTTACTTGTGTACTACTTCTTTTGCTTATATATTGAGCTCTTTACGTGAACCGGTGCTCTGATACCATGAGAAGAATACAAGGGGGAGGGTGACCTTGAACTCCTTGCAAGCAAATATACACATAAGTAGATAAGCACACAAGAGAGATGGATGGCTGAATTTTCTCTTCTCTTCTCTACATATCATAATGATAAGAGTACATACCATAAGGGAAAATACTCTCCTAATATAATATAAAGATAACATACTATATAGAAAAGACTCTCCTACTATAACATACAAAGGTGCTCTTCTATTACGTGGAAAATTACTCTCATACTTTAACACACAAAGGTTGTTCCAAAAGTGTAAACCTGACTACATGAGTTGGTGCTATAAGTATGCCATAACTCTAGTAAACCAAAATGGTTACTACACATAACTTGTAGACCAGTAGTGTTATATCACCCATATTCTCACCATCCATACTAGTGGCATGAGTGTGGAGCTATCATCTTGGTGGGTTGCCCCCATATGGTGGGTTGCCCCCATATCCACACTAGTTAGATGGTGGGGAATAATATTTCTCTAATGAATTTAGTGATTATCTAAGAAAGCATGGGATAAAGAGGCAACTTACGTTTAGGTATACCCCATAGCAAAATGGGGTTATAAAAAAGAAGAACATGCATATTACAAAAGTTAAATTAGTAGAGCTGAAGTTTATATCATGAACATAATCCCCCACTGCAGCAGTTTAGCATGATGCCTGAAAAATAAGCTTTTTGGCAGTACTTGTACGAGATGAGGTGATAAGAAAATTGGATCCAAGGTAGAAAAATGCATATTTATTGGACATTCCCTTAAGTAGAAAGTTTATAGATATTATAACCCCAATGTAGAAAAATACATCTTTATTGGACATTCCCTTAAGCAAAAAGATTATAGACATTATAACCCCACTATTTGTGAGATGCGAATGAGAAGTAATGTTGTTTTTTATGAGATAAGTAGATGGTAAATAATAATGTGGCTGTGGAGAGCAGCAATCACATGTACTTAGTGGACTAGGAGACTCCTTTAGCAGCAATAATGTGAAGGATTCTATAGAGGCTGATGTAAATAATAATAATGTGGCTATGGAGAGCAGCATCACATGTACTTAGTGGACCAAGAGACTCCTCTAGCAATAGGTCTATTATTAGACCTTGGCCAGGAAGGTTAAGGTAGAATGCTATGAATTTTGACACATCATGTGGTGGTATTACATGTGTTAAAAATTTAGCAAATTCACATGTATCATGTAAGATAAAAGAGAAGGTGCATTAGCCTTTTATAATGCATGATGTTTTAGTAGGTCATTTCTTTGTTGATGAGGATAGTGGCTCAGAATAGAGCATTAATGAAGAGTTTGGGATCCCTCTGTTATTATTATAACTAGTGTACAAAGAGCAAAAGCAGTGTTGAGAACACCTAGCAATGATCTAGGTGTATGTAGGTCTATCCAATGGACATGTTTGATAGGTATATAGTCCCCATTATAAAAGTAATATATAAGAGACAGAGCCCACATGTTTAAAGGAGGCACTTGGAAATAATTTGGACATAATCATTGGAAAGAGATGGCTACATTAGATGAAAATGAGACATGGGATGTAGTACCTTTGCCTAACAAGAATAAGGAAATTGGATGCAAGTAAGCATACAAAGTAAAACGTAATTTAGAGGGTCTATGAGCAGGTACAAGGCAAGATTAGTAGCTAAGGGATATGCATATACCTAAGACATTGATTACAAGGAGACTTTTAGCCCTATGGCATTAATTATAAGGAGAATTTTAGCTCGATTGCTAGAATGGCAATCGTGAGAACAGTCATTGCTATAAGTGCATCCATCTAAGAGATGGTTTTTACATCAACTAGATGTAAAAAATACATTTTTATATGGTGATTTATAGGAGGAGGTCTACATGGTGCAGCCACCAGGATATAAGGACCATCAACTAAATGTATTCTTTTACATCAACTAGATGTAAAGAATACATTTTTATATGGTGATTTATAGGAGGAGGTCTACATGGTGCAGCCACCAGGATATGAGGACCATGCAAACCTAGATTTTGATTACAAGTTGTGTAAAGCCTTGTATGGCTTGAAAGCAGGCACCTAGTGCATGGTCAAACACGATAGGAGAGTCTTTTATCACTATTGGATTTTAAATATTTATAATAGAGTTTTCACTTACTGACATAGAGGCATTGTGCTAGTACTTATCTATGTTGATGACTTGATTGTCACATGGGATAGTGGTGTTGACATTCATAGGTGAAGATGCTCCTCAAGAAGAAGTTTAAAATGAAAGATTTGGGTGAGCTATGATACTTTTTCATGGATATAGAGGTGATTAGATCACATGATATGATTTGCCTTTTACAGAGGTAGTATGCTTTGGACATGGTATGGGATGATAGCTTTTAAGCCAATCTCAGCAAAGATACATGTGGACTCTACTATGTGCAGACGCATAATAGGGAGTTTGATTTACATGACTATCACTAGGCCAGATTTGAGCTATGTTATTAGATTTGGTGAGTCACTTTACGTAGGCCTTGAGGAAGCCACACTTGGATACGATTAAGAGGATTCGGTACATAAAGTCCACAATACACTATGGACTTTTCTATGAGGCTAGAGTACAGGTACATGTACATCGGTATACAAATACAAATTGGGCTGGTAGGGTCCTAGAAATGAGATCTACTAGCGGTTTTACGATTTCTTTTGGGAGTGTTACCGTTAGCTAAAGTAGCCAGAAGCAACCAATGGTTGCTTTGTCGAGTATAAAGGCTGAGTACATGGGCATTGTTATAGTAGCATGTGAGAGGCTAAGTATGGTAGCGCTACTATGGTAACATGTGAAGTAGCTTGGTAAGCCCATGGATAGGGCAATTATCATTTATTATGACAACATGCGGTTGTCGTTTATTGTGACAATTTGTAGTTAGCTAGTAATCCAATGTGTTAGAATGAAGCACATTGAGGTGCATTATCATTTTGTGAGGGAGAAGGTTTTAGTAGGTGATGTGGATACGCTAGCATCTTCATAAAGGCATTGGATACATAGAAGCTCCGTAGGTTTAGGAGCTTACTTGTAGTGCCATGTATAGAGTTAAGCTCGAGGGGAAGTGTTAAGATATCGAGCTCAACTAGTGCGGATATAGATGACATGCCAGGATGATAGCTCTACACTTACACCACTGGCATCGTTAGTGATATTATGGTTGATATGTTGCCAGTGGTTTTTGAGCTATGTGGTAGCCAATTTGGTTTACTAGAGTTATGGCATAGTTATAGTGCCAGCTCTTATAGTTGGGCTCACACTATGGACCGACCATGTATGTTTTAGTAGAAGAGTACTATCGCTTATAGCATTTATTCTTATCTTTATGTATTTCCCTTAGAGCATGTACTCTTATCTTTATGTATTTCCCTTATATTCCCTTATAGTATGTACTCTTATTTTTATGTTATGGTTGTGGAGAAGAGAAGAGAACATAAGAAAATCTAGCCATCCATCTCTCTTGTATGCTTTTGGTGTGTCTTCTCATCTCTCTCTCTCTCTCTCTCTCTCTCTCTCTCTCCCTCCCATGAGTGCTACCATGATTGGTTTTTCTCCACTCTTTCAATGTATGTTGTGGCAACGTCAAAGTAAGAGACTTGGTTAGAAACAAATAGAAGCTTATACTTATTTCTATATTTAAAGCAAGATTTTGTGAGAGGTTATTTTATATTCAATAGTCTTGACAATTCTCTCAAAGCTCTAATAGATGCACTTTTAATAGTGTTGTTGTTTTTGTGTTGATGAACACAAAACGTACATGTTTCTTTGTAATAATGCTAAGAATGAATCATGGACTTGTTAGTGTCAAGTAAGCATGGATTAATTAATGAAGACTTGTGTTTTTCAAACATAATGTGATTAAACACACCAAAGTCTTTGGTGTGTTTAATCACATAATGTGATTAAACACACCAAAGACTTATTTCTTCAAAATGAAATTTTATGGACTAGGCTAGTCATGTGCATCAGTAAATGGTTAACATACTCTCTCTATGATGTACGTTCTAAGTTTACATTCTAAATGTCATGTAGTAAATGGTTAACATACTCTCTTTATGTTTTACATTTTAAATGAGTTTTTTTGGACTAGGCTAGTTAATGCAATAAATGGTTAATGTACTCTCTCTCTATGTTGTACATTCTAAATGTACACCGAAAAACCAAAGGCAGTGCTACTAAAGCACTATAATTAAAAACACTAGAAACCAAAGGCACTTCTGCTCAAGCACTATCATTAAAAACATTAAAGCTATTGGTTTAAGGTCCCTTCTTGTACTTTACCTAATTTCTATCTTGAGTGTCTATTCACCCAATTCTGTATTAGGCATTAATTAATGCCTAAGGGCGAATATGAAGGTCCAAAACCTTTCAAGCATTCATGTGGCTTCCCCCTTAGTGCCCGAACCTCCTCTCTCTACGCAAAGCTCTGGATTTTGCCCATGCCCCTTGTATGCTCATTTTTCACACCTCCCCCTACTCAGATAGGCCTCACCTACCCTTCCCTCTCGTTGGTGGCAAGAATTCAACCATCTCCTTGTGACGAGACAGAGAGAGACACCACCGTGCTTGCCTCTTTGTTGTCATCTTCCCCTATGCCTCAAACAGGCTTCACCTACCCTCCCCTCTCGTTGGTGGCAAGAATTCAAGCATCTCCTTGTGATGAGATAGAGAGAGACCACCGTGCTTGCCCATTTGTTGTCATCTTCCCCTTTGTGGTGAAGAGAGAGACTCCTCCGTGTTGTGAGAATTCTTTGCAATAAGAGAGAGAGAGAGAGAGAGAGAGAGAGAGAGAGAGAGAGAGAGAGAGAGAGAGAGAGAGAGAGTTGAAGGTCCCTCTCGCTTCTACTTTTCAGGAGGTGTGGAATATAGATATCATGTCTGCGAGTTGGAAGATTGGGCTTGTACCTTTATTGCCTAAAGTTCCATCCCCAGTTAATCTACGTCAATGGAGACCAATCAAATTGATGGGGCCATGTATAAGATATTTGCAAAGGTCTTGGCCAACAGGTTACAACGATTTCTTCCTACTTTGATTCATCCAAGGTAATATGAATTTATTAAAGGTCAGAATATTTTGCATAATATATTGAATGTACAAATTGGAATTGATTATGCAAGGGCTTCGAGATAAGAGGTGGTTATGATTCAAGTGGATATTGAAAAGGCTTATGATCATGTTAGTTGGTCTTTTCTTTCACAGCTTATGCAGGCTATGGGATATGGCCCTCGCATGTCTTCTTTAATTCATACTATTAGCTAACATTCAGTGGCGACTAGGCTTATGATTAATGGTGGGGTGACTGAGCCCATTCATTTGACGAGATCGGTCAGGTAGGGATGCCCACTTAGTCCTCTGTTTTTTGCAATTGTTACACATCCAATATTATCTCAAGTGGATAAGCTAGTGGAGGACGGTGAAGTTGTAGAGCTTACTCTTCCAAGGCGGAGAGCAGATGATTGGCCAGGCATTGGGCATATGATTCTTTCATGTTCCATAAGGCTCAAAGAGATAATGTTCAGAAGGTTAGGGATATTTTTGGTCTTGCTTCAAGGTTATACATTAATATGCAGAAATTTGCTCTGATAAGCTATATAGAGAGCGATTTGCTTGGTTTGGGATGGAATAGGCAAGTCATACAGAGAGGGGTTGCATCACACGCCACTTGGGTTATCCGATTGGAGTTGACATTAATTCATAGGCTTTGTTGGCATGGATTTCTGCAAGGATAAATGATAACTTTATGTATTGGAAATCTCAGGGTTGGCCTATTGCATGTTGATAATTGTGCGTTTTGTACTACACGCTTGGAAACATGTCCACATCTTTTCATTTCATGTTCGGTGGCAAAGAATGTGTGGGATTTCCTTTCTCACGTATGGATTCCGTTGACAAATAGGCCCATAAAGGTTAAAGACTTGATTTTTGGCAAGATTCCGAATAGGCCGGATAACCCAGAACATTCAATTTTCTTTCATTTTTTCAGGTGGATAGGTTTGTGACATATCTGGTTAACTAGGAATGCTTTCATATTTGATGTAAAAGTGGGTATTACAGCTCACATAGGTCTCTTCCTTGCGGTCAGCTCATTTGGTGGAGAATGACATGGCTATATATTGGATGAGGGTACTTCGAGGGTACTTCGAGCTACACCTATGGTTCGGAGTAATTAGTGAGGGAAAGCTAGTACATCACATGGAGGCCATGTGGCCATTTGTAAAGTAATTTTTGGTAATATATCTTCTATTACGAACAGAGAGAGAGAGAGAGAGAGAGAGAGAGAGAGAGAGAGAGAGAGAGAGAGAGAGAGAGAGAGAGAGAGGAGGGGGAGGTGTGCACTTTTGCTTGGCAAACAAAACGAGGAAGAGAGACAAGGGGAGAGGCCTCATGATGTATTCGGGGAAGACATTTGTCCACTTTGAGAGAGAGAGAGAGAGAGAAAGAGAGAGAGAGAGAGAGAGGCCGGGGGTTGTGTGAGTGCACTTTTGCTTAGCAAAAGCAACACGAGGAGGAGAGAAAGGCCTCGTGATGTAGTTGAGATAAAATCATGCAGAGAAGACATTTGTCCACTCTTACTATTTAAGGAGATCATTGTAGAATGTTCAAGAGACTGGGAATAGTAGGGATGTTGTAGAAAGATCTTTTTGGTAAAAGGCCAGCTGTTTACAAATATATAACTATTTTTGTCCCCAAAAAAAAATCATTGCAATTAAAGGTTTTTTATGGAATGCCACGGAAAAAACATTTGGTTATTAACACATATTTTGGGAAGGGCTCTTTTGAGCCCGCCGACCATTCCCATTAAGCTTTGTGTGAAAGCCATGGTTCAATAAAGATCTTTCACCTTTAAAAGTGGTCTTCACAATGCGCTTATCTGCTGGTGCTGCAGCGGCCATGGCGCACCAACCGGCCCTCACTTCTTCTCTGTGGGGGACTGCTTGTTGCCAACCTCGTCTCGCCATCTTGCCTTCCTTCACACGCTTCCTTCCAGGTAAACTTGCACTATTTTCATTTTGTAAAACTGCAATCCTTGTATCTTAAATTAACCTAATAAATAGTATTTTTTTTTCTCTTGTTTGCAGGTGAAAAGCAAAGGCCGCTCGTTGTGCTTTCCCGAAAGAAGTCCGGTTTTGCAGAGATTCTCTTCAATAGAAGGTGTTATAAATCTTGTAAATTTTTTATTACTATTTCTCTTCTTTGCTGTTTATTTTGTTAAAACGTTATCCTTGATGTAATTTATTATCTGCTTCAATTGTATGTATGTGCGAGTGTATGTGTGTATGTATGTCATAGTCACAAGAAACATTTTGAGGTTTTGAAGGTTCTTTACCTTCATTCCTCACTAAAAAAACCACAGGTTTTATAATAAAAATAAAATAAAATAAAAAATATATATGAATTTTGAAACCACTAGAATATGGTGTCATCCCACACATTCCAGGTATTGTCATTTTTGTTGTGGGCGAAGCATTGTAGAATTTGGGATTGTAATCATGGGATTAAGGAGATGAAGAACATAGGGTATTGGGATTAGAAAGAAAAAGAGATGGGAGAAGAAGAGGTGAAAAGAAAAGAAGAGGAGGAGGATGAGAAGACTAAGAAAAAGAAAAAGGGGAAAACGAGAGGAAGTGGAAGAAGGGAGAGGAAGGAGAAGAAAAGGGGAAGGAAGGAGAGGAGAGGAGGAGAAGGAAGGAGAAGGAGAGGGCTCATGGGCACTCAAGTTGCTACTATAGAAAGATCTACTCAAGGGGGAAAAAAAGAGAAAAAGTTTTGTTTTGTTTGTTTTGGAGACTTCACTAGTCAAGAGGTTTCGAGGTTTTTTAGCAACATTTTGCTTCGAAATGTTTCAAAGGTTTCAAAACGATGAAACATGTTTGTTTGTGACTATGATGTATGTATGTATGTATTTTTGTAGAGTGTTATGTATGTATGTATGTATGTATTGCATTTGGTTTTTCTTGTGACTTTGGAAACATCACCTCAGGCTCGCAGACAAGGAGAAAACACTTGAGAATTCAAAAAGGTCCCCATTGAGACGTGGAATAGTTTCGCCACAACTCCCTGTTCCAGATCATATACCAAGGCCACCTTATGTTGCCTCTAATCAACTCCCTGAGTTCTCAAAACAGCCACAAATACAAGATAGTCATGGCATAGATTGCATGAGAGCCTCGGGCCGACTTGCTGCCAGAGTTCTGAATTATGCTGGGACCTTAGTCAAGGTTAGTGCTTTCTCTATTCTTTTTTTGATCTTAAATGATAAGAGCTATAGGCTTCCATGCTGTTTCCTCTTGGCTTAGTGAAGGCTGAGTTGATGAGCGTTGGCTAGGTGTAAACTAAGTGGTAGGCTGGTATAACGAGTGGCAACATACGTGTAGGTAAGGACATTGATTACACTTCATTAGCTGCATGTTGAATAGCAACCTCCCAAATATTCAGGATCTCCTGAGTTTTAGAAGTGCAGTATTGAGCTTTCTTGATGTTGATTACTACAGTACACTATGTTTAACTTGCGGACTGAGGGTTGAAGGGCTTTGGAGTGCTTTGTTACTTGTAACTGTTGTTACACTATCTTGTCTGATGAGCCTCTGTTTTTCTTGCAGCCAGGTGTGACAACAGATGAAATTGACAAGGCAGTGCATAAAATGACAATCGAGGCTGGGGCATATCCTTCCCCACTGGGCTATGGTGGTTTTCCTAAGAGTGTGTGTACTTCTGTGAATGAATGTATCTGCCACGGTATACCAGACTCTCGGCCCTTGCAGGTCTGAATATGCTAATGCTAGTCTAGCTGCATCTAGTCTATAAGACTTTGGGTTTTGCAATGGTGAAGGGTTTTCTCACATATATATGAAAATTCCGGGTGGTGGGCAGTCTTTGCATGGGTGCAATTGCCTATCCATTCGAAGTCATTGCCTGGATGCAGCCTTTGTTGATGGGCACCTGTGCATGTGTAATTGGCTTTATTGCCTTCTACAGTTTGTGTTTTGAGAGATGCTTCACACACACCATGTGAACTCTTAATTATATGTATTTTGGCCTGAAGGATTGTGCTCAATGTGCAGGATGGAGACATTGTGAACATAGATGTGACCGTATACTTGAATGTAAGCTGTTTTAAAGTACATGCATGCAATTTGAAGTTAATGTGAATCTCCTTAGAGATGGTCTTATTGCATACTGAATCCCTTCTGATTTGTTACTTTAGGGATATCATGGCGACACATCGAAGACGTTTTTTTGTGGAACTGTTGATGATGATGCGAAGAAGTTAGTGGAGGTTTGCTTTATGCACTCTAATGTTCTGGTGGTCCTTGCTCTAACTTTGGGGTTCCGATTTGGTCAATGGCACACATTTGATTGTTTTTGCCTTTTGTAGGGCCCCTTTTGATGTGTGTTGCACTGCTAGAGTGTTGAGTGTGCTCTAGGATTTCTTCTTGAAATTCGAATGTGTGAAATGCATGTAACATGGGTAACGTAATTTTCATTACACAGTTCATTCTAAAAATCAGTGCATCTCAGTGGTTCATTTTAAGGGTAACTCACGTGTGTACAGCCTTCATTTATGAGGGTGGGATGTGGATAATAGTTCCAGTTTAAAAGAAGATTAGAAATGGATTCGTGCAGAAGATATTAACCAGGTGAAGTTCATATACCTGATAAACCAGACTGAGCACAGGAGGTTGCATGGAGCTGTGGGCTGTATTTGAGCACTCTATAGGTTGCTTGGGGCTGTAGATTACTCCTAATGGGGGGAGAGCTCCCAGGGCAGCTACATATTTTGGGGGAAGCTGATCCCCACTTGGCAAGGTTGAACTTCCTGGATCCTATTTGAAGGCATCGTCCCTCTTCCTTTACCAACTTCCTTCTCCAGCTGCTTTAATGATTGAGGGATCCGATGCTACAATCTCAAAATGTATATTGCTTTTTTTTTTTTTTTTTTTTTGGACATGGTTCCATGGTGGAATCTTTTACAAATTTGATGCTCATGGACTAAAGGATTTTTTTTTTTTTGACATGGTTTCTGTTGGAGGTTCAAATCTCGTGTGGATGATGGGGGATTGGAAGAGGGGGATGGAGGTGCCATGTTATCCCGTGTGGATGATGGGGGATTGGAAGAGGGGGAAGGAGGTGCCATGTTATCCCATATGCGATGAAAGGTGGGAAGCTGAAAAGACATAAATAGTCCAAAGGCATCCTCCTATCTTCACTCCCCATGAACTAGCAACGACAAACCCTCCCGCTAGCCCAACTCGGTATGTGCGCATCTTGGGTGTTAGTGATCCCAACTAGTGGGGCTGTTATGTGGTGTGTAAACATTGGCATATTGTTAGGGTTTGTAGGGCTGAGAAGACCTTCTTGTAGGTTCCAACTCAGCCCTCAATGCATTGGGCTCTTCCTCATGCATGGGTTCTTTACCACGTGATGGTTGCCCCATCAATGCACTGTCATAGACTCTCTCAAGAGGCTTATGCCTTCCATGCAAGGCATCGGAATCTTGTGAAGCACTTGATTGGCCCCTCGAATTCAGCACTTCCAATGGGTTGCCCTGGCTGTCCATTGAGTCAAGTGTTCGTACTTGCTTCCGATCTCAAAACTCCATGTCTCCACTTGAAAAAGAGAGATGACCGGGCTTTGATACCAATGTGATTGCTCCCTACAGGAGCCCTATAGATCGGAAGACAATATACACATATTTAGAACACTTAGCTACAGTTAACAATGGAAAACAACATTAGCAACATAAAAACTGAAAAAATACCAAAATACACATGACACCAGCACTGGGGTCCCCCTCCTCAATACATTTCGTATTTCTTGGAGTATTTATTAGTATAAGTGTCACGGGCCAAAAAGGCCAGATTTCTCCACATAGGGAGTGAATACAACTCAAACAAATTGGTTCAAGTCGATAAAGATGTGTTCGTCGGAGAAGTCTCATATCACAAACTCATTCCCACCTTCCCTGGGTGCACACCTGCCTTTCACTGGTCTTCCGGGACCGTGCACCAACAGGCACGCCTGTACTAACACAGACCAAGGGTACACTGCGAAGGGAATATGACCTGGTTCTCCCCAAATTCCTTCGTGAGTCTAACCTTCACTGGCTCTCAGAGACTCTGAGGGCACGGGTAGCACCACCCCACAACGAAAAATACTAACCACACTAGGAAGAACTTCTTGAGCATGGTCAGCAAATACATGCTTTGCTCCTGTTCTGCACAAAACTTAAAGAATTCTATGAATTTAAATTAACAAATTTCAGATTTACACAAATGAGAAAACATGAGGGCATGTCACGACCCTGATAATTTTTGGCAAGATGGTCATGTAAGATGTATCCCTGGCTCTGTGCTGGAAAACCCTAACCCTAACCCTAGAGGACCTGGAGGGTGTGGGCAGAGCTAGTGAATACCGGGCACGGTGGTCAGAGTGCAGGACATGTGTTAAAGTCCACCCTTGGGGTCAAGGTGACCCTAGGGGCATGGAATTTAATTAAAATAATCCCATGTGTGGAAGGGACCAAGGTTTTATTAAAAACCTTTTCATGGGGACTAAGGTTCCATGTAAATAAAGGGGGCAACTTCTTTTGGAGTTAAAAAAAACGTGGGTCTCTAGTTTTTTTGGGGCCACGCATGTGCTTTTTCTATAGGAGGGCTGGAGGCGAGCTCGTGGTTGTCTCATGAGAGTCACATCAAAAGCTTCAACATGTGGAAAGTGAAAAGGAAGTATAGTAGGCAGTGCAGGACTGTGTGTCTTTGCTTGTATGAGGTGAAGAGCAAAAGCTGAAGATGAAGCTCAGGAGAAAAGACACCAAGGACAAGAAGTTGTCTGCCAGGAATAAGAAGCAGTTGAAGTGTTATGGTGCAAAAGATGGGTTGAAGGCTATGGCTTTCAACACTTTGTCACCGGTGGTATCTTCACGGAGGCTGGGTTCGGAAGGTAGCTTATTTCTATGTTTAGTAGTGGTGATCTACTATACTTCATTGGGGACTTGTGCTTACTACTTGGGTGGAGTGTAAGCAAGTTTTGCATAGTCACAAGGGACGGGGGACGGTGACGGGGGATGGGGACGAGACGGGGGACGGCCATAAGTAGGGAACGGGGACGGGGGAGGGAACGGCACTCAAAAAATACTTTTTTTAAAAATTTTTCTACTCTGCACTTATTCTACTTTGGAAGTGTTGGGTTAAAGGCTAAATGCCTCCCTTGTATTTGTATATAGCCTTTTATAAGGCTCAATGTATACTTTTAAAGTCTTGGCCAAGTTCACATTGAACTTGGCCTAGGACTATTTTTAAAGGCCCAAAGGCCACAACAATAAAAAAGGGTAAGTGGGCTTCTAAAGCACACAAGCATTACCCCAACTCCAAGAATCGTACGTTTTCTCTCTCTCTCTCTGATTTTCGAATCTCCACGCTCACCCTCATAGAGGCTCACGCTCCATTTCTCTTGCTCAAGGCTTCAAGCCATTGCATCCGGCCTTCATCTCGTGCACTCTTTCATCCCTACAACTGGTATCAGAGCATATTAGGGTTACAAAACAGAAAGTGCAGGTGGCTGGACAGCAGCAAAACAGGTGTTTTTTAGCAAGATTTGGCGCTTCTATCGCGAAGCCCCTTGCTTCCGGAGTACTTTAGGGTACCTACAGTGCCAAAACAGCCCTAAACAGGCTGAAATTAGGGCAAAAACAGGTTATGACAGCAAAAACACAGGTTTTTATTTGATGTTTTAACTTGAGGGAACGATTCCTCTTGCTTCCCACAACCCGAAAACACCGAAATTGCCGCAAACAGGTCGCCAAAACAGAGTTTTACAGCAAATTTCAGATTTGCGCAGGTTTTTATAAGCGTGCGGGGGATGCATTTACATTGAGGGAAATGCAAATTGACATAATTTATGCACAATTGACCAAATTTGCTCATGTATGACCATTTGTGGCTCAATTCCATGCAAACTTGATGCTACAAATTGGGGCTTTTCATGCTACATGCTTCTACAGGCTGTGAATTAGCCTTATGTATGTCTTTTGAGGGTAAAAACAACAAAATTTGTTGTTTTTAGGCACAAATCAACTTGCTGTAATTTTCTGCGCAGAAAATTCAGAATTGATTTTTTGTGCCCAAACGGACCCGTTTTGCCTTAAATTGCTCCTGTGACCATTTAGAGCTGCAGTGCACACTTCTGTGAGGCTATACTCCGATTTTGGTGCATTTTTGCCCAAAATTTCAGATTGTTAGCCCTTTTGTGCAACTATGGCGTCATCCTCCGACGTGAAGAATCTCTTTGAGATCCGGCGGTTTGAGGGTACAGGTTTTGACCTATGGAAGGAAAGGATTCAAGGAATCCTCTTCCTCAAGGATTGTGACAGGGCATTAGAGGCAGAGAAGCCAGGGGACATGTCTGAGGATGCATGGGCTACTTTGAACAAGAAGGCTATTACGTACATAAAGATGGCCGTTTCTGACGAGATCTTGGTTGATCTCAAAGGTCTTGTCACTGCTTTTGAGCTATGGGCAAAGTTAAAGGCAACGTATGAAAATACAACGCCGGTCAACCAAGTGCATTTGATGCGAAAACTTGTTGGCATGCAGCTGGATGAGTCCAAGAGCGCTGCAGAGCACTTGTCGTTGTTTACAGGTACTTTATCACAGTTACAGGATTCTGGCATGCCTCCCTTTGAGGATAAGCTGAAAGCTATCTTCTTGCTTATGACGTTACCTGATTCTTGGGAAACATTGGTGGTTTCGTTGTCTAACAACCCCAATCTGACCTTTGATGGTGTTAGGGGTTCAATCTTGAATGAGGAAATCAGGAGGAAAGCAAGTGGAGAGGGAGGCAGTGCAGCCAACATGGTAAGAGGCAGGATAGAGAAGAAGACTGCCTATGCACAGAGAGGTAAGAGTAAGAGTAAGGAAAGGGGAAATGCCAGCAAGGGCAAAAGTGATGTGACTTGCTATCAGTGTGGCAGGAAAGGTCACAAGAAACCTGATTGCAAGTTCTACAAAGCAGAATTGGAAAGAAGAAAGAATGGCGGAGACAAAAAGAAAGAGAAGAAGGAAGTCAAGGTAGATGCACAGGACAGCTCTAAGGACAAAGAGAAGGCCAATGTGGCCTCAAGTGTTGTTATTGAGGAACTGTCAGATGTAGAGGACATTCTATGTGCTACTTTGTCAGCTGATGATCATGAGTTTGATGCCTCTCTCTATGATCATACACAGGATATGCAGATCACTAAAAGTGATCTCATTGATGCTTTGTTGACTGTGAACGATGCATTGTCTCAGACTTGGATTGTTGATTCCGGTGCCTCGTTTCATGTGACTCCTATTAAGGAGTGTTTTTCCACGTTTACTGCAGGCAGCCATGGCCATGTATACCTTGGAAACAATCATGCATGTTCCATTGAGGGTATTGGCACGGTGCATCTTTCTACGGATGGCACGAATGAGCTTGTGCTGCATGATGTTAGATATGTGCCGGGAATCAAGAAGAGTCTGCTTTCTGTTGGGCAGATGGATATGCATGGTTACAGCATCTTGTTTGAGAGAGGATCATGGAAAATGACTAAAGGCTCAAGGCTGATTGTGAAAGGCACAAAGAAAGGGACACTTTACTGCTTGCATGGCAAGGCCTTGTTGGGCAAGTTTATTGCCTTGGCTGAAATTAATTCCCATATGGAATTGTGGCATAAGAGGCTTGGCCATATGAGCCAAAAGGGCCTCACGAAGCTTTGTAACTTGAATAAGCTTGATACTAAAGGCACAAAGCTTGAATTTTGTAATGAATGTCAATATGGCAAGCAAGTGAAGCGTTCTTATTACTCCGGTGTCTCTCGTAAGCCATGTGTGCTTGATCTTGTCCATTCTGATGTGTGTAGCATGCCCGCCAAGTCTATGGGGGGTGCAAATTATTTTGTCTCTTTTGTGGATGACCATTCTAGAAAAATTTGGGTTTCTTTGATTAAATCTAAGGATGAAGCCTTTGCTGCGTTTAAGCGCTTTCATGCATTTGTGACCACCCAAACAGGTAGAAAGCTGAAATGCTTGCGTATAGACAATGGGGGGGAGTTCACAAGTGCTGAATTTACGAGATTTTGTGAAAATTTAGGCATTAAGAGGGAGCTTACTGTTCCATACAGCCCCTCTTCTAATGGTGTGGCTGAAAGATACAATAGGACACTTTGTGAGAGGGTGAGATGCATGCTGTCCACAGCTAATCTCCCACATGGTTTTTGGGGAGAGGCTTTGAAAACTGCAGTACACATATGCAATCGATCCCCTCACATGTCTATCAAAGGTGACATCCCTGAAGAGGTTTGGTCTGGCAAACCTGCTTCATATGATCACTTACGCGTCTTTGGCTGTGAAGCTTTTGTACATATTAGACCTGAGTTGAGAAGTAAACTCGATGCCAAGTCCATTAAAGGCCTCTTCATGGGATATGGTGAAGAAGGCGAAATGGGTTACAGGATTTGGTTACCTTCACTCAGAAAGGTTGTACGCAGCCGGGATGTTGTGTTTAATGAGGCAAAGCTGCTTAAACACAATTGTGCCTCTCATGGTGACCATAAAAAGGTCAAATTTCAGCATGTACAGCCACCTATTAGGCCTCTTTTAGACCCTCAGGATGCACCACATATGACTGAAAATGTTGATGAGCCAGTGGTGTTTGAGCCAGATGATGTTGGACAGCAAAATGAGGCTCCTGAAGGGCTTGGACAGCAGCCTATCAATGCTGAAAATGGTGCTGAAATTGATGGACAGCAGCCCATACTTGATGATGGTGTTATCCCACCTGATGTAAACCCATTTCCGGATAATGTGGATCATTGGGTGAGGCGTTCTACTCGTCCAAGACGGAATGTGAGTAGATACGATCCCTCTTTGCATTACATTATGTTGACAGATGAGGGGGAGCCTCTTACTTACAAGGAGGCAAAGACGTGTGAGCACAGCAGCAAGTGGGAGCTTGCTATGCAGGAAGAGGTTAAAGCTTTGCATGTTAATGATACTTGGGACTTGGTTGAATTGCCCAAAGGTAGGAAGGCCATTCCTAACAAATGGGTGTATAAAATCAAGACAGTTGATGCAAAACCCAAGTATAAAGCAAGGCTGGTTGCAAAGGGATATGCGCAAACAAAAGGCATAGACTTTCAGGAAGTGTTCTCTCCTGTTGTGAAGATGACCAATTTGCGTGTCTTGTTTGCCATAGCGGCTGTCCTTGATTTGGAATTAGACCAAATGGATGTACATACAGCTTTTTTGCATGGTGATGTTGAGGAAGAGCTTTATATGAAACAGCCCGAGGGTTTTGTGATTCCCGGAAAGGAACACATGGTATGTAAGCTCAATAGAAGCTTATACGGGCTGAAGCAAGCTTCTAGACAGTGGTACAAAAAGTTTGATGCGTTTATGCTCAAACATGGTTACAAAAGAAGCCATGCAGATCACTGTTTGTATACAAAACTTGATGAGGATGGCAGCCCTATCATTCTTGTGCTCTATGTCGATGATATGCTGATTGCTGGTAAGAAAAGAGGCACTGTTGATGCTCTTAAGCAACAGCTGAAATCTGCGTTTTCTATGAAAGACCTTGGGGCAGCAGAGCATGTTCTTGGAGTGAGAATTAGAAGGCAAAGAGACCAGCGCATATTGTATTTGTCGCAAGAAAAATACATTGAAAAGGTGCTGGACAGGTTTAACATGGCTGATGCAAAGCCACTTAGTGTGCCATTACAGCCACATGTGAAATTCTCCAAGGAAGATTGTCCCAAGTCTGACACGGCAACCAATGAGATGCAAAGTGTTCCTTATGCATCAGCTTGTGGTTCACTTATGTATGCTATGGTTGCTACTAGGCCTGACATAGCCCATGCAGTGGGAGTTGTGAGCCGTTTTATGGCTAATCCAGGCAAATTGCATTGGGATGCAATAAAGTCCATTATGAGGTACTTGAAAGGGACTAAAAACAAATGCCTCTGTTATGGTAAGGGTCCTTTGGAGTTGAAGGGATTTTGTGACTCTGACATGGCAGGTGATGTGGATACACGCAAATCCACAAGTGGTTATGTGTTTACTCTTGCAGGAGGTGCCGTCTCATGGTGCTCTAGACTACAAAAAATAGTTGCACTGTCTACTACAGAGGCTGAATATATTTCAGCCACTGAGGCTTCCAAGGAAGCCATATGGTTGGCACGTTTATGCAGGGAGTTTGGTTTGCCTGACAAGGCACCTATGCTTGGTTGTGATAGCCAGAGTGCCATATGTCTGGCAAAGAATGCCATGTTTCATGCGCGCACAAAGCATATTGATGTGCGTTATCACTTCATTCGAGAGGTGCTTGAGGATGGACTTCTCACTATGGTTAAAGTCCATACGTCACAAAACCCTGCAGATGCTCTCACTAAGTGCTTACCCAAAGCACAACATCAGCTATGCATACAGATGGTGGGAGTTACATAGCTGAAAGGCGCCATTTATGCCTTTAAGTGGGAGGTTGTTGGGTTAAAGGCTAAATGCCTCCCTTGTATTTGTATATAGCCTTTTATAAGGCTCAATGTATACTTTTAAAGTCTTGGCCAAGTTCACATTGAACTTGGCCTAGGACTATTTTTAAAGGCCCAAAGGCCACAACAATAAAAAAGGGTAAGTGGGCTTCTAAAGCACACAAGCATTACCCCAACTCCAAGAATCGTACGTTTTCTCTCTCTCTCTCTCTGATTTTCGAATCTCCACGCTCACCCTCATAGAGGCTCACGCTCCATTTCTCTTGCTCAAGGCTTCAAGCCATTGCATCCGGCCTTCATCTCGTGCACTCTTTCATCCCTACAGGAAGTACATCAAAATGAGCACAAATTTACACTAAAATGGTAAGATTTTGAGTCATATTAATAATTAAGTAGATACAAAATGCGGGTGTCACTCCATCCATCCACAATGAGGGAGACTCCGTTCCTCTCCCATTGCCGCTTTGTGTTGTCGGCCGCTTGCGCTACAATGCGCTTCTCCTTGTCGAGCAATGTAGTGCGCAAGCTCTCGGATGAGGGGGGCGTATAGGTTGAGCCATACTCCCCAATCTTCTTAACCATTACCTTGAAGTATTCCGACCTATTCAAGAAAGTAATTTACTAATGAGAAGGGGACTAGGATGATGAAAACATGAATGATGAATTGGCAATGATCGATTGCACTTACCTAGCCGCTTGAAAGGCAATGTGGTCGTGGAAGAAGAAGCGGGTCACCGCCATATCCACCTCCTCCTTTAACTTGGGGTTCCAATTCTCCCCAAGTGTAGATTGTCGCCGTGGGCCACGTAATGATTGAGAGGCCGTGGAGATGGAGAGTGCCGGTGTCGTGGATGGAGTAACATTCCGACTTGATGGTGAAGGTGATGGTGTGCATGATCCCGATCCACCACATGACTCCATGGTAGAGGCTTGAGTTCCTCTCCCCATCGTCGCGGGATCCACGGCCACTCGTGGTGTCCTTCTTGTCGCTTCGACCGCTTCGTAGACGCTAAGCTTGTCAAGAAGTTCCCGTCTCTTCTCGGGCGTGACATTCGTGCAAAACCTCACCTCATGTCCACTCTCATGCAAGAGGTGGGCTCGCACTTTGTCAGCGCCACCCGTTCGCCGGTATGGGCAAAGCTTGCATACCCATGGCCGAGAACCGCCTCCATGAACGGATGTGGTGTAGTTTACCTCCTCCCACCATGTCCATCCCGTTGTCCTTCTACGAGAAGCCCCGGCACGTGAGGAGGATGCCATGGTTGAAGATGGCTTGACTCTTGAGCCTTGAGGAATGAGAGAGAGAGAGAGAGAGAGAGAGAGAGAGAGAGCCTTGAGGAATGAGAGAGAGAGAGAGAGAGAGAGCCTAGAGGCTTGGAAGTTGGAAGACTTAAGAGGCTTGAGGGAGAGGTGAGACCGTGAGAGCCTAGGCCCTAGAGCTTGGAACTTGGAAGTTGGAAGAGAGAAGATTCAAGGAGCTTGAGCCTTGAAAGCTTGAGCAATGAGCAATGAACTTGTGTGTGCTTGTAGCCTTGTAGAGGTGGGCTCTTATATAGACAGGCAAGAGAGAGAGGAAAGCCTCAAGGGCAAGAAAGAGAGAGAGGGCCAAGGCCCAACAGCCATAAACAGTTAGAAGAGCCTAGGCCCAACACCCATAAACGGCTACGAAGGCAGGCAGGCAGGCAGGCGGCGCAGGCGGCGCAACGGCCAGAAACGGGCGCGGGCGCAGGCGCAAGCGCAACGGCACAGGCCGTCCCCGACAGCCGTCCCCCGTCCCTGCGTCGTCCCCTGTTTGAAACGCCAGTCGGGGGACGTCCGTCCGTCCCCGTCCCTGCGTCGTCCCGTTTCGGTGTCCCAGCGGTCCTAGGCTCCGTCCCCGCCGTCCCCTGTGACTATGAAGTTTTGGGTGCCTGAGGATGTATCAGATGAGGCTCAAACGGAAGTGGAGGAACTTAATGAGGTTCTTATTCCCGAGCAGATACTGGCACATAAGGAAAGAAAGGTACAAGGTAAAGTTTCCCGTCGCTATCTTGTGAAGTTTAAGAACTATTCACCGATGGATGCGAAGTGGATAGAGGAGGGTGACTTATCAGATTCACCTCAGGTATGGCATCTTTATCTTGATGCCTTCGAGTTAGAGCTGACTCTTGCTATGGCTCATTCAGGTTGAGCAGAGCTGGGGTCTGGAGTGTTGCCTGATGCTCAAGAGGGGGGTAGCACCTCCGCTCCCTTGTTACAGACAGGCTCAGTTGTCATCTAGGAGTCGCTTGGTGACATCTTTGTATTCACCCGAAGGTACTGGAGACTGACAGTACATCTACTTATGGGACTTCTATGATATTGTGTACTAGTCACATGAGATGGTAAAGTTGGGTATGGTTCACAGTCGGCCGCACCATGAATTATAATTGCAACTATGGATAACTCTGTCTATGCCTATGAATAACAGAGATGGTTTTTGCCTTTGGAACTAAGGTATGACTGAGGAAGATTGGGACATTGATCTTTGTCATATGGTTCTGGCTGTTCTTGACCACAGGATCGGTCAATTGGATATTGAGATGATGCTATTTGTGGAGTTGGTCTCCTTTGGAATGGCATGGTTTGGTTGAGCTCAAAGTCTGTGGCAACCTGAGCTAACACTTTGAGACTCTATGGAGATCATAAGTCTTGCGAGCAGTCCTAGAGTTGGTTTGGTTCATGGCTATATGGATCGAACTCTATTTGTGCATGTATGCATACACTTTTTGAGGTATTATTGTATTCTGGTGCCATTGGATCTTGGTACCCTTGAGAATACATTGGGAATACTCCGGATTGTGTCGTGTGAGGCATGTATGTTGGTATGATACATCAAGTACTTTATTATGTTCATGGATGCACCATTGGGTGTGGCTCCTGCGGGATGGCCATGTACAGAGTGGGCTGCAGCTTACAGGCTAGTTTCTCTGGACACACAAGTGGCCAGGACTGAAGAGGAACACGCAGCTTTTTGAAGGCTAACTTGGGCTGTCAGTGTAGCGCACAGGGTCTTGTGCATGTGCTTACAGTTGCTGGCGAGTTGGATTGCTTGCGCAGATGGTCATAGGGCTGGTCCGCAGGAGGATAACACTGTAGACATAGTCACAAGGAATGGGCATTTTTAGACTCGGGAATGTTGGGGATGGTAGCAACTTCCCGTTTCCATTCCTGTCCCACGTCACTCTATAGTCACAGGGAATGGCCATTCTCAATCTTTTCCGTCCTCGTTTCCCGTCCCCGTTTCGCATCCCATGTGACTATGACTGCAGAAGACCATGTAGGCCTTTGGCAGCGAATAGGACACTCTAGTTGGACTGTAGTGTACAGCTCCTTTCACCCATAGGTGGCTACTGGACAGAGGTGCACAAGTGTGTTGGTCCTCCTTGCAACAGGGATGTTTTGAGATTGTTTGTGGTTTGTTTTGCTTGGCTGCAAGTACACTGTGTACATGGGTTATTGGCTACTAGTACAAGGTCACCTGGTTATGTTTCTTGGCATGGGAGCGACGCAAGCTCTCATGGGTGCATACCCATGGAGCAGATTGCTTTCTTCCTGCTTGGAAGGAACAGAGGGACCTACAGTTTTGGGCATACCTATGTCACATAGTTGTGGGGCAGAAATACAGCCAGACATATTCAGTAAGAGCTCTCTCTTTTGTTTGTGTCTTGTGTTGGCACTACATTTGAGTATGTGCCGAGAGTGTTTTCACGTGGGAATAGGACATGGGTTTTATACTGGGCTAGACCAGATGTTTAATGGGGAAACAGGTCACCCGATGTTTGCTGAAATAGGTCATTGTTTCATGTGGAAACATGTTTTTGGGTCTCTCTTCGAGATAGGTCACATGTAGGTAGTGGTCACAGTAGTGGATACATGTTTGGTACAGCCTTGCTATTGATTGGACAGGGGATAGGGAATCCATAACTGAGATGGATAGTACCCTTGGAAGGTAGAGAGGAAGTGTCCAGGTGTGTACTGTATGGTATGCTATGTTGTGATGCGAGTTCTCTTTTGGGAGACAGTTTGGGAGTCTTTGTTGTGATGTAGAAGCACTGGATGTGTCAAGGTGTGATGCTGTCCATGGGGTGAGAGACTGTGGATGGTTGTGGCAGCCTTGACCGAGGGAGAAAGCTTCTCTATGCAAGACTCATGTGAAAGAGTCTTTGGGATGTGAACAATGGCTGGATTTGTTTGTGGATGCCAAGTGGATATGAAGCCATGATGCAGGGTCTTTGCAGGCTTCAGGAGTTCTACTGTGATGACTGAGTTTCCAGCCTTATTGTAATCAAAGCTTTCTTATAATCAATTAAAGAAATACTACAAGGGACGCCATTGCGTTTTGGGGCCAATCGGTGTTTGTGTACTGTTTGTAGGAGCACTCTAGCTCCCCTTGTTTGTTTTCCTTTTCTTGGTCCTCAAAGGTGTTGAAGTGTTGTGTGTGCAAGTTTGTTTTTGCACTGCCCTTTGGTTTCGTCTGAAGACCGAGGCCGGTTTACAAGGCACTTCGTGCAACAAGTACAATCTGGTGCAGCAGGTACTATTTAGCAAGTACAGTCCAGATTCAGCCGGTACAATCCAAATGTAACATGTGTGAAATTCAGCAGCAGGTACCATCAGATTTCAGCAAGTTTAGTTCAGATTCAGCACGCGTGTGGGTTTTCAGCAGCAGGTACAGGGCAGCAAGTACAATTTGGTTTTCAGCAGGTACAATCAGGTACAATCCAACAGGGCAGCAAGTACAATCTGGTATTCAGCAGGTACAGTCCACGTGGGCAGCAAGTACAACCAGATTTTCAGCACACGTGTGGGTTTTCAGCAGCAGGTACAATCCATGGGAAGCAGGCGATCAGAAAAATGCAGCTAAACCAGCCCTAGAAGGGGTAGGCGATGGAGATCAAGGGGGAGAATAGTAGGCGATGAGAGGAAATGAGCAACCAGCTTCCCACGTGTGATTTATTTCTATAATAACTAATGCAAGAGTTTATCCAAAGATTTTTAAAAAGAGTACATCATATTAAAAGGGTATTTAAAATGCTTATGGACACCCTAATATAATAATGTCCAGTCCCTAATTTAAATGTGTGAACAAATGGGCTTATAAATATTAAAGTTGGCCATAACTTATAAATTTTACATTTTAAAAAGGAAAAAATAGTAATACTTACCACCTGTTCACATGCCACACCAACGAGTCAGCAAACAACATTCCACGGTACTCTGGAGGCGTCCCCGTCCAGTGTACTGGCATGGCATAATAGGCAAACACACGCAAACAAGTCATGCAAAAACAAATTTATGCATGCAGGCATAAATGCATGTACACATGTAATGGACGAAATCTCCCTTTCATGAAACTTGTACAACAAGAAGTTCCTGTCAGACACAGAACTGGCGCGACAGAAATATAAAAAAATGTCGTGGTCTTCCTATGGAGTGACAGTGCCATAGGTAAGACACCATCCTAGCCATACACGGGTGGCACCAACAGGCTCCCGTCCATACAGCACGAAGCGAGTCACACATGGGTGGCACGAAACTAGTTCCCGTCCATGTGACGCAGCACTGGTCACGCACTGGTGGCACTAATCTGGCTGCCGTCCATGCTCTTTCACATGGGACACTGGCTTGGCTTCATGTGAACATGGCACAAATCTGGCCGCTCCATGGAGTGACAGTCCCATAGAAGTGGCTCCAAAAATGGAGATGGACCAAATGGTGACACCAGCCCAATCTGAACCACTAAAAGCATGTAGCTGTGACTCACCCCCCTTTGGATAAAATAATCCAAAATACTGAGTGGCTTGTAAATAGCGAAAAACCCGCTTAATAGCCTGCCAATGCTTCGTACCTGGGCTATGCATAAATTTGTTCAACTGTGAGACCACATACTGTATATTTGGCCTCGTGTGTAACACATAAAGAAGGGATCCAATAGCTTGCTGATACAAACTAGCATCAAAAGAGTCTCTTGCATCTTGAAGACTAAGTCGAGTACCTGTCTCCATAACTGTAGTCACAAGTTTACAGTCTTCAAGATTAAACCTCTTTAATAGCTTCTGTATATATTTAGACTGCAGCATAACAATGCCATCATTGTGTTGCATAAACTGAATCCCCAAATAGTAATGCAAGGGCCCCAAATCTGACATCTCAAACGATGACTGTAAATCAGCCTTAAAGGCTGAAATCTGATCTATATCGGGTCCCGTGAGCAGCATGCCATCAATGTATAGAACGATGACCAAAAATGTGTCCTTACTCCTCTTCACATAGAGGGTACTCTTTGTTGGACTGTTGCAAAAATCATTTGGAATCAAGTATACATGAATCTTCTCATACCATGCATAAGGCCATAAAAGAGCCTTTTTTAACCTGCATACTTTAGACTCTTCTTCTTTTACAACAAAACCATTCTGCTAGCCAACTGCAGCATCTCCCACATATATAAGCATGATGCATCTAGTCATTTTCAGCATAACACAAGCCATAGTTTCATCATCATTCATTCATGGCAGTAGTAGAGCGTAAGTAGAAGGGCTAAGGGTCAGTCCATAGGCTGACCACAAGCCTGAATCATGTACAAGCATTGGTTACCTTTTTGTACCATATGAATAAAGAAAACTTGACACCTAATCTCTCTCCTCTCCGTCTTAATCATATGATAATTAGCATTAATGTTCTTAAGTATGCTTAGGGCTGTGGATCAATACAGCAAGGCTTCCGCGCATGCAACAGCTAAGAAGGCCAAGTGGATTCCATATCTTTTGAGTTTGAGGAGCAAGGACATCTCCCCAGTGAGGTCCTTCTTTGCCCACCAGGTGTCTTTGAAAGGGGGGAGGGAGAGAGAGAGAGAGAGAGAGCTCTTAGGGTACAAGCACCTTAACATGCACGTTCCTAAAAGGTGAATTTGGGCATGTTCTTGGATTCATCTAGGTATATATCTAGCTACAGCTCACTAATGCTTGAAAGTGTCTTAATCTTTTGTCTACATCGCATTTTTGTAGGTATTGTTCTTGCTTCATTCTTATATTCATTATCTGAATTAGTATCACTTCCACCTTGCTTATTCTTCTTCTGAGAGAGAGAGAGAGAGAGAGAAATGAAAAGAAATGTTATATTAACGTCTTCAAAAGGCCATAATGACCTATGAGACCAAAAAGTTACATCATGGTGGATCTGATACAATGTCTGGATAAAAAACCAGGAAATGAAATAATAAAGATGATACTACTGGCACCTAGAAAATGAAACTGGAACTGGAAGGTAAACAGAAACCCTTATAGGGTGTGAATATAGTGAGAGGGGGGGGGGGTACGCTATGGAGGTGAGTGGAGTACAGTGAGGGGATACAATATCATGCGGGACGGGGGGTACACTATGGAGGTGCCTCCATCTCATAATATGTGCCGCATCGGATGCTGGTGGATCTCCTCAATATCCTCTGTGGTCAGCACCCTGACTGGGTGTCTCGCATGTCTCGCAAGAATAATCCGAATCCGTGGTTGCAACCTCCGTCTATGCTGGGATGCCCTCCCCCCTAGTCGTGGGCGTCTGGACCACCCAAAGCTCAATCGCATGATCAATCAGTGTACTGTTGGTGTGGGCGGTATCCATGTCCTGCTGCTGCTGTGGTCCATCTGGTGCAGTGGTGGCTGGATTAAAGAAGTCTGTAATGTGCCTCTGAGTCTGGCTCTCTGTGCGCCTAAGCAGGCTAGCATAGAGAGAGAGAGAGAGAGAGAGAGAGAGAGAGAGAGAGAGAGAGAGAGAGAGAGCTTAGCATAGAAGTACCTAGTTAGAGGTCACTAATTCTTGGAAGTGTCTTAATACTGCATCCACATTGCATGATTGTTATTGTAGCTTTTACTTTTTGCAGGTATTGTTCTTGCTTGATTTGTTTTTATTATTTGAATAACACTTCCACCTTGCTTGGGAATTTTTGTTATAGGTGACGCGCATATGTTTGGAGAAAGCCATTGCAATTTGTGGTCCTGGAGTAGAGTTCAAGCAGATAGGAAAGACAATAAAGTAAGTACTTTCAAATCTATACTGAAGGGCTTAAGAATACTCATGGTAGTCAACCCACAAGACTATATAACTATCAACTCCATTATGCATAGTATGGACTAGATACTACGACATTCCCACTGAAGTCATCAGTGCCCAATAGTGGGTGTAGAACTCTGTATCAAGATATGCTCACACACACACACACACACACACACACACACACACATAAAAGCATATATTCACACAAAGCGCTTCGTATTGAGTTTCTGTCAAACCTCCGGAGATGCAGGGCAGACTCGGCCATAATGAAGCCTAGCACTAAGGGAAGTAGCAAATAGAAAGAATTAGTACAGCAAATAAGTAGATGATAGGGCAAATGCACCGCTAAAGATAGAAAGAATAAGCACAATATCAACTGGCCGCAACTCGGATGAAAACTTCACAATGTGAAATCTGCATGTCTGCTAATTCGGCTGAATTATATACCTAGATGAATCAAGGAACATGCCCAAATTCACCTTTTAGGAACGCGCATGCTATATACTCATGGTAGTCAACCCACAATACTATATAACTATCAACTCCATTATGCATAGTATGGACTAGATACTACGACATCCCCACTAACGTCATCAGTGCCCAATAGTGGGTGTAGAACTTTGTATCAAGATATGCTCTCTCACACACACACACACACATAAGAGCATATATTCACACAGCAAACGCACCGCTAATTCTTTCTATTTGCTACTTCATGTAGCAAATGAATACTTATCACCTGTTCACATGCCACAAACCATGTTAGAATACAGGGCATTCACACGGCTCATGGGTGGGCATCCCGTGCTGTGAACTGGACAGGTCATAGCAAGCATTTATACGAAAACAAGTCAGGCAAAATCATTTTCAGGCAGGCAGAGATGCGTACACATGCATTATGCAATGGATATATCTCCCATTCTTGGAACCTGTAAATAGTAGGTCTTTTCAAGCACAGAACAGGCTCAGTGGGAAGCCTAAACTGGGATCCCTCACAGTGGGTTCCACGTCGTGGCCACACTACGGCTGACACGAGGCTTGGCCTCCCGTGGGTGACGCGCGTCCTAGCCTTAGTATGGGCGACACGAAACTCCCTGGGCTCCCATACCTTGGCACGAAATAGAGGAAGACCACTTGGGCAGCCAAATGGTGACAATGACAAGATGGACACATGTAGAAAACAAGCTCAAAACAAGACATGTTAGCCTTGCATTTTTGGGGCAAAAAGAAGCAAAAGTATGTAAAGAAAAACGTGGAAGAAAAAGTATGAAGAATCAACGCAAAAAGTGTGTATATATATATATATATATATATATTCCGCTGCGCATTGTGACATGGTATCAGAGCCCGGGCGTGTGTGGTCTTCGGCGGCTGAGGCATGTGTGGTCCTGGGTGACCCCCTCGCGCCTCGATGGCTTGTGGAGCTTGAATCGAGGGAGGGTGTTGGAAGGTTGGCGATTTCGAGCGTGTGATCTATGGCTAGAAGGTGCGTTGGATTATTCCATAAGTGGAAGCATGGGAAGTTGAAGAGCCATATATAGGCTAGAGTGGCACCTTGTCATAATCATCTCCTCCGGCCGGTGTTTTGGGAGGCAGCTCACCGGGGGATGGGAGCCCGGTCGTGGAGCTCGATGGTGATGCGTCCCCTACGTGCGTTAGTCTTCCGCTGCGCATTCTGACACCTGCATTATCATGTGTACAGATTGTATATACCGTCATAAGGCCAGATGAATCAGAACTTACGAATAATTATCATGTGTACAGATTGTACCGGATGTATTTGATGATTGTACCTTTTGTACCGGTTATTGTACTTGCTGATTGTACCATGTGTTACCAATACCTTGGTGTCTGGTGGAGTTTTGGGGACAAATAATAAATCAAGTGGGTTATATCTTTGTGCGGGAAAATGCTTTGACTACTTGTCCCAAGACCTAAACCTGATGGCAACTCATGACTCGCCCCTAGATGGCTCACAAAATCCTCCGTACTCATCCTGAATCCTCCAAAATATCATGGGAACTTTTGAAGGATACGAAATTGGGCACTCCTGTACAAGTATGGCCATGTGGCACCATACGGATTCACGTGACACCCTTTGTTGTCACAGGTTTTTCACTCCACGTTTTCCACACCTTTTTGGACTTTCTAAAATTTGAAGGCTTTTTGTTGGATAACTCACTTCTACGTATTTTATCACATAAAAAATGTGTGAAGATTTCATTTGTTTGTCCCAAAGTGTAAACGAGTTGGTAAGGAATTGGAGTCCCAAGTGTGAGGTCACGGGTCCCATTCCTGCTTGCTACAGCAGATGGACATGATGTACGTAATTTCACCATTTATTTATTTTTTGTTTTGAGTAATACCCTCTTTAAGCTTACAGATTTTTTATTCATAAATAAGTATACAGCTTTTTACTCATGAGATATACGTCATAAATAAGTATACATCTTTTTACTCATGAGATACACACAAAGCACGTCAAGTTAACTACTCATGAAGTATGTTAAGTTACCACTCATATTATACTTTACATCTACTACTCATAATATACTTCCAGCTCTTTAACCATAAAAATGCTCAAATTCTTTACTCAAAATTCCCACATCACTTAAAGAGACCTCCATATAAAAATCTAGCTTTAAATTTTCAATAAAACCCCTCAAAATGAATGCTCCATATCATGAAGCCCTGCGGCCCTATCCCTGCAATAACTAGGTGTAAAAGGTAAAAGATTGCATGACAGACAAAAGCAGTAAAACCAACAATAGAGCTCAAGAGACCTCATAATTTTCAGTTAATATACTTCCAGCTCTTTAACCATAAAAATCCTCAAATTCTTTACTCAAAGAAAACATCAAGTTAAACATGGAAAACTGCAAAAATGCATGTGATACATGGCCTAGTTATTTTTATAAGAGACCTCAAGTTTTCCCACATCACTTCAAGAGACCTCCATCTGAAAATCTAGCTTTAAGTTTTCAATAAAACCCCTCAAAATGAATGCTCCATATCATGAAGCCCTGCGGCCCTATCCCTGCAATAGCTAGGTGTAAAAGGTAAAAGATTGCATGACAGACAAAAGCAGTAAAACCAAACAACAGAGCACAAGAGGCAAATAATCTATTACTAAAACCCAACCGGGGAAGGGTACTCCGTCTTCTAAAGACGCTAAGATGGACAACAGTTCTAGCTCTAGTAAGGAATCCAAGCCTAAGAAAATCCTTGAGGAAAAGGCTAAAGCAGGCATCACTGGAGGCTATCTTCTTCCAGAGGAGCAACGGAAGTACCAGTCAGAAAACTGATGTTTCTATTGTCATACCATTGGGCAAGGTAAGAAGGATTGTCAGAATTGGCAAGCGGAGCAAGCCTCCAAAGAGCCTCCTGCCATAGTTGCCACAACATCTCCCGCTCCTCTAGCACCGCCTGCTACTGCTAATGCAGTTCAGCTCTTACCTTGTATGCATCCCATGCCATCTGTGGTGTTTGATGCTAAGTAGGAGGGTGAGGCTGCAACCACATAGAAAATCTTGGTCCGAGCTTCTGGCTCTGCCAAGGGTCACTAGTTTGTAGTCCTTTTTGACATGGGCAGTTCTGAGGACGCCATCTCTCCCATTTGGCTACCAAAATGAGCTGTACCTTAGTGCCTTATCATTTGGAGGTGGACGGGTTTACACCTGGCCTTTCAATCTACATATCTCAAAAGACAACAATTTTCTTTTCAAGATCAAAAGTTCTCATTCCAGCGAGATTTCATTGTCTCGCCTCTTTTGGGGTGTGACATGATCTTAGGAATCTAGTGGTTTCGCTAGTATGAACCCATTTCCAGTTGAGGGCACCAGAATGAACCCATTCCTAGTTGGGGGTAGGACGCTTTTACTATTTGTAAAAAAGGTTTTCTTGCGCTTTTCATGATTCGTGGGGATAGGAACATTCTTGGCATTCCTTTGATTTCTCATCTCGAGGCCCGATGAGCTATTTGCAAGGGAGCAGAAGGACCATTGATCTATGTTCGTGCTTAGAAAGCTTCTACCTCATCAATAGCGGCTGTCTCATATTCATCTTCAGTCCCTCGGTTGGCAGACCTCGTTTCGCGACACTAGGACATTATGCTTAGGGACGATCTCCCACCCCCTGTTCTGAGGATCATCATATCAATTTGGTCCCTAATGATCATGACTATTGGGGAGATATGGGGTAATGTTTAAATGGAAAGTGGTGGCCATTCAGAGTCCTATATTTGAAGGGACAGGTTTAGAGTGTAAGAGAGCTTCGCAACGCACATGCTAGTGTAGATGGAGGCTTGTGGAGGAGTTTAAGAACCCGAAGGCTTCTGGCCTATGAGAGTGGCAGGCTGGGAGCAGGAGCCACATTTGGAGAGCAGTGACTTGGGGGAAAGCAGCATGCACACACAGCAAAGGAGGGCGGCGACTAATTGGGTTTTTGGTTGGTTGTAGAGGTGGTGTTTTTATTCTTTTGGGGTTTGGGGGGGGGGGGGTAGTAAATAAGGGGAACCTCTTTTGTGCAATTTTTCCCTTAAGAGCCCATTCTGTCCCTTGACATACACAGACCAGCAGCCTATTAAGTGCCAGATTTGGTGCCATAAATTTAGTGTCAGATGGACAACAAGGCGCATTCTAATGACTAGACACACGAAATGTTTGGTATCATAAAAAAATCTTGTGGTGAGTTCTATTAAATGACATCAACCAAATGACATGACCGATAGTAATTTGGCATAAGTAACGTTTTTGTGATCCTACTAGAGCTTAATCGTAGTATCGTTTTTGTTTCACAGTTTAAGGATCATGACTTCACAATATTTATGCAGTGATCATGCAGATAAGTTTGGTTATGGTGTAGTAAGGCACTTTGTTGGTCATGGAGTTGGGAAAGTTTTCCACTCTGCCCCGACAGTTTTACATTACCGTAACAATGATGGCGGACGTATGGTTGCTGGACAAACCTTCACAATAGGTAGGTTTGTAACGTCAAGCCAGTAATTTCTTGTGATACTGATTGATTCTAAACTGTGTCACAAGGTAGCCATAGACTGTTTTCCGCTGATTACCACCTGATTGTTGCAGAGCCCATGTTGACAATGGGGAGCATGGAAGATGAGATTTGGGATGATAAATGGACTGTTGTCACAGTGGATGCTAGTCTTTCAGCTCAGTTTGAGCACACACTTCTTATCACCGAGAAAGGGGTGGAGATTCTGACTGTTGCTTGATCCAGCCTCTTCCTGCCCTACAAGAAGATATGGAAATTTATATCAAACTGGCCAAGTCTGTTCTAACTATTTGCCTAACTCAAAATTCCACAGCTGTATTTTAGGTAAGTCATTCTTTTACAGTAGTGTTTAAGTACCCTCGCTGATAAATGCAAGCCCGGGTAAGGGATGTGCTTCTGGACGTTGTAGTCAATTGTCTTTTGAGCTTCTTTGGTGTTCAAATAATATTCGCTCATGACCTACATTACAAAGGTTGTGATATCTCATTTGAGAGCGGGATTTTTCTCTACGTGGAAAAAGACAGCAAGCAAGCAGAGATAAATAGTGACAAGTGAAGGATCCATAGCAAAAAGTTAGTACTTGTAAGAAAGCCATTCTCTTGTCACCATTGATGAGGTGGAATCCCTCTCAACAGCTCATGCACGCAACTTGGTTATGCCTTCACGATTCATGTTAAAATCTTGACAGCAATACCCAAGAGGTTAAAGATTCTGTTTTTTTATCAAGGCCACTTCATATCGCAGTAAGCCGCCGAGCATTTTGATGTAAGTGAATGTGCAATGTCATCTTTTTTATTTGCTCGGGGCCCAAATTCATGTGAAGGGGCCACAACATTTCCTTTGTGTAAAGAAGTGTGATACTGTACATCCCAGTTTATCATTGTGTAGGAGCATGGTTAGGGCCGCAACCCTAAGTACATAAATCTTTTCAAGTCATTATTGATGATATCCTAGTATTCTTAGGATGTGAAATTTGGGACGAGCATTTTTTGAAGGCTAGGGAGTAGGATAGTGTAGCAAGTCTAGCACATTTTATATGCACTTGCCACCTTGATTATTCTTATTTTTTGGTGTGACGAGAGGTATTTTTTTTGGTTATGGGAATTACGTTCTTTTATTCCATTAAACGAGCGACAAGAGGAGAAGGGAGCTATTAGTGATTAGATTCAACATCAAAATAACAATACTAATATCAATCAGTGATTAAGATTGTGTAACAATGATACTCTTTGTAAGAGCTCATGATTCCATGTTCGTTCTCATCTTCTTCACTAAAAATTATCCGCAAGAGAGGTGTCTCAAACCTGTACTCATTCACAGAGGAGGGAAAAGCTTCCATTACACAAGTTGTAGCTACACAAATGAGCGAATTTGCATTGGTGACGTGTGAGGGAAATGTAGATCATCCGAATATGTTACTTTTTAGTAAATATTCATTTTTTAGCAATTTTTCTTTTTTATTCCAAAGATGCTTTTTATTTATGCAAACATTGATGAAGTGTGGTAATTGTGGTTCTTGGAAACCCATCAATTTGTTGTCCCCCTCTACTCTATTTGGAAAAATTTGACTCGTTATATTGAGAGACTAGTGAAGCCTCATAACCATGGTGGTGTTTGTAATTGTGCTTTTTTAAGCATACCTTGCTAGTGTCAATTCAGACTTTGTGTGATCGGTCAACTTCAACTTTAGTAGTAACATAAGATTCTCTTACCGTCCCATCGAGAAATCGTAATATTAAGGGCTAGAATTATAAACCATATTGTGCTATTGATCCACTTTCTCATGGGTTTTTAAATGAGCAACTAAAACAGTACTTGAGGGATCAGTCAATTATGTGTAGTGATTGATCTCTTGTTAATCTTGGACTTTGTTTGCTAATGATCCTTAGACTCTCAAGACATTGGAATCTTAATCATAGACAAAGCTTCCTCTAGTGCCCACATTCATGATTATAAGTAATTGTCATCGGATTGGTGTCAATGATTTTATAAATTTAATAACGAAAATGCATCTATTGTAGAGCTATCACTATAGAAATTTTTGATATCTTTCAGATGAAATTGCATCACCTGGGGTCACGATCATGTAGTATTTTTGATGTCTCTCAAATGATACGGCATCACTAAGGGTCACCACCATATAGTATTTTTAACCATACGCGGTTTGCAAACCCTAAATTTTTGACATATAAGAAAATTTATTTTTCCTAGAATTATAGGTCATAATCAATAAGACTATACTAATTTATCACCGAAGTTGCATATCCATAGCAGTAATGAAGGTACTTTTTAAGCTTTTTCTCCAAGAAGTTTCTTGAGATAAAAAAAAACTCTTGCTAATATAGTGTCCAATGTTACTTTTTCACTCGAGCCAAGCACTAATTTTGCTCTAGAGAATAAACCACTTTTGGACTAATCCCAATTTGATTCTTGAATATTTCTTAAAATATCATGCTTGTTTATGTTTTCATTCCCGACGAGATTTTCCATGAATAGAGAGGTTTCAACTACAAAATGTAGCTTTCTCAACCTAGTTTTGTTTTATATACAAACCCAACGGAGAACTTTGGCTGACCACAGTGTTTGAAGCTAGACACATGTAGTAGCTCTTGATTAATAAAACCAATGAAATATATTTTTATGATGCTTTACACACTTATATAGATGTGTCAGGATCTTAGCTTGGATCTATTGCCCTTGGGAGAGGGCTCTAGATGTTAGTATTAGTATTTAACCTTCTAAATCAACTCTAAGAGAGTCTATCCATTTTTGGTAAACCATGCATGTATGCATAACAAAGTCATAATCTTGTAATAGAGAGGTGAAGTTATCACATTCCATACCATAATTATTTGGTTGTATCTAAAGCTTTAGAAAAGGGTTCTAGGTCTATTAAGATCACAATCAATCAATCCAATTAATCATGAAAGAGGGTGTTAATGACTCCTTAGGATACCATGATTTCACTCACCCGACCTACCGTAAGATGTTTTTCCATCTTACCTGCTCTTGCAGACAGACAGGCACTTATCTTTTGTAAGATGGTGCTGGAACATATAAAGTGGCCTTACCTTTAGATTAATGTCAAAAAGAGAATGTCTACTAAGGACTTTGTATACATACTTGCTTAAGAGCAGTAATAGACGGACCATTTGCTAACCTTGCGTGAAAACTAGTCACTTCTATATAAGTTATTTTTTTATACTATAATGCACAATCATTCCCTTGAAATAGAATACTTGTGAGCTCCTCCCTTCTCTATTCTTGCTTCCTTGTATGCTATTGCATTAATGCATGCTAGATGGATGCTTTCTTGAATAGATTTTCTTGTAGGTTTCCCTCTTGCATTCTAAGTTGCATTATACATCTCGTATAATGATATTTTACCAAAAAATATGAGGATATACGTGAATAAATGTATAATTCAAGGAATAATGTTTTTTTAAAAGCATTTGATTTGATCGAAAGATATTTGAACGAAATCCATTCGATCGAAAACTTTTCGATCGAATAAAAAGCGTTGAAATAAAAAACGCAAAATCGCCCCCCATTTTCACCATTTCTCTCTCTCTCTCTCTCTCTCTCTCTCTCTCTCTCTCTCTCTCTCTCTCTCTCTCTCTCTCTCTCTCACTCACCATTTGCATAGGTAAAAAAAGAAAAAAAATTTAAATTTTAGATTTTTTAAATTAGAATTTTCAAATGTTTTTTCAAATTAGAATTTGTTTTAAATTTTTAAAAAATGCATTGTTCTCATTTGTATTGCATATGTTATCCCACTCTACTATTGTTATGGATACCACTGCGGGACAACAATTTGTGTGTAAAGCATATTTAAAATTTTTAAAAAATTTATCTTCATTTGCATTTGCATTTGCATTGCAGTTTCACTGCAACGTTGAATCAGACGTTGTTGTGATTACTACAGCCTACTTCACCACTGCTAAGTGATGTGATGGGTGATGAATGTAGGTTTGTTTGTTTGCTACCTGTGTGCATTGTGCCATTGTTTCGAGTGGCATTGTGCACTTCCAAGTTTTTGTTTGTATTCACCTGCGTGAGTACTCTGTCACTGTTTCGGGTGGCAATGTATCACTTCCAAGACTTTCCCTCTTCTCTTTAGGCACCACTTGTGTGTACAACTTTGTCATTGGTTCTTGGGTGGCATTGTTGTACTTCCACGTTCCTATATCATAGATTCTAGAATATAGATTAGTTGCTAGAACACACCAAGCATTTTTACTCAGTGCCACTGATTCGGGTGGCACTTTGAGCACTTATGTTCCCTAGGAATGGTACGGGTAGGCAGTGTTGAGATTGTCGAACGTCTGTGCCACTGTTACGGGTGGTATCGAACTTCAGCTAGCTTGATACTCTCTTTCACTCCATTCATTATGATAAGCTTTTGCATAGCCATGCATGGTGAAATCAACATTCATGATTCTATCATGCTTTAGATTTAGGTTTATAGATTTGAAACTAGGCATATCCATAGTTTTATTTATCTCCTAACTATATAGCTTAGGTATATTCATGGTGGAATCAGCATTCTATCCATTGACTATATATAGCACATATCCATTGACTATTCTATCCATTTTACTTCATCTCTTGAGTCTTGTCTTGGTTATGTGTATACACATATATTACCGCATATACACGCTTATGTCTAAGCACTAATGCACACACATACACACATGTATTAATGTTTGTTCTTTGTTTGTTATTGTCTTCACGTCCTTTGTGTGTTATTATCTTCATATATGAATGTGGATACACCAGCATCACCGCGAAACATTTCATGTCAAAACGTAGAGTTTTGGTATAAAATGTTTCACCCCGTCAACAAAGACAAAACGAAACGCAGAACCGAAACGTCTAAGCACTAACGCACACACACACACATGTATTAATGTTTGTCCTTTGTTTGTTATTGTAGTCAAATTGGTTATGTAAGCATTATCACACAAATATTAATGCACACACGTACGCACTAATGTGAATGTCTCCATCTATGTATTGTTATAAAATGTCCATTTTCATCTCTCGATAGATTTACTGGTATACCTGGATTCAGTCCCATGAGCTTTTCAGAGCTAGAGCAAGCGCCTACATAAGCGCCTGTGCAAGTAGCAGAGCAAGTGCTAGAGCAACTTCCTGAGGGATTTGTACGAAAATTCTAATTGAAAAGGGACAAACGTCACGAACTTATAATGGCAATTGGGAATGTTTTGAGTGTCAAACCTGAAGCAGAGATAGATCGGCTCCTCTAGACAACTGACAACAATCTCCAAGAGATTTCTAGTATCATGGTTGCCGTGGCATGGAAGGCCTTGATAGAGTATGACCCCCCCTCCCTTAAGCTGCACATGCATTTACTTAAAGATGGGGAAATCAGGAAGGAATGCTTAAGGTGCATAGGAGAAATCTCTCGCTCCATTGGTCACTTTCCTGCTCAGAAAAGATCAAATCCGGCCTTTCAAGCAAAGCTACAGTATATAGAGGCCGTATGGAGAAAGAGAAGCATAGCAACGGGCAAGAGAAAGCAATGCGAAACTCCAACTCCAAGTCAGGGGTCACGGCCGCTACCACAAGTACCGCGATGCCAAGCACAGAGATCATTTCATGGAGCCGCAATGTCCGGAGCTTCTACCTTATTTATCTTGCGATGAAATCAAATAGAGTTTGATGTCCTTTCACCAAACGACTGGGGAAGGGAACCTTTGCATATGCCACCAAATGCAAGGTTCATGACAATAACTTCCCCGAACAGTGGTATGTTTGTAAGGTAATTAAGACTGATGAAGTGAACGTAGGAAGAGATCATGCAGCAGCCGTGGAGGCCACCGCAGTGTGGACATCATTCATCGCGGCATAGTTAATCCTCTTGGACTATGCTGCGATGAAAAAGAACCCATGATCATTTTCAAGCACTAGAACGGTGGTAACCTCCGCAATTGGATGTGGGTATGCAGCGCAGATGGCAAAAGAGCTCCCCCCAAGAATTTTGTGAGTTAAGCCAAGGATCCCAATGACAAGCCGCGCTTCCAAAAACATATCTTCCACATTATTAATGCCCTAATGCACACAATGAAATATATGCACAACATGGATTTACTCCATAACGATTTGCATGCCGGCAATGTATTCATTCACTTCTTGACGACAAATGATGAAGTTTATGCTGGTATGAGAGATTTGGGAAGGTCTACACGGTCCTTGACACGCAAGCATGCAGTTCCCTTGAATCGAGACACTGCCCTAGCAAAGGCAGAGGCCAGACAAAATTGGCCTTGGATGGCGCCTGAGAGCTTGTGTATGTGTCCACCTCCCTTCAGCAAAGCACAAGATATCTTCTCCTTGGGATATGCAATATCCAAATTGTGCCAAGCGGTTTCTTTCCCGCCACATCTGATCCAAAGAGAGGTTTCCTGAGACACATAGAGCTTGCGTGTGAGAGAGGCACCGATGAAGACCCAAATAAAATGCCGCCGGCCTATGAGTTGGTGATGTGTTTAGCCAAAGCCCCCCAGTACGATGTATCTCTACCTCGCCATGCTGGCCTACGCCCTTTTGAGTCTTGACTAAGTCAATTGTACTTTGTAAACAAATCTAGTAATTGTGATTTGGATATTGGTTGTGTAATGTCTCTTTAAAGTGATTCAATTTCCGGTGAATGTGTATTTGGATTTTGGTTGTGTAATGTCTCTTTATTTAAAGTGATTCAATTTTTGGTGAATGTGTAATATCTCTTTCATGTTTTTCATTTTCCGGTGAATGTCTAATGTCTCATTGATTGTCTATTGTCTCATCTCTAATTGTCTATTGTCTCGTTGATTGTCTATTGTCTCGTCTCTAATTGTCAGTACACGGGTTCTCATTCTAGCTCTCTATTTTGTTTTTTCAGAGTGTACCCTGTCACCTTGCCGGACTTCACTGCAATGAAGGCGAATCAAGAATGGGAGGATTTAGAGGACATCCCCAATGTTACAATTTCGTACCCAGTTCTTGCTCTGAAAGATTTAGACCCACAAAGAAGCACAATGCATCCTCAAGGACGAGGATGTAGGGATATCTAGCAGCGGACCAGAGGGTTTCGAATACGTGTAACCTCCAAGAGAGGGACTTGAGGGCTCTCCACACTCAGCTTGGAGCAATGCAAGAATCTAGTCCCTGACTCTTTTGTGCGCACACAGTTGTTTAGAGACCAGCGGACAGAACCCGTCAAAAGAATCCAAAACGAATGTACCCACCGAAGCTATCAGATCTTCACCATGTGGGACTTTTTGCCATTCTTTTGGAGAGATTTGTGGAGAAAACTAAAACGATGCCAAATAATCATCAAGTGCCCCTATACTTCATCTAGCAACCTTTTTGTGAGGAGTTCCTCAACAAGCAAGTCAATTGGGATGATAAGCCACCACAAGGGGGTGCGGCTCAAGGTTTTGCACCACAGCTGATAAAAAGAGAGCAAAGATGGAGGGGAGAGAAAAACAACGAACAAAGCCTCTTGTGCTCACACCTCATGAGCACATGAACATTCAATCTTTTGCCGTCGAAGGAGTTACGCTAGCAACTCAAGGTATGACAGCGCAACAACTACTGCAAGACTATGAAGCCTTGCGAAGAGAGAACGAAGAGCTAAGGAGAACCATAAGAGCGCAAGCTCTTGCGATATATGAAGAAAAGTATGGAGCATTGCCAGATGAATCTCCTCACTTTCAATTGGACGATCTTCTTAACAGGCCCATTTCACCATCGCCTATTAACTTAGGCGATGATTAAATTTGATCCCCGTCAATTAAACATTTGTAGACATTGATCCCCCTATATTAAACTTTTGGATCCCTCTAGACATGAACTTTACTACAAATTTTGTAACTGCCCCAAAATTTTGTGCGTAATGAAAAGAAGTACTTGGTGTTCTTTTAATTGATTCTGACTTGTGTATGGAAACAAAATTTTTGAAGTTCTTGGTGGTCTTTAAATTGATTCTGTCTTGTGTTTGAAAACAAAAGTTTTGAAGTATTGAGTCTTGTTATTTTAATTATCTCGAAGGCAAAATGGGAGCTATATCATCGATCTTCTCGATACATCAGAGGCATTATAGTCTATCTCCCATTCTTCTTCTTCATCTTCACTTCGCCTTTCCTCGACAATCACTTCATGTGTTTTCTTTGGAGCCATTCGTATATCTCGTTCTACCGCTTGGGTTGCAATAATGGATTGGGGCTTATGTAGTAACCTCATATTGCAAAAGTAGTACACAAGCGCCGAAGCTCTTGTTGCCTTTAATCTGTTGCATCTTTTGCTGTGAATAAAATCGTACGTCTAATGTTCGAACACAAGGGATTCTAGCTTTTGCAATTTAATAACCTACACCCCAGTGTGAACTATGTTCCAACATAGGGGATTGTAGCTCTTTTAAGTAACCTAAACCCTAGTGTGAACGATGTTCGAACACAAGGGATTTTAGCTCCTTTAATTAACCTAAACCCTAGTGTGAACCATGTTCCAACACAAGGGATTCTAACTACTTTAATTGACCTAATCCCTAGTGTGAACAATGTTCCAACACAAGGGATTCTAGCTACTTTAATTGATCTAAACCCTAGTGTGAACAATGTTCAAACACAAGGGATTCTAACTACTTAGACTCACTAACCCTAGTGTGAACTATGTTGAAACACAAGGGTCTCAACCTAGCAAAATGCCTAATTTAATAGTTCTAACTAAATTAGATTTTTTTTCTTACCACAAGTGGCAAGAGGCAGATTCCTTTTGTAGGAAACTCGGGGAATTGTACAATGACAATGCGGCCCATAAGCAAAGCTTATATAGCTAATAGTAATTGTTTTGATAGAATTGAATTCGAACGAAAGGCATACGATAGAATACCTTTCAATCGTATGGCATTCGATTGTATGACATTCGATCGAATACCATACGATCGATTTGTTGGGACCAAAACATTAAACGATCGTATTTTAAGTGTATTTGAATAAATACGCCCTTATTCATGTATAACGTATAACTCGTGTAACATATAATGCAACTTAGCTTGCATTATCTTATTCTTCTTCCCCTAGCTTTTGTGAGAGAGAACCACTGTGAAGATGAATCTCTACTAGCCTCCATTTGCCTTCACCCCATTGGCAAAAAGCATTTCGATGTGATAAGGGAGTGAGGACATGATAGACGTGGTAACGCACCTACACAACTTTTTGATCCGCATGATAAATGCTTGAGTAGCTTCTCCTTTAGCAAACTTCTCAACTGCAAGCTGATTCTCCAAGCTTTGAATCCTGGTCTGATTTCGGGTCTTATATCAATTCCTTAGTATGGTCTAGGCCTATGATGCCTTAGTTGTGTGTTGAGTTAGAGTAAGAATAGAATCACTTATATTGGTGATAATGGCACAAAGTGCGTTAGCATTGCACCTCTTTCATGCCCGAAGAAGTGTGACATCTGGTGAAAGTGTGTTCGTGCTATTGTTGGGGTGTCGAGGATTTCTACTAGTTCTATATCCATTTTGAGAACAATTTCTAGAAGCTCACAAGAGTCTAGAATGGCATTGATTTTGAATTTACAGAGAGTAGTTTGTCACATCATCAAGCTTGCCTTCTATGAAGGCTAGTGGACGAATGTGCGTAGGACTAGCAGAGTAGTGGTCAAAGTAGAAGCCATCACTCCTAGCATTCTAGACAAAGAAAGAGTAGAATTTATGCACTATTTTCTACTTGAAGCACCTAATCTCTGATACTATATAAGAATATAGCATAGCCGAAAGATAGATAGCAAAATAAAGTACAATAGACAATGCAATAGATAGAGAATAGAGAAAATATAAAATTTCAAGATAGGTACAATGTGATGGTGCTATTCACCCGTGCACTCTCAAGAACTAGAGATTAGATGGTGATCTAGATAAAATTTGGATACAGGATCTACTAAATGTAGAGGGTGTGGATACTCACAAACATTGGATACTTTAGCTTGTGATAAATATGTCTATATATAGTGCTGCAGGTGATGTGGTAGATCTGTATACAATGCGGGACGTAACACTGCATAGACACGATCACCACCCTCAACATGGCCAAGCGACCCCACCGCCCACTAATAATGAACCCATATCATTGGGTTGGGGGATTTTATCGTTGGCAAACCCCCACCACCCCCATGGGGACCACTGCCTCCCTCAGCCGGGCCCTAGCTAATGATCAAACCTCTGACCATCTCCTAACCACCATCAACGATCACAATAACAACCCCATCGGTGTCTAAGCTAGGGTTCTAACCAAAAACACATGGATCACCATTGCCTTCTCCTTACAATGTGGAGGCCTTTACGAATGTGCACCAAACATCGATGTGTGAGATACATGCTGAGAGGCAGGCATTGAGTGTATACTAACACCCTTAAACACCCCCATTAAGCTCAAAAAGACATGTGAGCTTGGAGACGTGAGCTTGTAGATGTGAGCTTGGAGACGTGAGCTTGTAGATGTGAGCCTACAGAGATGAGCCTAAAGGTATGTATACTTAATATTGTACCAACCAATTATTACTACCTTAAAGACTTGTAAGGACATACCTCCTCATGTCTCTTACGAATTTTCTTGTTATACAATCTGTGCCAATTAGCAAATTCTAAGGAAATTCTTGTCTTTTGTAATTATCTTGAGGCATTTCCCAATAATTGCACATCAACCCTGTTATAGTCATATTACATGAAAGTCCATGCATTAGGTAGACTTATTTTTTAAAAAATGTCTGGAAATGTTGCTGGCATGAAGATTGGAAAGTTGTAGAGCAAACATGGGAGTCGTGCCGTTTGGCCTCCTGAAACTCCAGCGGAGTCCATCTTCTCTTAATTGGTATGTATAATGGGTCAACCCGCTGTGTTGGTGGTGCGCACATATAGACTTGGATGTACTCTAGAATTGTTAAGTACTCTTTCCGCCAGTCTTGCTGTATTTCAAAATCCTCTAGTTTGGGTTGCACCTCATATGTGACAATGGTGGCATAGCCACCTCTTATGTGTATAGAGTGAGCCTTCCTCCACCTGTGGAAGTAGTAACTGATCACATGAAGGTGAAAATCCTGATTTTCACAGATCAGCTAATTGGGGATTGGCCAATTTTGTGTGCTTTGCCACATTTGCCCATAATGTGCCCTCTCGAGCCAAGGGAAGTAATTCTTCTAAATTAGAGTGAGGTGCTCGTAAGGGGTATGGCACATAATGCTGCTTTGTGGGTGTGACCTCGGAGTAGGCTTCTAGAATAATCTATGGAGTTGTCTCAAATGGAGTTACTTGCATGAGCACCTTGAACATCAACTTGGGCTTTAAGAGAGGATTGCCAACACGAATGAAGCCCTCGTATTCTGCATCACCAGACAATGATTCCAAAATTGTGTCGTCAGTGAAGGCTTCAATATTGTGCTAGGGAATAGGATAGCATACCTCTTGAGGGTGTCGTTGGGGAGATGGGTGAGGTGCCAGTATCTCCTCGAGGGCGAGAGGGTTATTGGAAAAATCTATCTCTGGAAGGAGTGAAAGTAGAGAATATGCAGTCGGCCCTGAGATGTGTTAGTAGGTGGTGTAATAGGATATGGGGTTAAGGAGTTTACTAGTGACATTAGAATAGACGGGGTAAGTGGACTTTGAAGATGAAGACGAGGTTTCTTCCTGACCATGACCTGTGCTAGGGGGTGGGTGGCTAGGCTTGTTAGATTTTATAAAGTCTTGCAAGTCAGGGATTTCCTCGGGATTTATAGTAGGATATTCAATATGGGTGACATCAAAATTGTACTGTACATTGGTTAACATGGATTCTAAGTGGTTGTAGATATTAAAGTATAGCTTTAGAATTCCAAAAGGATGATACAAAGTAGACTCATATAAGTTAAGATGTTGGTGAGTATTATAAACTTTGAGCCACCCATGACTCATTATCCATTAATAGCTATGTGCTACCACCTCATAATTGGCCGGTGTCTTGGGAATGTCATCTGGAACAAACAAGTCTAATTTTTTGACATTGTTGTCTAGAATTTCAAAATTTTGGAGTACCTATGTGTGGCTTTAGTGGTCCTTTAAGGTTTGTGTTAAATTTGCAGCAATGTGATGAGCTATGGTGGATTAAATGCTAGAATCAACATCATTAGAAAAGAGATTAGATGATAATTAAGATGTGATTAGTGAGCAATTAATTGATAGCTTAATGTAGGCATGGATAATCAAAAACCAACAAATTCTCATTAGGCCAATGTCTCAATTTATAGAGTTTACATCCAAGCATCTAATCCCAATTTATAGAGTTTACATCCAAGCATCTAATCCCAATTTATAGAGTTTACATCCAAGCATCTAATCCCACTGATTTCTCCTTGATTCACTCCACCTCTTTTGCTTGATTCTCTCCACCTCTTCCCAGAATATCTCCACACCTCCTAAATCTCCTCATTCTACCCTTTATTCTCTCCCAATAGATACTTCTCACCTTTCACAGCTTCTCTCACATTTACAGATTCTCTTTTATAGCCTCTTGCTAAGGGCTTGTTCCCGCACACACCCTATTCACTTGTATATTTCAACACCTCTCCTCAAGTGAATAATCCTAGCACACTTGGACCCTATACCAAGTTTCCCTCTTACTTCATAGTCCGCGACCAGTGCCTCAAGTCCCTAAACTCATAGTCCTTGACACACACTCTCTCTCTCTATGTGTCCAAGGCTACTACAAGTGCCCGTGACCTTGACTAAAGTGCTCACACATACATTTACCACATGGCCTACATCATCGGTGGCTCAGAGGTGGTTTTACTCTATTGGGACAGGTTACATTGGGTTGTGGGGTTTCTCTCTCTCTCTCTCTCTCTCTCTCTCTCTCTCTCTCTCTCTCTCTCACACACACACACACACACACACACACACACACACACACACACAGAAAAGATGATCTGACTCCACTTCCTTAGGAGCCTCCATGAAGTTTGCTGATGTCTTCCTTCTCCACCACTGGGTTTGCAGTAGCAGTCTCTTGCCATGTGTCCTGGCTTTCCACAGTTGTGGGGCAAGTGAAGGTCCTTCCTCCTACTCTGCCTCTTCCTCATCCTCATCCTCGAGAGAATCCTCCTCGGGTGAAGAATGCTTTTTCTTCTCCTAGTGTTGAGTCCAGCCATTTCTTCTCTTTGATTCTAGTCTCTTGCTCTAGTAGAGCTCCTTCTATCTCGTGCAGCTTCAATTCAGGTACATTCTTTAATGTTGCTACAATGTTTTCATATTCACCTTTGTCCACACTCTTCAGAAGCATTGCTAGTGCCTCATCATCTTCTACCTTTTTGCCAATGGTGGCTGACAATTGTTGATTAATGCTTTTATATTTGTTCAAGTGTGTGATTAAAGGTTCACTTTCCTTCATATCCAGTTTGTAGAACTGCATTAACAGATTTATCTTTGAATTTTTTGCTTGAGTGCCAAATAATTTATTGAGGTCATCCCATGCATTTTTTGCCCATTGTATCCCTGTGATGTGATGAATGATTTCATCATTTAAACTGAGTGCGATAAGTCCTAATGCTTTCTCATTCCTGCTCTTCCACTCATTTTCCCCTCTCACCTCTGGGCATTCA
The DNA here is from genome assembly GCF_041138505.1 of Cibotium barometz. Lineage (NCBI taxonomy): Eukaryota > Viridiplantae > Streptophyta > Polypodiopsida > Cyatheales > Cibotiaceae > Cibotium > Cibotium barometz. The sequence goes on from NC_141050.1 coordinate 40,654,707, forward strand.
TCTCTTCCCTCCTCAACTAACGCCCATAGATTTTTCCTCATGAGCAGATACATGGTTTTTGTCTGCCATGTGTAAAACTGCTCCCCATTAAATTTGGCTATCTCTTGTGCCGTGCTCATGATGATGTGAAGGGAGTCTTACCTCTTGATCCAATTTCAAGATTCAAGAGCAGTGTCTACCCTTTTACAACTCAATCTAGTGTTTAGGTGATGATTACAATAGATTTATCAGCATAAATTCACCAAAAATTACATTAAACCAAGGGTAACAAATCTGTACGGAATGGTTGGAGTATCAAACCATCTCCGAATTGCAATCTGAAGTTATAGGGATCTGTATTAGATACCCAATGGTTAATTTGAACCCTCAATTGTACCAAAAAATAGTGATTAGTTTTGATTAATCATTGATTAGCAAATTAATCCTCTGTTTTGTGTGCAAAAAGCATAGTATGCGGGGAGTCTAGATCTGGGGCCTTAGAGTTCAAATGAGCTCAAATCCTTTCAAGGCCATCAATAGCAATTAGTCTAGTAGTAGAGGATTAAGCCAAAAGAAACACAAGGTTTGACCAAACATTGAATGCTTAATCTCTGTTTTTTACCAAAGTCACATGCAGATTTGATGAAGAGCTTGCATCTCACTATAGACTTGATCAAATCAAAAACTGTCTTCACTTGCTTGTAGAGCACCCTTGAAAACCCCTAGGACCAAGAGGAATTAGAGCCATTGCATCTGGTGTAGACAGGATCTCATATTTTCTTCAGAAAATAGGCGCTGGAAAAAAGCAAATTTTTGCAGCTTCAATAGGTGGTTTGGTGCACCGATTTGATGGGTTGAATGGTGGGCAAGGTGGCTATGTTTGCCTAGAAGCATTTACCCTAATGTTGATCTTGGAGGGAGATCAAGCCCCTCCACTAGGTGGGGGTGCAGAGAGCTTGTTGAAAAAGAGGTAAAAATCTTAATTATCTACTAATCCTAATTAGCTAAGTGATTAGAAAGATAATGGGCTCATAAATTTGATGGATTCTAGGCTAGGCTCTGATACCATGTTAAATTTGCAGCAATATGATGAGCTATGGTGGATCAAATGCTAGAATCAACATCATTAGAAAAGAGATTAGATGATAAGTAAGACATGATTAGTGAGCAATTAACTGATAGCTTAATGTAGGCATGGATAATCAAAAACCAGCAAATTCTCATTAGGCCAATGCCTCAATTTATAGAGTTTATATCTAATCCCACTGATTTCTCCTTGATTCACTCCACCTCTTTTGCTTGATTCTCTCCACCTCTTCCCAGAATATCTCCACACCTCCTAAATCTCCTCATGCTACCCTTTATTCTCTCCCAACCTTTATTCTCTCCCAATAGATACTTCTCACCTTTTCACAGCTTCTCTCACATTTACACAGATTCTCTTTTACAGCCTCTTGCTAAGGGCTTGTTCCCGTACACACCCTATTTACTTGTATATTTCAACAGTTTGTACTTGTGTGTTTGACTCGTTAATCTGCTTTCAAAAGGTAGTGTTACGATCATGGAGCATGTGTGTTGTGAGGAGGTGGCAACGCCAGACTTTTTGCTCCTGCTCCCATAGTGCACTTGTGCTTGCGCCTTCTTTGAGTCTAGCCTATGGTTGGTTCAATAGCTCATCCAAACCTTCCATTGTTTCTTGCATGAATTGTTGATAGTCGACTTTTTGTAGGGAGGCCAGCTAGGGTATTCTTTCCTCATCTTCCAAACGCCATCTTTCGCTTGAGCTTAATGGTTATGCACTTCTTAGTCTTCTTCTTGTATCATTATGGGCTACTGGTTCATGCACTTGAGCCGTTGCTTCCTCAATGCCTTAAGGAGGGCAACGAGCTCATCTTCTTTTAGTCAAAGTCAAGTCCTTAGCAATGTATATGGGTCTGGCTTCCTCCCCTGGTCCCACAATATCAACTTCCTTGACTTCCACCGAGCTATCGTATATGATGTGGATAGCCCATCCTCCTTAACCCTTGTTGCCATCAGTTGGACCACTTTCCATTCGTGAACTGTGTAGGTTTTGAAGTGGTTGGGTGTACTGAGAGCAAGTCTGGTTTGTCCTCATTTTCACTTTTTGTTTTAGTCATGATCTTTCTAGCCTCACGTTTTGCTTCTGCCAAAGCTTTATTGCGTTTTCGACGCCTAGCTTTTGTAAGCTTAGGTGTTTCTGGTTCTTGAAGGGTGACTCTCTCCTCTTGTATCTTCCTTCCAGTGATATCTTACTCAACTCCTCGCCCCAATCCTTAGAAAAGGCATCGTGTACCTTAGTGGCCTCAAGGTATCTCAGCCACTGGGCATTCATGGGTTTTCTTCGTAATAGGGCATTTCATCAGGTAATATATTGTTTCTATGTTTGCCATCTTCTGAGGCATTGAGCATTGGTAAGGCCTTGTCTTATGGTCCCTTCTATGCTAGAGGTCTCCTCTTCTGATGCTTCATCAATGGTTTGCCAATTAACCATACAGACAGAGAGGTCGTAGGGACAGTTCTAGATTCCACACACTGGGTCCCCTTGGGTTACATCACATCTATGGTAGCTAGCACATGCATCCAGTTTTCACTGAAGTCCGGAGGAGGAAGCGATGCATACATTTTCGTTTCCTCTTCTTCCTTTGAATTGTCCACTGTGGGCTGGCATATTTGTACAGATGTGGTCCATTCCGGTGTGACCAAATCATTACTGAACGATTGCCCTTCCATGGGATGTGCTTTCCATGTTCTCAGATCTATCTTTAAAATTTACGAATCCCTACGCACATACAAGACGTGATCTAATGCCCAATTATGCACCAATTTGGATTCCCTCATGAAGGATCTCCCCAATATTATGTCATATGAGTTCGGTTGGCCGCAGGAAGTCCATTACCACAAATGTACGATGGTAGGCGAAATGTAAAGAGTTTGAGTTTCACATTCTCCAGAAGTCCAATGGGCCTTGAAGATGTTCCGTCAGCCATTTTAACGATTAGATCTGCCTTTTTTAGATCGGCTTTTCCCCTGTTCTCCCAGCAATGTTTTGTGATGATGCTAACCCCCACCCCACCATCCAGGATAGCCAGTGCTGCCTGGTACCTGCTATGATGAATTGAGATTGTAGCATTTGTGTCATTGCTTTCGTAATAACGTCCCAGTTGATTAACTAGCATCTTAATGACGGGTTTTCCTTGTGTGTCTTAGGGTTCTTTCTACCGAGGTGGCATAACCTCCTCTATAGTATCAGCTGGCTTTAGTCTGCCTTCTACCATTCCTTTATGTCTGTCCATATGGTTAGTGAATTACGTAACAGTTGCCCTAATGGCATTTGTACATGCGTGGACAGTACACTTGTGGACTTCCTATGTCTCTGGGTTCTTTGGAGATTAAGGGTTCCCCCCAGGTGTATGTCTCGCATTCATCCATAGGGAAGTAATGGATGGACTCACCCAGCGCATTTTCTTCAAACATTCTGGACATTGTGTTTGCTTGAGATCCCTCTTCTGTTTCTTCGAGAATTGGAGTAGGTACGTCCAATTCCCTTTCCCTTGTTGGCTCGTTTCGTGGATACATTGTATCCCTGACCCAGTTAGCCCTTAGCTTGTCTTCATCATGAAGCTGTTGGCATTATTCTACTAAGGCCCTGGCATCTTTGAGCTTTCTTATTTCCTCATCGACATTGGGGTACTCACTGACTCCTTTAGGAGTTGATGGTTGCTCCATTTGCTCCTCTAGGTCCATCCCTTTGTGGTTGATCCTTTGATCCCCCTCTGCTCTCGATTATTGGGTGGATCCGGTGTTGATCGTATCTTCTTTAGATCCATCTTGGATTGTGACCCTTGTGTTACCCTTACCCACTTTTTTCACTCTTCTCCTCTACGACGAGTTCTAGAAATAGTCACATCTGCTCGGTTCTTTCCCTTGTCTCCTAATTGAGCTTGGGCTCATGTTAAGACATTGAGTGGTGTGATATTTCCAGGCTGCACATTAATGATTGGATGGTGGCATGATTAGCAGTGAAAGTCAAACCACTTGTGCGGTATGGACAAAATCCTTGATCAAATGATCAATACCACATTTAGTACAAGTGAGTACTGGCATGTCATTGGGTGTAGCGGTCACTTGTTGGGGTTGGTGCGTATGAACCATATTCTTGTTGGGGTTGGTGCGTATGAACCATATTCTTGTTTGGGCACTCAGCGATTCGATGTGGCCCTCTCTAGCCAAAAAATTATAGCGGTCCTCTCCTCATGTTCAAGTTCATGTCCTTACCCTTCCACTGTACCGTGGTTTGAAACACAAGTACTGGCGTGTTATTCTGTAGGACATAGAATTCGGGCGGCGTGACCTCCGCAGTTTCCTCATAGTACTCTTTGCTAAGTTCTACTTCACGTACCACATCAACATCTTCTAATGGCTCTTCAATCAATACTTGGTTGATTTTAACCTGCGGTGGTAGAATTGGTGGTGGCAGAGGCAAAGCGTCTTGTACTCGGAACATCCCCCTAAGTAAATAGGAAGAGTTACGTTGTCCTGCAGTGGTGATCTGTCTAGGTGGCGTGGTAAAGCCAATGGAACTCTAGGTGCTAGTAGCTATGCAACATTTTGGAATCTTGGATATCTGCACATTGAAGTGTCATGATTCCCTAATTTTACACAGTGTGCACAATAGAGTAATGGCCTTGCTCTTAATTGCGGACATTCGGTGGTAGTGTGATTCAATCTCTGCACAATAGAGTAATGGCCTTGCTCTTAATTGCGGACATTCGGTGGTAGTGTGATTCAATCTCTGCACATAGAGCACCACACCAATTCCATGCGGGGGTAAAGATGGTTATGCCCATGCCTAGATGTTTCTCTTCCCTCCTTTACCTTAAATTTCTCTAGTATTGCGTTACTGAGCTCGTCCACAGTGTCATGTTTTTGACTTTCTTGCTCTGAGTTCCAATTTCGTGGGTGACTCCAGACATGAGAAGTCATAGTTGCTGAAGATATTTTGACATCTTCCGGTTGCGGCAATTCCATCATATTATCTTCATATTCAATTGCCAGTTTGCAACATGCATCAAGAGTGGCTGTTCGTGGGCTAGTACCAGATAATCATGCATCTTGTGGTCTCTAGCCCCTCTCTAGAAGCAAGGCAATAATTGATTATTAATTAACCTCTCCCGTAGTTTGCACCTTGAATTTAAGTGCTTAAGTTGAGACACATAATCTCTCATCGATGCCATTTCCTTTTGTTTGATATTGTGCAGGTATGCCACACGACTCCATCTATTACCACTTCTGGAAAAGCTAGGTACAAACACATTCTTGAGTCGTGTGTGAAGTTAATCTTATCCTCGAGTTTGAGGGTTCAGAACCACTGATGTGCTTTTCCTTCTAGGGTCAGTGAGAAAGCATGAATCATTGTCACATCCTGATAGGCCCGCAAGTTTTGCATGTGGATTCAAAAATCTCTACATGTTGGATAGGATCTCCATCCCCAGAGAATTTTTGGACGAGTTTGGAAATGATATGTGGCTTCATCTGGGAGGGTCAGGATTCTAGAGCAGTGCTAGTTCCCTGACCATTCCTTGGCCCATCTATGCCACCATATTTAATAGATCCGTCCTTGTGGCTGCATTAAGGTCAATGGTTGGATCCATCCTTGGTCTTTGAGGAATTGTTCCCCCCCTTCCTAGACCTCGTCCTCTTCCTGTGTTGGCTCTTCTAGGTATCTTCGGTCCAAGGGATGATTGTGCCATTATACCTTAGAGTGGCTCATCATTAGTTGCCTCTGTATGCCTTTGCAAAATTAAAGTTTCATGTCCTGTGGTGGGAATGTAGGATGATTGATCATATGCTCAATATCTTTTTTGGTGTACAGACGGTCCTCCTCTTCACCCGCCACTCTTGCTAGATTATCCTCTTCTTCTAGGGTTACAAATCCTTCCTCAACTCTGGGCTCCTCATTTATGGGTTCTAAGTTTGGAATTCTCCCTCACTTCTTCCCATGACTAATTGCGGCTCATTACCCCGTGATTGGAGTAGGTTTAAACTTCCCATCTCCTTTTGTCCAGCTCTCGCCCTTCGAGTATATCGAGCTCTTGTTTCTTTAAGCTTAACTCTCGTAAGCTGTCGTTCCACCTCGCTCCTTTGAGATCTAGCTCTACTTCCTTTGAGGTGGGGAAGAATTCTTGACCCGTCCTGGCCATACTTTCCATATCCTATCTCATTCGGTGGGTGGTGGTGTTCAACAGCCTTGAGTTTGGCATTTGGATGGGCACTTCTTGTCTTGGACCAAGTCCAGCGCGTTGGTTGACGGACCCATGCCCACAGATTGTGCTTCTTTGTCACGACTGGTTTGGAGACCAAAAAAATCCTCGGGTGATATCAATGATACCACTAGATCTGGTTAGGGAGGGTGGTTTCTCCTCTTCCCCAAATCCAGAGTACCTTAGCCCTTCTTCCATGGAATCTTCGTTATTACTAGTTTCAATGGTGGTCAGGTTCCTTTAAGATAATTAGAGTGAGACTTGAAACCCACACTTTTTTGATAGGAAGATCTTGGGTGATTTGATGCACTATCGTCAGGTGTAAGATCGTCTCTGATGAGCTTTCCACATCTTAAGTGCGTGTATGTATAATTTGATAAGCTACTTTGATGACCCAATTTAGTTTTGATCAGATTTTATCGATATGTTTTTGAGGCCGTGAAATTGCAGAGAACAGTTTACGGCGTGAAGTGTTAGAAAATAGTTCATGCCATGAACATTTTTTTGCACTTTCATGTATTCAATTTTTTTTTCTCTTGGGGTCAGAATCCCTCGTCCTTGTTGTAGGCATCACTCCTTTTCTGACCTTTGTAGCCTTAACTTGACTATACCAAACTCGTGCATTGGATTGGACTAAACCGTGAGTTTGAAGAAAAAAGTTCACGTCGTGAACAAAAAAGGATTCACGCCGTGAAGGTCTTCTAAAATGGCTCATGTCGTGAACGAATTGGTTCACGCCGTGAAGAGTTCTGAAAAAGTTCACGGCGTGAACAAATTTATGCACTTTCACGATTCTTAATCTTGTCAGGCCTCGTGGCGTCAGAGGTATTAGGATAAGGTGACCTATTTTTGGCAAGGCAATCTCGTGATTTGCGGCGTCAATCGCAGTATGAAGTTGTAAAAAATGGTTCACGGCATGAACGTTTTTCTATAGTTTCACATTGAAACTTCCCGCGTCGACTATTATGATTTTGGGTGCAAAATACTTATCCAGCAGTTCCCAAAATGATTGTGCCACATCAAAGGAGTGGAATACAAGTTCAAGGCACACTCAATGGCTCCTTATTTTTTGATTTTTGTGAATTTTAAAAAAGAAGAAAAACAGAACACCAACTTGCTCATTGATGTTGATGCTTCCAGTGACGCAAATATCAAAATTAACTAGAAAAAACAGTGAAGCTCTATTCTAAGACCACTCCACCACACATATACACAACAAACATAACCAATTTCACACGATTTTTTACTTCCACACAAATCTTATCCATTCATTTTCTACACAATGCACTACCAGAATGTAAGGGAAATCATGAATCTTATGCAATGGGAGCTGAAACTCCAAGAGGAAGGAAGAAACAAAGGTGTTTCCCCGGCAGTGGTGTCAAAAATGTTATAGGCTGCCATACCTCTAAGAGGGAACTCAATGCATTCACCTAAAGGATGAGCAATAGATCACAATCGTTGTAGGGCACTTACCAATGCTTCAAACTTGAGTCCCTTGAGGCCTCCAAGCTCACTTGTTAAGCTCCAAACCTCCAAGCTCCACCTCCACACTATCACCGTAGAGTCGCTCGCACCGTCGCATAAGGCAATCACACTCTCTCACTCCCCCACACACAAGCATGAATCATACAAGCATAGAAGAGGCACAATGCTAGAATGATCTCTCTCTCAATCTCTCTCAAGACACAAAGAAGAGCTCTTTATAGCACAAAAGGGGATTGTGTCTTTTCATTATGAGAAAATACCTTATATACATTTAGCCCTTTCTCACACTTGGGCGCTCAAAACTTACTTAACTAGGCCTTGGGTGGCCAATATCTCATAATGTACAACTTTTATAGTACCGTTTCATGACACTTATTAATGTCCTCAATTGGAGGAGCATGCTTGTTAATCCAAAATGGGATTAACAAAAGCCAAGTCAGTGGAGGACAAATGTCATTGGAAATCTTAAAATAGGGGGTTTTGTGCAACCACTCTCTGATGTTTCACCGCCATGTGAATATGTAGAAGACATGCTTAGGATAGCATTCAAAATTGAAAGGGGGGTTGTGCCATGTGATATGCAGAAGATATACTTAGGATGGTGTTTAAAATGGAAAGGGGGGAATAGAAAGGGGATTTGCCATAAACACAACACCTAGAGGCTCAGAGTTGGGCAAAACTCTACATCTTAAGGATGATGACAGACTTTGATGGAATTGGAGATTCCATTCAGTATCTAGAGTTCAATCCCATTTAGTATTCTAGAAAAGTTCGATTAAATTTGCGAGGACATGGGAACGATTGTTGATCCCATTAAGATCGTTCATTCAAACTTTGCAAAGTTTGAACATGAAAAGGCAAGCTATGAGGTCTTGAGACACACATTCATTGTGGGATTTTCTTGCCTAATGGAACTAGATGGAGCCCCATCTCACAAATCTATAACCTCAAAGGAGGGTCAAACAATGCACGACTATATTACTAGAACTAAGTATCTCCACATGAGATGTAGCCCATGTGAAAGACTAGATGACTTATCGCTCATTGATCAATTTATAATTGGTCTTAAAAGCAAGAGGCTTCATGGCCATCTCTACAGGTCTAGATACTATATCTTTTGTTGCCCACACCAGGCAATAGAACTAGGACAATTTGCAAGATAGGGAGGTAGAAGTTGTCCACCCAAACTAAGGAGATAGGGGACACGTGTTCCAAACCCTCAAACACTAAGGGTGCCCAACCAGAACCAGTTGGTGTCCTAGTCTACCGTTTAGGCCAACAATAGTAGGACCCACCCCCCCAAGGGCAATCTGAGTTAGTTCCTCTAGTGGGACACCCACATTTATTTCCAACAGAGAGATATGGCAGTAGTGTGCAATTTGCTATCGAAATCATACAAGCACAGAGTCAAGCATAGAGTACCCATTGCTAGGGCCTAGATAACAATAATATTATGCCCATTGCCCAGTGCCATGGGAACCATAATACAACCCATTGTTAGTACCACAAAACCCAACACCATAACCTATGCTCCCAACACCAAAGTAACCACTAGCCATACTACCATACCAAAGTAACCACTAGCCATACTACCCATACCAAATGCTTCTCAACCGATGCATTATCCAATGCCCATTTATGAGAACCCTATACAAGAGGTATGTAGAAAAATTACCACTAATACCCACCTTTGATATTACCACCCTAACCGGTTCTTCCTAGAACCACACCGGTATAATAGTATTCAATGACTTTGCCAGCCGATTCTGAGAGTCCATAACATGAAAGCTATGAGTCATACAAGCATGATTCATATGGATATTCAGAATAATCCCCGTCCCCCCTTGACTGTGCCTCCTTATATAAATCTATGGTGTAACAAAGAGTAAGAGACTTCACTAACATATCTTGCATGCCACTTCAATGTTTTCATTGCAAGGGCACACATCGTTTTGTAGAGCATCCCAATAGAGTCATTCCACCAAGTGTCCCAACTCCATCCTCGAATCTAGTATACAAAACCCCAACATTATTCCATATAGGCACATGTTACAAGTGTGGATTCGAACATGCTTTCAAGAATTGTCCCAACAAACTAATAATCATCCCAATGGGAGGAGCATAAGCCACTTTGGTGAACCTTAACTTGTTAAGGTTCACTCCAATGGGAGGAGTATCAACCACTTCGGTGAACCTTAACTTGTTAAGTGTACAAGGAGGGCTTATTCCTATAGTCCCCCTTAATGCCATCACAAGGATTTAGACTAAGACGCGGGTAGTAAGGAAACATCCAAGGTAGCTAAGCAGCTAAGAAACAAAAAGCTCAGGCCTCAACCTCAAAGCTTGTAGCTAAAGAGCTTTAGGAAAAAGCCTAAAAGGCTCGAAAGGCTATAGTATCCCTTGAAAAGTCTAAATGACTAGAACTAGAGGTCCAAAAGAAGAAAACATCAAAGAGCATGCAAAAACACAACAACACACAAACAGTTGTCAAAGATAATGATGGGTGACCTTTGATAGTGGTTCAGACGATAGCTTCAAAAATTTGCCTCCCTCATGGGAGACAATGTGCAAACTCAAACAAGCTTCTTCCCAACAAAGAGAAGAATCCCATCGACTATGCAAACTTTCCAAAGAAACCAGCCGTGTGACATTAGCTCCATTTGTCTTTGTACAACATTAACATTAGTACCTTTAGAGTACAAATCAACAATAAAATCAAATTGGGCCTATGAAATCAACAAAAATGAAACCCTGGACTTAGTAAAAATTTGGGGGTTTTCAATTTTAAAGAAAAATTCATAAAATTGAAATTTGAGCTTTTGTGAAAATCAACTCTTTGCATATCGACATTGAAGCCCCTCCAAATAACATAAATTTGGGGATTTTTCCCAAACTAGCGGTTGGGAAAATCATATCTATGTTCGACACATTAAAGTTCCCATAAAGCCATGGATGAGGCAGTAGCATGGAAGAGACGTTGGAAAAGGCAACATCAACGGCATCAAGGGTGGAATTAATCTCCTAAAATCATTTTCATGTTTTTGTGTGTGTTGAGCATCATGGCTCCTCTGCCCGGGATATCCCCCAAATTTGATTATAATAAATGTTCACCATGTGTGTATATTGTCTCACCTTACTGTTATAAAAGGCTTTGAAGTATCTAGTTTTCCCAAATAGGAGCTAGGGGGTGACTAAGTGCTAACCTTGCTGCCTTGGTCTTACCCTGATAGGAGAGACTACCATTGCACGAGAGGTGCGATGGTGAGTCTAGCTCTAAGGAAGGGTGGATGGGGTAGGTGGTAGAAACTTTTTTACGTGAGGGTCTCACCACCTCGCTCCGAAGGGGGGGTTTGTTGGGTATTTCGGTACTTCACATGTTTGTCCATCGTGTGCTTGTATAACATGTTTATGTATCTACATGTGTCCATGTGTGCCCATCGTGTGCTTGTATAACATGTTTATGTATCTACAATCTCTAAAAGGGCTAAATGTGTGTATGTCCACCTTGTTCATTTATGAGTGTGTGTGTGTGTGTGAACACCTGCTTAGGTGTGAAGGCCCTCTTATCTGGATAAGATAAGTATGTGCTATGTGTCATGCTCATCGGTACTTGTGATTTCTATTAGTCAAAAGATAAGTTTAAACGTTCTTCACCTACAAAAAAGGCATACATGTACTTTTATTTTACATTAATGAAGTATTATGTGAGTTTGTTCCTAACACTTGTGCATCACTATCTCTCTCTAGCATATTGTCTCTCTCTCTCTCTCTCTCTCTCTCTCTCTCTCTCTCTCTCTCTCGCCATGGGTGGTAATGGCTAAGGCCCTCATAGAGAAGGTTGCACTTGTGCATGGTAATACCAAGATTGATGTTACATGGTGGGATGTAGTGAATGCTTCCCAACAGGTTTGAGTGGTGGCTTCATCTCTCCTTTCTCATTTGATGATCTCATTGAAGGAGGTGTTGGCACACACTAAATGGAAGCCTTCAGCTCAGCGGTTGCAGTTGAATTCTATGGCAGGTGAGGTGTTGGCTACTTCACGACTTCTGGAGTGTCTCAACAAACTTGTTGAGTGGCTAAAATTCAATAGAATGGCTCGATTGGGACTAGTGAGAATTATGGATGCTTTGTTGCTACGTAGAGGCCGCTTATTGTCTTTTCGAAAAATCTGTCAATATTTTTGGGTTCCATGTGGATATGTATAGTTATGGGAGAAGGTGAGGGCAACACTTACACTGTTTGGTGATATTCCTCAGTTGGAGGATCAAAAACCTTGGTTACATTGGGCATTTAGAAAGCCTCACGACATTGTCTAGGGTATAACAAATCAAGTGTACCATATGATGGTAGAAGATAAGCGCTGGATCATTGAGAAGGTTAATAGGGTATGGAACATCAGCAAGAGTAGGGCCTAGTGGAAGGACGTAATCTTACATGGTTGGTGGTCTAAGATTCCATATCAAGGGAAGGTGTTCCTATGGCGCATGCTAATTGGAGGCCTACCATTGGGGGACCAGTTGTTGCGAAAGCAATGGATTGCTTCTGCTAATTGCGTGTTTTGTACTACATGCTTGGAAACATGTCCACATCTTTTCATTTCATATGCGGTGGCAAAGAAGGCATGGGATTTCCTTTCTCGCGTATGGACTCCGTTGACAGATAGGCCCGTAAAGTTTAAAGAGTGGGAGTTTAACAAGATTCCGAATGGGCTGGATAACCCAGAACATTTAGTTTTCTTTCATTTTCTCGGTGGATAAGTTTGTGGCATATCTAGTTAACTAGGAATGCTTTCATATTTGATGCAAAAGTTGGTATTACAGCTCATATGTCATATAAAAGGGCTACTATTGTGGCAAGTCTCTTCCTTGCAGTTAGCTCATTTGGTGGAGAATGACACGTCTATATATTGGATGAGGGTACTTCGAGCTACACCTATGGTTCGGAGTAATTTGTGAGGGAAAGCTAGTACATCTCTCTCTCTCTCTCTCTCTCTCTCTCTCTCTCTCTCTAAAAATCATTTTTCAATTTTCTAGAGTTATTTTGTGTGGTAATGTGAAAAATAACTTTTTTGAGTTTTTTTTGATGTGGTGATGTGGCACCCTGTCACCTGTGGGATTTTCATTGCCACATGGCACATGTGATCCTTTTTTAAAAGGTCTTTTTTTTGGTGATGTGGCACCTGATGCCACATGGCACCCATGTGCTTGCAACGCTGCCATCATGTGGCACACAAAACTTTAATTATTATTATTATAAGTTTTTATATGTGTTGTGTGTGTGGAAATTTTCTCCAAGGGAGGGGGTGTTTCAAAAACTTTAGGGGGAGGAAATTTAAATGGCCTATTGGGGGTAATTTTTCAGGAGGGGGGGATGGCTTTTAGAGGGGCTTTTATGTGTGTGTGTGTGTGTGTGTGTGTGTGTGTGTGCGCGCGCGTGCGTACATGTATGTGTATGTTACCATGTAAAAAGAGTGTGCACATCTGGACGTGGATGTGTGTGTGTGTGTGTGTGTGTGTGCACATCTGGACGTGGATGTGTGTGTGTGTGTGTGTGCATGTATGTGGGTATGTTACCATGTGAAAAGAGTGTTCACATCTGGACGTTGATGTGTGTATGTGTTATGTGCATGTAGGTGCATGTGCATGTTTTTAATTTTTTATCATTATTAGTTTTTTTTTTTGGTTTCAAGTTTTTAATCATTCTTAGGTATATGTGTATATATAATTAATACAAAGTGCTATGTCACATATGCACAATGAGATTTTAAGGTTTCAGCTTACCATGTGACCTCACTAAGTGGAGATTTGGGGAGTGGTGGTCTTTGTCCACCACCCATAAGGTGCTATGTTACATGTGTAATGGGGTTTTTAGGTTTTAGCTTACCGTGTGGCCTCACTACGCAAAGGGGAGAGTTTCTTTCCCATCCAACGACACAAGCCTTGACATCATTACCATCGGCTTTGTTGGTGCCCTTGATTGAGTGGCTCTTCTTTTTGATGGGAACATGGATGGGTAAGACTACACTGCATATGGGAAATATATTGCCTCTTACTGCTTCGCGTCTAACCACCACAACTCCTTCGACTTCTCTGAAGGTGGTGTGGGCACATGAGTCAAGATGAAACTCACTGCTCTCCATTTGTACTTATCCTTTGGGGTTGGTCTTAGAGGCATAACTTTTAATCTCCACCACTCCATCTTTGGTCTGGCATTTGATAGTGTAGTTGTGGAGGCTTGTGGTATGGGTTTTCTTGACTTCAAAACCCAAATGTAGGCATTCCCTTCATAGAAGAGCTTTGTGCTTCCAACAGCTCCAACAAAAGGTCATTGTTGCTAAGCTTGATTTAGCATTTGAGGCTATCACTTAACTTGCTTTATCTTTGGAGATTGGGGTGTGTTCCATGAGGTTCTTGGGACCCAAACGGAAGGGTTTTTGTCATAGAAGCCTTGAGCTTCTAACCTTGACAGGGATTTGGGGCTTGAGGTGTGGGTAAGAATCTGTTACTTTGGGATCCCATTTGGAAGATCTCCCCTTATGAGTAGACTTATGGATAAATGATGGCTCTACCAGGTCTTTACTTGGGCATCATACTTTCCTTGGCTAGCTAGGGTACCCACTCCTTCTTGGTGACCTCCCTAAAGGGTTGTTAAGGTGGAGATTTGGGGAGTGGTGGTCTTTGTCTTCAACTTGGCGAGGTTTTGGATCTTCATAATGGGTTGAGGGGGTGGTTGACACAGGCGAGGTGAGAAAAGTGCTGAGTATTAGGGGTTACCTAAGGTGATAGCTTGTAAGTGGGTACGAGGCTTGGGTTGTTGATAAGTTTGGGATGCCCTCTTCCACCAACGGTATGGTAACCATTCCATGGGTAAGCTCAAGTGTTGCAGTTCTTTTCCACCAACTGATGTAGGTTTAGTTCCAATATAAAATTTAATTTTTTAAAAACAAATGATGACCATAGATTGGGAATTGTTTACCATGGTAATGGTTGTTGTGAATTGGTGTGGTGCGAGGGGTGGGTATCCTAATGAGGTCCACATCTTCCACTTGGCTATCCCTAGTGTGTCAACAAAGGCTTGCCATACAACTTGGTGGTAGTTACAGGGAAACTCTAGCTCAAGGTGAGCATGTTCCACTGATGTCTATTTCATATGTATCAAGTATGAACATAGATGTGATTTTGGCATTGCGTCCAATTGTGTAAACCTTGTCCCCAAACTTATGTGGAATAGTGTCCATGGTTGTCAAAACTTTAATTCAATCTCCGCACAGTCGGTAGGCTTTGGGAGGGGCTTATATTGTTGGTCCTTAATTTTCCATCCAACGTCTTATTACAAGCTCTATAGATATCAATTGGCCTGGTCCAAGCAGTTGTGTTAGACTCTTTGGTAGGAATTCCTCGACCCATGGGAAGGGTCTTACCAATTTTCAAGTTTATTTTGATGGTTTGTTTACCCTTGCGTCTCTCATGTAAGCCTTTCATGGTGAATGACCCTCTTCTCTAAAAATCAATCACACCACGAATGTGTGATGGAAGCTTAGCTCAAATGTCTTAATTTGTACATCTTAAAGGATGCCCAAAGATTTAGCTGTGATCCCATTGGCAAGCTTGACCATGAGACTTGTACCTATGAGTGGTGGGCTTCCCTAGGCCTCCTAGAAATCCTTGGTGATTATGCTGACACTAACACGACCATCCAAGATTACAAAGGTCGGCATGCCTTTATAAATAACAGGTAACACGGTGCCATTTCATCACTTTTGAAGTAGTGTCCTAGCTTGTTCATTAGGACTTTTAGTTGTCCTTTTGTCTTGGGTATGAAAGAAGAGCGCTCATGGCACAACTCATCCTCCTCCTCTTTAGGTTCTACTGTGTGGGTTCTTAGGTTCCTAGTCATCAAGTCAAATAAGTCTCTCTAAAGTTGAGAATTTCTTTATAAAAGAGAACTTATAGGGACTCGAACTTCCAAGGATAAGGAGGCATTTGCATTCACTTGGCTCATACTCATAGGTGCACTAATCCTTCCCTACTAGGAGGCGGTGTCTTAAATGGGATCAAAATGAAGTCGTCATCTATCACATCAGAGAAAATATTGTGGTGACTATGATGACCCATAGAAGGCCAACTTTCGCCTCCCACTAAGTCCTCCTTCATTGCCATCTAGCAATATGGAATCTTGTTGGATTGGTTTCAGAGGAAGAGGCTCGCTCTTTTTGTGGCTTCTTAGGAATGGTCATAGGTTTGGGTACGGCCTTTGGCACATTTTGATGTTCCCTTACTATTTCTATGATTGAGTCTAGAATGTGGTCAGGGATACACTCAAGTGGGGTCAACGGTTCATACTCAACAACCTACTCAAGTATTGGCTTTAGTTCATTGTGCACCTTCCTTATAGGCTCTTGAGCTTGTTTCATTCACTCTTTCTCCCACATGGGGTTAGGGAACTCTTGTGCTTTGAAAACCTATGTTGGGACTCCAAAGGTACTAGCTCTCTCGACCATGGTGCGCTGTTGGGTTACGTTGGCCTTTTTTAATAAGGCTTTTATTAAGCCTTCTAAAAAGGCTTAGGTAAGCCTTATGGTTAGGCTTTAAGCCTTAAAGCCTTGAAACGACCATGCGACAAAGGGTCACGACGAGACTAGTGGCAGGGAGCGACGATGGTGATGGGAAGGGTCACACACAACAGTTCAAAGGTGTTCATGGCATCGTTCTCAACAGGGGTGATCAGGCATCGTTCTTAGCAAGGGCATTCAATAGGTGTCGTTCAGTAGGGCTGCATAGTAGTTGACGGCATCTTGGGCAGACCCTAGCATGTGTGTAGTAGCAGTCTGTGAACAAAAATGACCAGCTGAGGCTCTGATACCAAATGAAGAACTAGCAGGTCCTAGGGTTAGGCAATGGTTACAACTATGGGGGCTGAAACTCCATAACATGGAGAGAGAGAGAGATGAAATGGTAGAGAGACAGTAATGCGTGAGTGTTGGGACCTTGTCTTTTGACTCACACAAATCAAAAGTATTAACGGGCACATGATATATAGCACATACTTAGGTTATCCAAATAAGAGGACATTCACACCTAAGTAAGTATTCACACACTCATAAATGAACAAAGTGGACATATACACATTTAGCCTTTTAAAGGTTGTGCACATGGACACACGCAGATACACAAACACGATTACACAAGCACACAGTACACACAAGTGAAGCTCCAAAATACCCAAGAAGAGAAAGAGAAAGAGAGAGAGAGGGAGAGAGAAATCACATGAATACCTTCCTTGAGAAATCACATGAATACCTTCCTTGAGAAGAGAAATGGGAAAAGAACCTAAACGAGAGAAGAGCCAGCAACGCAACCGTAGTCGACAAAGCCCAAGAATCACAATCGGGCTCTGCATCTCCCTCCAAGACACAAAATATTCCTACAACCATGCTAAAACGAAGTGAGGTAGAGATTCCCTAGACGTTGGTACTGTCTCACATTTTAAAATTTCACTTGAAGCTGTGCAAGCTCTGTAATGCTTCCCATTGCCATCGCCATAGTTCAACAAGCAAGTGGGCCAAGTAGTCATCAACTTTTAAAAAGAGGTTCAAGCAACTGAATCCATATTCGGCCATGTTTGGCATGCCAGCTAATTTACCAACGCACATGCCATGCGGGGTTTCCTAAATTCTTCCATTCTCATGGACAACCTAACCTCATTCACACTTGCCTTATCTCGGCTAGCCTTGTTACAAATCAACACTCAATTTTCTATCTCAAACCATGTGTAAGAGTTGAAGAAGAAGATGAATAAGTGTTGAAGAAAGTGATGTATTGGATTTATCACACTAGAAGGAGCTTCTACATGGGCACACCTTTTGCCCCATGCCCATGCATGACACATGTAATTTACACACTGGCTCTACATCTAGTAGACACATCAATATGCAGTGATATCTCAAGAACCTGCATTAAGACCAGGTACGTTTCTAGATGGGGGAACATGGTGGCCTGGTTGATGGTATGACCAATCACTCAAATTAGCAAGAACATTCTGTGACCCTTGATCCACATTTCCTCTATCCCTAGTGGTTGTTAACGCCAAATCCCTTGATCCGCATAGGCCACCTATAGCTCCGTTTGTAGCTATCGGCAAAATCCATTGCCATGCATCAACAATCTAATGATCTTGATTCCCCAGGGAAAGGGATATGAAGAAAGCAGTAACTTGAGAGGTTCAAAGAGAGTAGTAAGTTGAAGAAATCTTCGAGTTTGGAGGAGTACACACATAGGGCACACCTTCCGCCCATTGTCCATGCATGTCACTTGTATATTTCACTACAGGTATCACGAGTTTTTTTCACATCTTACACCTCATCATCACCGATGCATGCACACATCCACCTGCAACTACCGTCATCAACGCCAAGTACATGTTTGGATGGGGGAACTATGGTGGCCCATGGTATGACCCATTGCTTGGAGCCCTTAACCTTGTAGGCCCCTCGAAAGAGCTTCAATGCATGCAACCTTTTCTTTTGACTCATTTGACCAAGCCGACATAATCGTCCCATGACAAAGCCTAATATCTAAGCATCATGCTATGAAATCTATGTCATACTATCATGTCATGCCCGGAAGATCCAAACTAACGGATTGCTTCTACCAAACTACCTGATTTTGAAGGGTCCCAACCATTTCCATAATAGTAGGAGACCTCACATAACGAACTTCTACTTCACATCTGTTAAAATATTGCATCTTCTTATGCTGTCGTGGATGTCCTGTTGGCCTGTTACTACACCCGACCTGCTTCATGCACAAGTATATAAGAGTTTCTCTCTTTTATTCATTCAATCATCTTACATTTCCCTATTTGCTGGCTCTTGTACTCTGTAACCTGAAGCTAATAAAGCTCTTGTTCTTGCTTGCAATCTTTCTCTCTCTCATGTTTATTTGCTTTCGCTTATGCACATTCTTTTAGCATCCACCTTCCATGCCACCTCGACATGCTTCCTACCACTAGGGCTACCCAAAGCTTATCACCATTAGGTCTCAAAAACCTTGCATTCCAACTTCATGGAGTACCTTGGACCATCCACACATTCCTACTCGACAAGACACGTCACCACCAACTTAGGTGATGCAAGGACATGGCCACCATTAGGAAGGGGGTATGTTAACCACTCCGTAGGTTAACATGGTGAATCTCTACTTACCTCTATCTAGGCAAAGAGAGCTCTTCCTTCACCCCATTGGCAAGGAGCATCCCATTGTGACAATAACAGAGTGAGGACATGATGGACGAGCTAGCACACCCACATCCGATGTGACAACAGAGTGAGGACATGACAGACAAGCTAGTGCACCCACATCGAGAAGTTGCAATTGGGGCTCTAAGGCAAGGTCCAATGACACATGCTTCGACAAGGCTAAGGTAAGCTTAGAGGGGTAGTTGCACTACCTGACTATGTTTTATTTGTCTTCAAGTTTGTTAGCGCTTATTCCAAATCATTCACCCAACAAAATTCTCCAAACCACATAAACAACTATGCCTCTTTGATTGCCCTTCAACTATTACTTGTGTATTTAGATTTGATACTTTCTTTAAGAAGAGACTTGCCACAATCCACAGTCGAACAAAATATTGGAAAGAACTTATTTCCTCCTCTCTTCAATAAATTTTTTTGAATCTCACTTAAAATGAGGTATCAATCCTTCTTAGAAGCCTCAATAAAAGGGTGACCAATGGTATCCTTTGAATCTCACAAAGACCATAGCATATAAATAGCATAGAACTCTAATTTTTATATTCTAGTATGTTTCTAATGCAATATTCAATATATACAATAACCTTTGTCCCATAAACCCTTTTAATGTGATATTATAAATTCCAAGCTTAAATCCCATAAACACTTATATTGGATGATCACGACATTTTCCCATGAAAGAAAATGGATTTGTAGTCATGGATCCAAGTCATTTAATTAAAATGCAAGTTCCTTCAATGGTCATCTTTGCAACACATGACATAATTAATTGTCTTTACTAGAGCTCCTTAACCCCCCCCAAAAAAGGTCACATAGGCTCGTTACGTGACCTAAATGATGATTAATTTGCAAGAAGAGCATTTGGGACATGCCACAAACTTAGTTTTTTTATCCAATTCACTAATTCTCATATACATATAAGGGTCACATTGAGGTTCTATTGATTTTTTAAAGTGCAATAAAAATTATCTCAAGGTCTTTTGATGATCAAGTGCACTCTTTAAAATCCTTAGATGGATTTGCTTCAAAGCCATGCACCAACCAAAATCCAAGCATCTTTTGATGCTCAAGCATACTCTTTAAAATCCTTGGATGGATTTGCTCCAAATCCATGCACCAACCAAAATCCAATAGCACTTGACAAGAAGATATAATCACCAACTCTCACTTCCCACATAAATGTATCATAATCCTCACAACTACTTGCCAAAGCAAGTGTGGCAAGGTTTTGACGTTTGTCCCACACATTTCCCTACCATTAGATCTTAATTATGGGTGAACAAAGGTTGTTTAAACCATTGTTCACATGTGAATCTCCCCTTAATGGAGATTTTCCACACACTCTTAGGCACTCATATATAGCTCCATGTTCCTTTTCATTCAAAAAATCTACCCCAAAGTTAATTTGGCTTTCCTTATGTGTGACACCAAAAAATAATAGTAACCTAGGTGCTAAGAATATTAAAAACACTTGGGTCCATTTTAAGCAAAACTAAAATGGACCGAAAGGAGTGGGGTGACTGCCCTCGTGAAACAAAGAAAAAATGCAAAATTTGTGTTGCATTTTGTTTTTTACCAAGGTTTTGAGAGTTGAAAGAAACCTTGATACATTATTAAGCTCTAGTTCTCCATTGATTTTTTGGTGTTCTACTCTTCTCATAAATAGAAAGGCTATAAAGCTTAAATTTATCTTAGGCATAATACCAAACCACTTCTTGTAAAGCATGATCTCTTGCTTTGATAAGAACACGACGACAAGACAAAAAGAAGGGGATGTAATTCTTTTCATAGGCTCCACGAGTCACGACTTATGTTTTTGTATGCTCATTCCATTAAGAAATCCTTATGATAAAATATCACATTACTTCACCATTTAATAAGACAAAGGTTTACAAAGAGGCTTGCTTTGTTGAATTTGTTAAAAGGAGTAGGGAAAGGAAGCGAGGGGTTGCTCGATTGTGGTGGTGGTGGGTGGGCGGGTATGTGTGTGAGTGTGTGTGTTGTGGGGGGGGGGGTATTGAATCAACTAATGGTGTGTGTCATAATTAGCATCTAATAGAAAAAGGATTCCGAATGCGACAAGTCATTGAAGCAAAATAAAACATATTAGATTTGTGTGTGTGGAGGCTGGTAGTGCAATCGGTTCCTACCATTAGCCTTCTTGAAATGCTAGTTGAATGGTAACGTGCATTGCATGCAATGCCAATTCTAGGTGGGGGGGTTAGTGAATCAACTAATGGTGTGTGGCTAAATGTACATCTTGTAGAAAGGGAGTAGAAAGGATTCCAAATGTGACAATCACAAGTAATTGAAGCAAATTAAAACCAATTAGATTTGTGTGTGATAGGGACTTGCAGTGCAATAGGTTCTTTTGCTAGAATGCTAGTTGAATGGTGATGTGCAATTGCATGTGCAATTTGAATACTAAGAATTGTTGCCACTTGATTGTACGTTGTTGATGTTCTCTCTTATAATGGAGAGGGGACATGGAGAGGAATAGGGGGAATAGAGAACCATGCTTAAGGTGTTAAAAGATAAAAAGTTTGGTTGTATTTTAGAGGAAGGAGAGAGGAGGAGGAGTTTTAACTTCATAGCTAAGCTAGTGGATCATATGATGGCAGTGACGTGAGGGGATGGGACTTGAACTTGAGATCTTTCAATTGGGGTATAAATTGCTACGCTAGCACTCCTCTGTGTCTGTGTGTGTGCGTGTGTGTGCGTGCGTGTGTGTGTGTGTGTGTGTGAGAGAGAGAGAGAGAGAGAGAGAGAGAGAGAGAGAGAGAGAGAGTTTTTACGTCATAGCAACTATGCCAAGAGCCCTAGAAGGACTATCCGACGAAGCTGGACTCTAACCTAGGTGGATCCACACCAACTTAAGAGAGAGATCCATGCCAACTTGAGAGAGAGAGAGAGAGAGAATTCTTAGAGGGATGCAATGATTCATATAATGTCAAGTTGTTCCGTGGGAAAAGGTGGGGTCAAAATAAAAAAAATCTCAACAAGGTCTAGACTCCAAAGGGTGGGATGTGCAGGGTGGATTCACGAGCAGCCTCAGCACTGACACCTCACAAGATTAGAATGTTAGAAACGTCAGAGCATACAATTCTGTTCTAAGCACGGGAGTTTTGTCGCTGGGCCAACAAAAAAGCTGAAAAAAGAAAAAAAGCTCAGCTCGGCAGCTGGTAGCTTGGTCACGAGTTTACCAGTATGTATTTCTATATATATATAATATTATATTATCCACCCTGTCGTAGTAAGGTAATGGACGAAAAAGTATCCATCCTCCCTCAGCTCAAAATGTTTTAAACTCTTCCTCTCACTTTTATAAGTTTTATCACAATAACTTTCTAGGAACAATCCCAAGAGACCCAATCGATCTATGGGACATGAAATGAGATCCCAACACAAGATGTTTTGCATACCACAAGCAAGAGAAACATATAGAGAGCCCCCTTAGACGTTCCCATGTGGAAATAATCTTTTTATTCCTTTTTATCACACCTTTGTGAATAAAAAACAATACTTCAACAAAAACAAGGGTATTTATGATTTTGTGACAAACCTTCCCCTTTTGCATCAGTTGAGCATTGCCACATGAAGATGTGTGACATGCCTTAGTTTCTTTATTAGTAGTCGTACTTGCGGAGCAATATGCTAACATGTCAAGAGATGGACTACTGATGTTTTGGGCGTGAACTCCTAATCGACATTTGCATGTTGGTGCATTTGAATTAGTTTTCTGAGCAAATTTGGATGAGTTTTGAAAGTAAAAGACCAAGTGATAAAGGAACTAAATGTCTAATAAGGTTAAAGGAGCTTATGATTTGAATTTGCATGCATCTTTTACGTTTGCATGTGCAATAACTTGAGTACAAAAAGAGTATATTTGTAATATGCAAGGATGAAGGGAAGGGTAAAGTAGGTAATATAAGTGAGGTCTATAAGCTATCGACTATTATCATTAATAATATTCATATAATACATAATATATAGTTTTATATCATTATATATATATATATATACATACATACATACATATATATATATATATATATATATGTGTGTGTGTGTGTGTGTGTGTGTGTGTATGTATGTATGTACATACATACATACATACATACATACATACATACATACATACATATATATATATATATATATATATATATATATATATGTATGTATGTATGTATGTATGTATATATATACTATAATTTATACTATGAGGTATACTATATTATAAATGTAGGTTAATAGGCTTTTCTTAATAGGATTATAAGAAAAACCTTAAAACAATACTTAACTTATTGGTTTATAAGGACTTTTCCCAAGACAAGAATCATCACTTGCCAAATCACATAAGAAGTTTCTCTCCCTTGTTCATATTGAATAAAGGACCCTATTATTGAAATTTTCTAAACTGAGAAAGTTTGAGTAAGCCAAAGTTAAAAATATATTGCCATTTCAATACACACACACACATGCACACACACATATGTATGTATGTATATGTATATGTGTGTGTGTGTGTTTATATATATATATATATATATATATATATATATATATATATATATATATATATATATATATGTCTATATATAGATATATATATATGTGTGTGTTTGTATATGTATATGTATATGTGTGTGTGTGTATATATATATATATATATGTATGTATGTATGTATGTATGTATATAGATGTATGTATGTATATGTATATATATAGATATATATATGTAGTTACACACACACAGAGTTGTACTTTGAAAATTATTACACACACACATACACACACACCGCACACACACACACACACACACACACACACACACACACACACACACAGAGAGTTATACTTTGAAAATTATTATAGTAGATATTTAGAAGGTTTAGTTTATATTTATAATTATCAATATGCATACTAAGGTTAAAAGCATTAGTGAAGATAGAGAGTGTTCCTTTGGGCTTGATTTTTGAAGGGTGTTCTTCAAGACTTGTTTATGCATGGATAAGGGCTCTAAGAAGGGAGTGCTCACATGGAATTGATTTGAAGGGTGTTCTTCAAGGGTTTGTGCATGGATAAGGGCTCCAAGGGAGGGTCTCACCATTAAAATCTCTAGTCAATATGGATCAAAGATCCAAGGCTAGTACTTGCATATAGATTATGTTGTAAGAATTCGGTGTACATGTCAAATGAGCTAAAAATCTCCCATGGCTATGCATTCGGCAGCTTGGATTGACTCCTCAGCTCTAGTGGCTTAAGTGGTTTGTTGTAGCCTCTGTAGTCATGTTGGCCTCTGTAGTCAAGTAGTTGGAGGTGAATGGCACTCGGTGTGATACCTAGAAAGAGTAGTAGTCCATGCCATCAGCGTGGGTTTGCAAACATTTAATGGTTATCCACACATTTTTCATTTCTTTATAGTAACACTCACCACTAAATTATCGTGTTTTTTTTTGTGTCATGCCTGTTTCAGGTAGTTTAGCTATGAAAATAGACTAAACTAATTTTAAAGTCATAAAAAATTCGAGCAATAGCGAGGATGCTATTTGAGTGAGGCCTATTCTCGTGAACCTATTTCTTCAAAGACACGTATGGACTAAGAAGTTGGAGTGCCTAACTCCCCTATGACTAAGCAAAGGAGTTTTGTAGATGTCGTTAGAAATATCATCACAGGCGGTCCAACTGAGGAGTGGGAGGAGTCAAAGACACATCAAAGTGTCTAGCAAGGGAGAGACCATCCGTGAAAGACCAAGCATGGAGGCCTCCACTCCTGATATGGATGCTAACTAGTCTCAATCGTGAACGAGAAGCATCAACCTTATAGAGGAAGGAGTAATCCTTCGTAGAACCACAACTGTTGTTGCAGTAACATCTGCAAGTTTTGGCTCGGCCATCTCACAAAACATGAACTTTGGAGTGTTCGAAACAGCCTGGAGAAACCCACTCGTCCTTTTCGCTTTGCTGCATCAGTCCTAGATTAATTTTAATGGATCCACACCTCCTAAGAGCTTGTTTCTATACATAACTAAGTGATGGACATATCTTTTACAATTGGATTTTTTTTCTCTCATAGTGACAAAATTCAACCTTCACATTATGTCTAACTTTTTCAGGTGAAGTCAAAAGATTAGGAGCAAGGATATAGAAATAACGTTTTTTTAAATAAACAAGACATCATTATAGGAGGTTCTACATCTACTAAGGTTGCTTACACACCAAGGCGCCTAGAAGCTCTTGCCTTAAATTTTGATCAATCATAAATATGAGCACGGGAATTTCCAAGCAAGTTGCCCCCATCCATGGCTAAGTTCAACTCCCCATCGATTTGATGATGTGTAAAAATCATAAGATCTTTTCAAGCTTTCGTTGTATAGACCCTTTATGAAGCCATCAATTCTTTGTGCCTTCCTCCCAAATTTCTAATTTCTCAATATTTCACCCAAAGCATGCAGTAAATCCAAACACACACACACTGTAGTTGAAAGAAAATGTGAACAAACAAATTAATAGCTTAGGTCATGTTTCAACATTGAGCGGACTTATTTATTAGTCAATAGAAGATGCATTCATTATACATTCTCGTAATGGAAATGGGTTAACTTGATGCATTGTCTTTGCTTTGATTGGTTGAAAAAAAGGTTTTTATCGAGCAAGGCCTAAGGTGCTTTGTGCCTGCTCCTCCTCCTTCCCTTCATCTCCCAAATTTTGTGTGTGTATGTCTATACATACACACACACGCACGCACGCATGCACGTGTATGTATGTGTATATATGTATATACATATATGTACATATATGCACACACATATATATGTATATACATATAAATAAATAAATAAATACACACACACACGTATATGTATGTACATATGCATATATTATTATGCATACATATATGTGTGTATATATATATAGATGAAGAGGAGGAAGAGCACATTTTGCTTGAATTTTTGAACTTGGGGAGGAGGGATATATATACATACATATATATATATATATACCCAAATTTCTGCATTCATAACATTATGTTTTGAAATATGTAAATAATGAATATATATATATATATATATATATTATAAGAGGGATGACTATTTTCAGAAAGATGATGAATAAAAAAAAACACTTAAATTGGAAAGCTAAGCATTTTTGAAAAAAGAACTTGTTTTTGCAAGATATCACATCCAAAATGCGGGGCGATGTGACAATTGGGTGGAGAAATTCCGGAAAAATGGTTGAACATTGTACCAACTCTGCCGTGGACAGCATTAACTCGTGATGATGATTCTCACATCCACCCATGATGTTGCGTGCGCGCGCGCTCTTGTGTATTTGAACGTGACACCATGTTTTAACCTTATTTCAACCTTTAATTATTTCCGCCGTCCAAATTGACATTACCTTGCACATGTCTATGCCGAGATACCCAACCTTGGCTCTAGGCATTTTTTTTTAAAAAAGGAACAAAAGATAGTTATATTTATAAGATAAAAGCTACCATTTCTGCTTAATAGGCATTTCTAAGATGTTGATTAAACCATACCTATATATTTAAATTATGGAATTCAACAAGAAATATGCCACAATTCATAAAATCTTGACATAATTCGAGAACAAGGGGCATCATATATATATATATATATATATAAACTCTATTTTTAGAAATGGCATCTCTCAATTTTGCTCACATTTTACTCTTTAGCAAGCAAGTAAAGGAGTCACCAAGTTAATTAAGCACTTTGCAAAGCATTCCCTCCAAGTGAGGTCAAACAAGAGATACATATAGCCTTGTATCCCTTTAAGACTATGTTATATCACTTAGCTAACAAGTGATTAGCCTACACTTTCGTCACATTTTGCAATTGAACCAATAAATAGCTGAAAAAGGAGACCTCCAAACGTTTCCCTTTTGGGGCGTCTTGGCAAGGCTTGTAGGAGGAAGGCCTCCGGTTGTAGAAACCATTTGGACATAAGTGTAGGGTCCAAAGATGGACCTGCGAAACAAATTATTTCAAAGCAAAGTCATAAATAGAGCTAAGAAGAAAACTTAATTTACATGGTAAAAAGGGAAAATGGGGGGAAAAAGAAAAGATGATGATGCCTTGAAAGATTGGTTATAATTTTAATCCATGTTAGAAAACCCTTTCCCAAAACACACACACACAGGCGCATGCACGCGTGCACACACACACACACACACAAAATAAGTGTTAGTTAGGGTTAAAGCACAACACCCCCCCCTCCCCCCCAAAAACACACACACACACACACACACACACCATAAGTGTAGGGTCCAAAGATGGACCTGCCAAACAAATTATTTCAAAGCAAAGTCATAAATAGAGCTGAGAAGAAAACTTAATTTACATGGTAAAAAGGGAAAATGGGGGGAAAAAGAAAAGATTATGATGCATTGAAAGATTGGTTATAATTTTAATCCATGTTGGAAAACCCTTTCCCAAAACACACACAGGCGCGCGCGCGCACACACACAAAATAAGAGTTAGGGTTAAAGTATCCCCCCCCAAAACACACACACACACACACACACACACACACACACACAAAATAAGTGTTAGGGTTCAAACGCAAGCCCTCTTCTAGGTGACTAGACGCACCAAGGGCCCATGGACCCATTGAAAGTGTATGCCTAGTGTTGAAACAGGTACATTCATCGTCGACTCGAGTTTAATCATTAAGAAGAATTAGTTAATGCAAGCCGAAGTGTTTAACGACATAATTGGAAACAAACAGCAAGATAAGTCTTACGAGTTGCCACTA